>NC_139833.1:23230145-23780145 GCF_963691815.1 Echiichthys vipera
AATAAGGTGGAAAAGGGGGTAACAAGAGTGATGGGGGGCAGGGAGGAGGAGGGGGGTATAAAATGGTTCAATTACAAGCTGAACACTATTTCTCTCTTCTTAACAAGAGATTTCATGGTGTGGGCCAGTGTTTGGCAGAAACAGCTGAGTGCCACTAATGCTAAAGCATTTCACTGCTCCAGATCAGCTGGCCCCTTTTGAGATGGGAGACAGTTGTTATTGAACTTCATTGTCCAGATTGGTTTATTTTTCAGCTGGGATCAATGATGCTTCAACACGGGCATGATGTAAAAGGCCGTGCTGCAACCTGCCACCCACTCCGAGTAACACCATCACTGCACTTGAAATAGAAGAGTGCACCCGTGTTCCTTTGAAGGTTTTTTGATTTGTCCTTGTGTAACTGAACTTTTCCACAGTAAATCCAGAAATCTTTTCTATAGGGAAAAACATCTAATTGGATTATCTTACAAGCATGTTATCTACTAAACAGATCATTTGGTAAGGTAACATTGGAATTACTGCCCACATATTTCACAATCACAGATTCTACATGTCATACTGTATATGTTTGGATTTTTGAACTAACAAATGGTACACTTATCCTCAACGTATGCTATGAGTTTTGATGCATTTTTTACAACAGAATAGGAAGCTGTGTTGGTTAATGTTGGTATAATAATCAGAAGAAAAACAACAGTATGAAACATGAGCTGGATCTGTAACTAAGTTTTACAAACTATTTTGATGAATGTATACCATGTCATATTCAGGTTGGTTGGTGACTGCATATGAACAACAATTATGAAACATCATAATCACAAGACTACATCCATGAAGTCCACTAATCCATAAAAGTGCACATCAAATTGTGTATCTGTAATTTACTGCAGTATGATAGCACTGTCTGAGATATTACTATTACTAAACTATAATGAGATATTAAAATAATTGACAAACTGTGACAAATAAAAGGTCAGACAAATATATTGGTAGTTACTCATTTGTGTGCAATTTGTTAATATAGTTCCTGCTCTCCGACAAACTTATCTGAGCCACAAAAATGATCCAAACATTGTCTTGAGCATCACAAAATGACATATTATAGCTTGTATGCTCTTGGCACTCAACCTGATTCGTTCTTAGCTCATTTTGAGGCTTGTCATGGTTGTCTGAACAGAGAAAAGAAAGATTCCATGTTGTTTGTCCCTGCTCAGCTGCAATGGGGAGATCTAATCTGTACCACAAAGAGCTAATCTAATACATCAATAGCCTGTAAGCCCTTTTCGAACCCTGCTCTTTTTTTAGAGTCTTTGCAACCCCCTCCACTTCCCAGATCACTGTGTATATAACTCATTACTGAATAAGTGAATTTGACGGACTGCTGTTTCATCTGTGGCCCCCATAACACCCAAGGCTAGAGGGTGGGACCACTGGTTACCCTACTCAGGACCCATGATGACATCAATAATTTGACTTCAAATAATAGTTTCTGGTCCCACAGCTGTCAAGAACAATATCTTGTGACACCAACTGGTCAGGTGAAAGATAGTGGTCTACTGAAATAACACTAAACATGCACATGTACATTTTTTACAGAAAAAAGCTAAAAGGAAAAAGCATCTCATCTGAACCTTCATACATTCGAATATCTGAAAAGTCAGACTTGTTTTTTTCTCCAGTTTGTTTTATGCATTTTTGTTTATAAGCAATTGAATACTTCAAGAAGTTAAACCCCATAGCAACTGATAAAGAGTCAGTCTGATCAGTGATCAAGGTGATAGCGCAGTGTTGTAAAGAGTGAGAGGCCGAGGCATCCTGGGGAGCATGTCCTGTGACATAAAAACAGCAGGTTTCAACTTCTATCAAAAGTTGGTACAACAACACACCCAAGTGAAAAGCAGCACAACATGATAACAGATAAAAGAGACAGCCTCATTAAAATTCCATTTGTCATGCTTTCTGTTGATCATTTTATCTATAAGTCTATCCTTTACAGCAATATCAAAGGGTGTAATTTCAAAAGAATACTTCAGTGTACAAAAACCTTTTTCCCCAAGAAGGCTGATCCTTAAAATTCAATTAACTCTGTTGATAAATAAACATGGGAATTGTATCATCTGAAAGTAGATTTGCATGCTCCCATTTTTTTCACCGTTTATGAGGCAGCAAATAAACGTCTGAGATGGGAGACTAACTCTTGTGAATATTTCTAAGCAAGTGTTTCAAACCAATGCTTGAGTCTCCCTTGTTCAGATTTAACATAAAATTATACGTGGGACAAAAAGAAGACTTTGATATTGCCTTTCTCTTTGTCCAAAGTCTTTTTTGTACATCTTACACTTTTACTGTACTTTGCATACATCTGCAGCTGAATTGAGCAGATGTGCGTGTATAGTACAGACCTTGCAGCCTGTTGGCTCACTAGAATTCAGTTGATTATTCATGGGGAAGTTAAATACCAAGTAATGGAATTAGTGTGTGAATTGCCAAAATGGTTAATTATCCTCTGCAGTCATAGCTGCTGAATTGTACAGTATTTGTGAATCCATATGCAACAGGTTTTAAAGTGTTTGTATTCACTGGAGGTAAATTAAAATGACAATAAATGAAATTAGGGGAGTCAGAAATCTTCTCCTCTCAAAACTCGTGGTTGAAGTTGTCCTTACAGGTCACTTACTGCAGCTGCAAATAACTGTGCTTACAACTTTAAATGTCCCATTTGAAAAAAAAAAATATATAAATATATTAAAAAATACTTTCATGAGTTCTTAATGCTAATCCTCTTAGGTCAATACTGAAATGAAACACGGCAGTTAAAACCTTTTAAAGGCCAGTAAAGGCTACATCCTTTTTCACCTCCCTCCCTCCCTCTCTCCTTGGCTAGCAATAGCTATTCATTAGCTCCAGCCCCTATGGCAATGAGAGTCTTTAACCTCCATTAGATCTAATGTTGATATGTTTCCCCAGCAAAGAGCCAAAACAATTAACACCCCTTCTCACATTTCTCTCCCCTTGGCCCCTAACCACATCAAAATCTGGGCCCACCCGTTCATTACCCACCCCTGAGAATGCCCTTGGGGAGGAAAAAAGTCAGATCCTTGGCTGTTGTCTTTTATATGGTACGCAGTTAGAAGCCAGAATGAGTTAAAAGAAACTCGTCAACAGTAATGAAGAACTGTCTCTACAAATCGGCATCAACGTGGCAGCAAGTGGTCCCTTATTTGGATGAGCTACTTAATCATGATAAAACCTAATCATGATGAGGTAACACCCTATGTGCTCAGTGCTTGCTCTTGTTTATGCATATTTTTTATATCTTCTGCAACAGTGGAGGAAGTGTTCTTGCTGCAGTAGCCCATAATTATTGAATTACAGTGCAGGACATTGTACTCTGCTGAGTGAGTTACCTTAAATGCACTCACTTGGACATTTTCCAAGGCTTTCTCCTAAAAATATCGTTTATCTTTTTCTAATTTGCAACAGAAAATATGTTCTGAGCAAAACGTAATGCATCCCAGATGATGCTGCTTCATCAATATAATGAGGAAATGTTAATAAATGTAGAGGCCAAGTCAGTAAATGTTGATACTGCAAAACATTCCCTGCAACGTCCTTTATTTGTTTTTGTTGTATAATATTTGCTCATACACACTAAAGCACTTTTAGGGTTGTGTTTTGGCACTCATGGCACTTGGTTAAGATGGGGGAAATAGTGTGGTCGTAGTTTAATAATTAAAGACAGAAGTAACTTTTAGCCTAAGACAGGACATGTTCACTTTGTTCACATTGAACTGAAACCCCAATCTTTCCCAAACTTTAACCAGTAAGGTCTGAAGACATTGAACTTAAGATACAAACTCCACTATATGATGTCACAGTATGTTTCTTATCAAAAAAACACAACTGGTATAACAAATTAACAGAAAATAAACATTATTTCTGGAAGACGGGTTTTCCCATATGCTATATTGAAACAAGGGATCAAAATGTAATGTTTGACAAAAATCTGCACGGCAATCATTTATAAAGTCATCTTACTGGAGTAGCAGTTGCTCTTAACTTCAAGGACTTGCTTTTAAAATTATGTAGTGCACATGGTTTGTTCGCTTGAATGAACAAAGTTAATTTTAGTTAAACAAAATCAATATGATGTCCTTTCCTTTTAAATACATGCAAAAACTATATGCAATGCCAAATCAGAACAGGGGGTTAAAGTGGGAGGGCAATGGCCCCTTCCTAACTTTCTGCCCCCCTGCTTCCGGCCTCCATGCATAGACTACAAACCATCTTTGAACTCTGCCTTCATTTTGATGTTAACCACACACCTGTAACAATCTGTATCTTGCTGTAATATGACTATCACAATGACAAATCTGTCAACAGACAGAAGGACAAATAAACATAAAATGCAAAATACTCAAAACCACCTATTTGGTAGTTACCGGTAAAGTAGGTGGTTCGGCAATGCAGAGACATGAACATAAAAGAAAGACATTTTCGTGAATTTTAATGCATGTCTATTTGAAGCCTTCACCTTAATCACCTCTATGGGCCTTAGCAAACAGATGTCCTGACATTCAAGTATTATAACGTGTATCATCTAAAGATGATGCTTTTTTACCCTGTACCTGTTGCAGGACTAGACATGTCAAGAATTGGAGTAACGGCAGTACACATCCAACTGCTGCAAAGCACATTTTAAATTTAGCACCAATTTGAGCTCTGAAGCTCTGTCACCTCAAAACTGGGGAACACCACCCCTCCAAGTGTTTAGCTGTCAAGTGCATAACGTCTTGACCTTCTAACCCAGAATAGACCTCTTTTATTATCCAGGAAATTCCTAGTTTCCTTACCTATAGGTGTGGTGCAGTTGTCTGTATATCAAATGTCTCACAGTAACACCAGTGGTCCTCTGACTCTAACCCACGGCTAAATAGTTGAGTCCCTCTGACGCAGTTCAGGGACTACGTTTGGAACCATGCGTGAGTGTACATGTTTGTGTGTGACGTTAAAGGGAAGAGGTCAAACAATCATGATTGATATCACTGATATTCATCTAATCTCCTCAATTCAGGGGGACAAGGAGTTTTGGTTTTAAACACTTAATTTGATAATCTGCAAGAGAAGCACAAAAGGGACATTCTGTGGATTCTTAACCTTTCCTCAACTTTGGCACTCCCAGAGGCAGGAAAGGAGTATCTTTCACCACAGTTATTAGTTCACAGAGACACCCTTGACCTCTGCGGTGGTAGCAAACTGTCAACATAACTGCTGTTATTGTAATGCAGGTTCACTCTCTTTGACTTCTACTGGAGTCGTGCAGGTCTATGTGTTGGCCTAGTTTCTGGAGGCCTGAGTTTAAACTAATAAAGATTATAATTAAACTGGATTACGCTACGTTATAGCATGCCATGACCCCGTACTAACATCTTAAATCTTAAATGGCATAAATGTTGTGACATTTTTATGTAGAGTTAAGTAAATATATATATTTACTTAACTTATATATATATATATATATATATGTATATATATGCCTGTATATCTATTCTAGAAAAAAGCTATGATGACAAAAACATAGCTTCAGTTATTTTTTGCAAAACTGGGCATTTGTTTGTTTACATTTTCAAACATACAATGTATTATATATTTTTCAATTAATATAATCATGTTCGGTTTGTCATTTACTGATAATGTATATAAATGTACATTAGGTGTGCTACTTGTATTTCTAGCTTGAACATGAGTAATTAGTAAGGTGTCTCCTCCAACAGTTACTGAGGACATTTCTGCTCAAACTCTAGAGGCTATCAGAGAGAGACAGAGAAAGAGAGAGAGAGGGGGGGGGGGTGGTCTCCTCTGATCTCTTTCTTTTTTCATTAGGTTTTAAGTGACATTATAGGTGAATGTATAGCTGAGCCATTTTACACTCATCAGTAACACAAAAACAATATGAGCACATGGCAATATTTTTTTTTCTGCAGGAGACAGGTATCAAGAATATAAAAATGTAAAGATGGAATGGATGAGAGGAAATTTAAAATATGGATCGCAGGCTATTAAATAAAAAGAAGGTATATCCACCACCTGAGTGACTTATTAGAATGTGGCCATTGAGGCATACCAGCTTATGAAGAGCCTCCTGTAGATTTACATGATAAAACTCTCTAATATGAGCAGCCTGAGGATGTTCTTCCTTTTTTTTCTTTTTCTTTTCTTTACATAGGGAGCGAGTATTGAAAAATCGTTAAATTGTGACGTGTGCACGTGTGCACGCGTGAGCGTGAACGTTCGTGCGCGTCATATAGCGACGGCTAAGGATGGTGAAAGCCCGTCTATTTCGAGGAAATATATTGGAACGTGTTGTGGACAAAAAGGGATGGACGGAGAGAGGATCCGGAACAAAGTTTTCTCTCTCCCCCTCCCTCCGTGCCTCCCTCCCTCTGTGCCTCCCTCCCTCTCCCTCTCTCTCTCTCTCTCTCTCTCTCTCTCTCTCTCTCTCTCTCTCTCTCTCTCTCTCTCTCTCTCTCTCTCTCTCTCTCTCTCTCTCTCTTTCTCTCTCTTTCTCTCTGTATCTATCTCCCTCTTTCTGGTAAAGCTGAGGAGCTTGTGGTGGTAATGAGAGTTTAACAAGACCCAATAAATCAGTTAACGGTGAAGGTTTATTGCTTTCAACACGTGTCATTGTTTACCAGAAGTCAAATATGTACATTTAAAAAAAAAGAAATTAGAAAAAATAAAACCGCAAATTCAGTGTGTATAAGAACACTAAAATGTAATTATTCATTACATTATCATCATTTTTAAATCCGTGCATTAATTTATTCTAACTTGTAAATTTGCACTAATTAAGTCCATTCGATTTTCTTTTTTCTATTTGTCTAATGTCTCTTTTATTTCTTCCAGCCCCTCCCCTCTCTCACCAACCCATCACAACCATCATATTTAGCCCCCTGCACACATTTCCAGCGGGTTATCACAATTGCCATTCCTCCCCTCCTTTCTGATGTGTTACCCAGATTACCATCAGTGCCCCTCAGATATTTTTAACAGATCCTCGGCGCTCGGCAATATCCACTCGGGGCCATCTGGTGCAGATCAAAATCTACTGACTTCTTGGGCTTCAGTCGTTAAGGCATTAAATCTAGATCTACAGAAACCCCTCCGTTGACTCGTGAGGTGGGTGATATAAGAATCAAATCAAATAAAAATAGAAGTGTTAAAACATGAACAGCCCCCTCTCGTGAGTCACATGGCTGTGTCAGGAGTGGGCAGCTAAGGAAAGTAGGGGTTACTGTTTCTTTTTCTGAGCCGGAAAATGGATAAGCGGTTCATGAGGAGGTGACCAAAAGCTACAGCATCAGATTTTTTTGCCCTGTTCAACTCCTGTGTAATTATATATAAATAGATTTTTTTTATTCTATGAAAAAAAAAAAATACAATTTTCAATTTGTTCTTTTTAGGAATTCAAAAGTTTTAATGGGGAGATGTCTGAAATGTCACGCGTAAATGACTCTTTATCCTCACTTTTTTTTAGTTCCGAAAATGAATGCAAGTCGCTTAAAACAAATCAAATTTGGGATTAAAATGCGCATGGATAATATTTTTTTAGAGCGTCCAGACCATGCAGACTTTACAGCATGGTGCCTCGGTGCTTGACTTGTCCCTGGCTTTTCCTCATTCCGTTTCACTCAAAACAAGGAAACGTGAAGTGGCTCTGTTGTTACAAAGGACAACAGCAATCTGGTTTAAGTCCACACACACACACACACACACACACACACACACACACACACACACACACACACACACACACACACTCACATACTCACACAAACACACGCACACACACAAGCGCGCGCGCAGATGGAAAGAGGGTAAGAAAAGAGAGGGAGAATTGGGCTGATTAAACCTTTATGAAGAAATCAAAGGAGATCAAAACAGAAGTCAATAAAAACATACATAATTAATAAATCATATGGAGAGATTTGCATGCTTTTCCCTAACTGCTTTGACTTTTGCAGGAAAGGCGTCTGGAAATTAGCTATTTAATCTTTAAACTCACATCGGGGTTACATGTCTGTAATAAAACACTTCATTTCTGTATTTATTAATTTGGCAATTTATTTGAATATTTGTTTTAAAATGACTCATCCTATTAAACACAATTAAACTAGTATATCAATTTGACACGTGAATAAGTTGTGAAAACATAAGATAACAAAAACTACAAAGAATGAATCAAACTTGGAGAAAAGACACTTTAAGAGTAAATGTCACTATGAATTAAATAAACGCACCGGTAGCCCATGATAGAAAATACTAATTGCTCTGCGGAGAGGCACTTTCCGTCTTTAATTACAATTTAAATCTATTCAAAGTAAGTTCCTTCTTCTGACGGGTTTACTTCCCCCTGTGTCGGACAGCTGTAAAATCGTGTAGACAGGTTGTCATACAACAATCAAAGCCTTCGGTGAATGGACTCTAATGCTTGAACATTTAACATACAATAAGTCCAAACACGGAGGGAGAGAGAGAAAGAGAGTCAGAGTCAGAGAGAGAGAGGGAGAGAGAGGGGGGGGGAGGCCCCAGCCAATGTGCTCACTCTATATTCACATTATCCACATTGCTCCAAACAAGGAGGAGCTTGCAGGCTCAAGTAGGGGATGCCAATCAAAGCATCAACTTCAAATTGTATCTGAGAGATCAGCCTGGAGACCTCAGGGCCAGGCGCGTCAGTCGGAGCGCAATTGTTGATCAGATCACATCCAGCGGACTTTGCACGAGAAAAGAGAGGAAGCCGAGATTTAAGAACGGGGTTGTTTTGTCTGCACACCACTGTATGTCTGTAGTAGCTGTGACTTTGGCTTAAACACTTTCCCTTTACTCCTCCGGGTTATTTTTTCTCTTTTTTTTCTTCTATCGAACACTTTTTACGCACAGTTTTGTCGGAAGATACTGTGCGACAATTCGGCGGTGGAGATGTCTTTCCCCCAGCTAGGCTACCCGCAGTACATTAGTGCCTCACAGGCGGTGTACGGGAGCGAGAGACCGGGAGTCCTTACGCCTTCATCCCGGGGAGGGAGCACAGAAATCGGTGGAAGTCCGTCCGCCACCGCAGCGGCGGTCACCTCGGTGTTGGGCATGTACGCCAACCCGTACGCACACAACTACAGCGCTTTCTTACCTTACACCAGCGCGGACTTGGCTCTTTTCTCACAAATGGTAAGAATTCATGTTCTTTTTGTGTTGTTTCTATTTGCGGATCGGCGTTGCACAGATGATGTTTATGTTTGAGGTACCCACCGCTGTCAGAAGAAACACCGAGATAAAATGGCTAATCTCAACAAAAATAATTCAGAAATGTAAATGTTTATCTGTTTGCCTTTTTAATTATCGATCACTACATATAAGTCCATATTTGCTCGATGATTCACAGTTCAGTGCATTGTTTGGCTGAGCTACAAAAGTGAAAAGGTTGAGCTGTGGCTGCAAACAAAAAAGAAACAAATATTGGTCTCGAAATGATTTATTTGCGCTTAAAGGAAAACCTGTTATGATGTAATTCTCACCAACCATACGATTAACATCTCATATTGTTAGAATGATCGATCGCAAAGTTTAAATGAATTTCACGAAGGAAAAGTACCCATGCAGTAGATATGCCTTTTAGTGTGTAAGAAGTAAAGAAAAAAGTTGATCCTCATTACAATTATTTTTTTCATCAGATCATTAGAGCTAATCACCACAAAACTTAAGCTACACATATGCAATACGTTTTAATTATGTGGGCTTGGTTTTGTTATATTCTCCTGTCATGGTTGAATGCCACGTGGATTTTTTTACTTACGGCCTAAAATACGCCAGATGATAATAACTTGCAGTCTATTAATGTGCTGGCTCATGTGCGCATCGGGCCCATAGGCAGTGACTATTGCGCCAAAGCTTCAAAACAAGAAATATATTCTCCAAAAAGCATGTGAACGGATCGATGTGTTTGAGTTCTGTGCACAAAGCCAATATAGAACTGAGCCAGTGGACGTGATGTACGTTGAGAGAACTTCACTTTTAGGCCTTGAAAGTGCTTTGACATACCTGATGAGTGTGGATGGGAGTTTGGAAGGTAAACAGGAGAGCTGACAGTTATGTGTGTTCACAATGATGCAACGAACTCTCTCTGGTGACTTCATTTGAGCCGTTTTAAGACAGATGTGCATGAAACGCGGTGGCTAATAAAAGTTATTTGGTGTTCAGTGTGTATGTGAGTGTATGTAGGCGCAGGTGAAGCAGGACTGACGTGCTATTTTGCAAGTTGAGAAGCTTATTTGTGGAAAGCTCAGTCAGGTGCAGCTGCAACTTTTTTTTCAGTAGAGACCTTTTTCACTTGTTTGAGTTGGTAGTACACACAGTGTAACACAGCTACATTGTAAGAACATATTCAAAAGTATTTTACAATTCCGTATATGACATATGCATATTAAATCTTACAAACCGTTTCCTTCATTTTCAAAGGGATCCCAGTATGAGCTGAAGGACAGTCCTGGCGTCCATCCTGCCAGCTTCGCAGCCCACACATCTCCGGCCTTCTACCCATACGGCCAGTTTCAGTACGGGGACCCGGCCAGGCCTAAGAACGCCACCCGGGAGAGCACCAGCACCCTGAAAGCCTGGCTTAACGAGCACAGGAAGAACCCGTACCCGACCAAGGGGGAGAAGATCATGCTGGCCATCATCACCAAAATGACGCTGACGCAGGTCTCCACGTGGTTCGCCAACGCCAGGAGGAGGCTCAAGAAGGAGAACAAGGTGACCTGGGGGAGCAGGAGCAAAGAGGACGGGGAGGACGGTAACCTGTTCGGCAGTGGAGACGAGGCGGAGAAAAACGAAGACGAGGAGGAGATTGATTTGGAGAGCATAGATATAGACAAGATCGACGACAACGACGGGGATCAGAGCAACGAGGACGATGATGATAAATCAACAGAGGGGAGCAGGGACCACAGGGGCGGTGTCGGTGCGGTTGGAGAGTTGGACAGCTTGGAGAAAAGACGGGCTTTCGCTCTGCAGGCCCATGAGGCGTTTGAAAAATCTAAGAGCGCAATTTCAGTTCTCCCAGGGAGTAAGGAGAACTCGGACGGCAACAACAACAACACCACGAGAGTTTTGTCCCCGGATAGACCCGGGAGCTTTCCTCTCCCGTCTAACAATAAGCCTAAAATCTGGTCTTTAGCAGAGACCGCCACTAGTCCCGACAGTTCATCTCAGAAACCGACGTCCCCTTGTGGACCAGCGGCCACCACTCACTCATCAGCGCCCCATCACCAGATCCAGACGCACCCGGCCTTCCTCCCCAGTCATGGACTGTACACATGCCAGATTGGAAAGTTCCACAACTGGACAAACGGGGCTTTTCTGGGCCAGAACTCCCTGCTCAATGTGAGGTCGTTTCTGGGAGTAAACCAGCACCATCACCACCACAACCACCACTTGCAGAACCAGCACCAGCAGCAGCAGCAGCCGACATCAGTGGTGGTGTCGCCGGTAGCAGCTGCAGCAGCACTCAGCAATGACAGCAAGGCCCCACCAGAGACCCACAGTCCCAAACACATAGGTAGGATAGCAGTCTCTACACACACACACACACACACACACACACACACACACACACACACACACACACGCACACGCACACACGCACACGCACACACACACGCGCGCGGGTGTGCATTATGACATGTTTTAAGGGATCTTTACATTATGGTGCACCCCATACCTGTTTATATCATTTTAATTAAAATAACAAATCACACGCATGCATGCAAGAATACAAGCTACCTGCACACTTAAAGCCACAATGGTCACATACTTAATTAACACAACAGCAGTGGGTTCAATTTTATTTTGACATGTTCATGTATTGGTATAAAAAATGAATAAATCTGCCTTTAATTTCCCCAGCATGCCAGTACTGATAATGTTTTTACTTATTTCTCTTTTAGAGCATGAAAATGGTGTAAGGTCAGATTCACCACCAACACAGATCCTGAAGTCTTCCTTCCGACCCATCCATGACAGGTGAGACAACCTTTTACTTTTTGCTTTGTTGGAAACACGTTGCCATAAAATAAATGACCAGCCCAAACTTTATAATACAGAATGTTAAGCTGATTGCGTCAATTCAAATATGAACCGATTTAGACATTTTTCAACAACTCATACAACAGCCAACATTACTGAAATTAAACATGAAGGCCCAGGATCTTGCTGAAATTATAACTCCAGTATTTATTTTTTTTTTAAAATACGATTATTGGGGGTGGAAATTGTTTTTACGAATTCCAGTATAACTTTAATGTCTGGCAGTTTTTTACTCGATTTTTTAAACCATGAAATAACAATGATAACAATATAAAATACAACAAACAAAGATGAATAAAGCACAGTTTACTTTGCGGGTGACAGAGGTCTTGACTCCCATCCCACACCCCCTTTAATTCCTCCCCTCTGGGGAGAGTGTGGCTACTTATCAAGTCACCGAGTAAAACGGGTTCTGTCTGGGCTGTGTGCTTTCCCTAAAGACCCCTGGGAGAACCCGGAGCCCAGGGGAGCGCTCTCACCGAAGGGGGGAAAAAGTTTACCTCCGTTTCAAGTATTGCGAAATAAGTCCTCCATGTATGCAACAATCATACAGATATAAGAAGAATATTGGAGGATTGTAAATGTTGAGATTCTTTCCCCACACGCAAAAACATGTTTTTAGAGTTGCTAAATAATTATAATGTATTCTTCACGTGATTCGTATTCTTATTCGTAGTATTATTATTAAATACATTAAGTGAGTGGGGATTGTAGAGGGGGACTGCAGTCTGTTTCAAATCAAAGCTGTCAGCCAGACAATTGAGATTCATATTGAAACCCGCTGTCCAAACACGGCGGGGGTATTTATCTACCTTTCTGTATTATTCTTTATCCAGATCTTCTCTGCCTTCCAGCGCCAGGAGTCCACAAGACGCCACGCAACGAGTCCTCACTGCTCTCTCCTCGGCTTGATCAAGACATTTTTTTTCGCTTGAAAAAACAGAAAAGAAAAATAGAAAAAAGACTTTACACTCCCTAAAAGGACAATGACAAATAATAATGCAGCGTAGCATTCAGTCGGTACGGAACAAATGGCGTAATTTGGTAATATCCTGTGGATGGATGGATTACTTCCTCTATTGTTGTGTAGCCTATAATCGCGCCTATAATGTTACTCTCTCTCCACTTTGCCCAGGCAGGCTGGGACATTTTGGTAGGCTTTTTACTTTATTATAATTATAATTATTATTATTATTATTTTTGTCTCTATCTTGTGTTTTGGTGTCCCTTCTTTAATGTAAATACCAAGTGATTTAAATTTGTAAATAGGAAGCGTTGAAGGAATTTGTCCAGATCGTATATTTTGCCTAATAAACTAAATGAAATTATAGAGAAAACGCACGAGTATCCTATATTTATTTTATTCATGGTTTTAACATGTTTTAAATATGATTGTTATTATTGTTATTATTATTATTATTATTATTATTATTATTATTACTATTATTATTATTATTATTATTATTACTATTATTACTGTTGTTGTTTTGTTTAGCAACACCACTTTTTGGGAAGACAACGTTGGCCTACTACCAATTTTATTCGAAGAAGGGTGGGAATGGGAGAAAAAAAAATATATTGGCAGTCTGCAGCCAGGCTTAATTTTATTCAAGTTTGGGAGGAAAGCAGCGTGGATGCATTGAGGTGCTAATAAGTGTCCAGATGGTTGCTGGTGACAGAAAATGGACAGGAGCAGCTGGGAAGGTCATTAAGTAATAATATGGGAACGCCCAGTCCAAACAAAATCAAATGGTTAAAATCTAATCTGTCAGAGAGAGAAGTCGATTCGAAGATAAATTATTAATATTGTTTCGTTTTTTGGGGGGAGGAGGGGGCTGGCGCTGTCGGCCTTGTGGAGTAGGGTCAGTGTTTCTGGGTCCTGTCTGTCCCGAGGCTGATAGTGATCATCAGCCTATAAAAGAAAGTTCTCTGCTCCTCAATCGGTGACCAAAAACAAATATTGATTCATCACAACACCCTAATGGGGTTTAAGCATAATAAGAGGAATGCAATAATTACACAAGGATGGGATATGAAGTGGGCATTATATTCTTCTCGTTTGCTTTTCATTTGCAGGAGCTTCCACGAACATTAACAGGAAGAGTAAACATTTTAATAATTTTCTGAAAATGTGACACTTTTTTTTTTTAGCTTTACCCATAACTGCATCATGATATTGTCTCAATACAACGCCATGCGTGTTTTTTAAGAAGTCTGTCCTAAAATAACTCCCGTTTAATCGGAGGAAATGTGCTGTTTTGGGTTAGGGCGCTTTTATAAATGACAGTAAGCTGCGAAGTGAGCTGTTCCAGAGGGTGAATTATTTCAGTGGCCTAAACCTGTGGAGTGACTTTCGCACATCTGTTTTGCAATATCACAGCGACCTCTATGGGCGAGCGATATATTGCTTAAACTCGAACCAGCTTCCACCCTCCAAAGAGCTTTAAATCATATTAAAATATAACTGTATTATCACACACAATGCAGTATGCTTTACAGTCTGATTTAAACCCATTGCACCTAACTCTGTTATGAGCCCGTGCATTCTAGAGGAATATAAATACATCAGAAGTTACTTAATTTATGGGAATATTAAGACACTATTTCACATCAAATATTGTAAGACAAATATTCTTCGTTAGGGAGAATAAATCATCTTTCATTTTCAAATAGTAACCCGCAATGAATCATTTTCTGTTCGGAGTTGCAATATTATTACCTCGCAGATCTTCCAAATTAAGTTATTACAAATAATTGCGCACGCCTAAAACATTACAGCAACTTGTAAAAGTGATTTATTTCCCAAGTTTTATTTTCAATGTTTGGTAAACGTTGACTAGACCATATCTGTGTGGCAGTGGGACGTCTATGCGCATAAATCTGTGCCACTTAAATAACCATTCGCTGAACAGTCACGCAGTGGAGGAAAAATTAACAAAGGTCACTGAGGGTTTTGTTGACCGGAGCGGCTCATTCCGCCTTTAAAGCTACATTAACAAAACTTAACAAATGCATCTTGATATGCAAGAAAAACTGTTCTATCAAGAGTAATCCACAGAGCGAAACAATCTTATTGTACTGTTATAGTCTAAGGAGTCAATATGAACTTTTTGTAGCGCAAACTCAGTTGGTAAAAATATTACAGTGTGGAGATGAAAAAAAAAAGTGTTCTCCGTCATTAGATGTGGTCGGTCTAAATTATAATAATATGAAGCCCGAACTGACTCAATTTCACTTATACAACACGTGCTTCGGTAATAATGATTCTAATATTGCGGCGGAAAAAAGGCAGGTGTGTAAATTTCATACCCCCCCCCCCCCCCCCCTCTCCGCGCTCCATTTGCACATGACATCCTCTCATGAGCTGGCTTTTGAGGCTAAAATTAAATAACCTCTCGGTGTCCCATTTATTTCTTTTGTACTGAAACAGCGTGAGGTTAGCGCAAAGGCGTTAGCTGCGGGCCATAATATTGTGTTTCCATAATATATACAAAATTATTCATTTAGTAAGTGGATGTACAGTGGATTGTCTAATGGGTAATGAGCGGAGTTGGAGCTGATAATTAGGCTGTCACTTCCAGCCATTCCTTCGCCGCATGCCATGGGCCACGATGCAGGGGAGGAACATAAAATAGACCATGATATATATATAAAAGAAAAGAAGATCAATTAATTAAATGTAAATATAGAAATAATACTCGATGGGATACAGAAGTAAACACATAATGTTATCTGGTTTAAAAACACTGTGTCCATTGTAAGACACATGCACAATGCTTATATTATGCTAATTGACTTTTAATGGTTAAAGTGATAAGATGATGCAAGTTAATAATTACCATACATTATATCATAACTCCATTTTCTTAAGTCACTAAAAAAAGAGTAATTTTGCTGTTGTTGTTTATTTTGTATAAACAAATAAACTAATCAAATCCATTTCCAGCAAACCTTTGAAAGACCGTACATATTTCAAAGACTAAAGGAGGTTTCATCTAAGGACTGAGTGCTCAAACCTACTAGGGAGATATGTAAATTGTGGCTCATGCAAAGACAATAAGTTGTTGACCCTAAAACAATTTAGCATTCTGTCGCAAACTGCGGCCCCCCCATAATGCCACAGTCTTTTGTTGGTGAACAAGGACCATCTCCCCCTGCAACTGAGACGTGTCACACTGTGGCAATCCATTCATTTTAGTGGGGAATTGTGCGCTTGTGACAGTTTGTGTGTGCATGTTTGTACGTGTCTGTGTGTGTGTATGTGTGGAGGAGAGAGGTGACTGCATGGGGAGGAAAGTTTATCACTGTCTTGTCTTTTTAGGCAGAAGCAGGCTATTCTTACAACAAACCTCGACCCCTTGTAGCCCAACAACACAAATGTCTTTGCCTCTTCCTATCCCTTCACCCTCCTCTTCCAACCCCCGTTTCACTTCAACATCCCCGTTGTCTTTTTCTAAAAGATGCCCGCCCATATCTGCGTCCCTCTAATTCATTTATCTAGTTTCATGAGTGCAGCACTGGTTGCACGATGACACAAAAGCCATCCCCAGTCCCTGGCCCCAGCTGGGACACACAGACACACACACACACACACACACACACACACACACACACACACACACACACATAACAACAAGCAACAACAAGTCAATGGAGCTCGGCAGCAGCAGCCACAGCGGGGCCACTGTGGAACCCAGCTACACCATGTTTAGCTGAGTACTTTGCTCCCACTCCTTGTTTCAGCGACACAATGGCAGTGAAAGGGACGGATGCCTTGGTCACAGGCTTTTCATTGCCGGAGCGATAGGCTGCTGTAAGACACGGTTCTTGCCACAGGAAGAGGTTGGAGGATTCAGTTGGAAAAGGGAAAACGGAGGGAGGTTCTCGGCACGGCTACACTCAAACACAAATAGCAACAAGGAACTGGTACTTGCCTGACAACTGGCTGGCTGACTGACTCGCTGCCGGTTCAGCAACAACTCACAACTACTCAACAACCCGTGCAGACCCCTGCTGACACAAAAACCTGGCCTGGCTTATAGATACACTAGAAATAAACACGGCCTCTCGCTCATGTTTGCCTGGTTTTCTTTTATTTGGCCACTCAAAGCGACATTCTTATGTTTTGATCGGACAAGAAAGAGAGGAAGAGATAACAAAGCGAGGCAGGGAGAGCAGTCGAGTAAAGTTTTCTCTGCCTCAGTTGAACATTCTTTCTGACTCTGAGTGAAGAACACAGGAAAGCTCTTCCACTACTCTGCGATGAGGACAATATGCTTATTTGGATCTCAGTCAAAGCGCCATGCCAAATATTGGGGCACTAATTAGCTGGCCTAATCTAGAAATATTATCCTCAAATCTGATATATCCTAGTTGAAATAGTCTATTTTAAGAGACCTCGGCTGAACATGGAGGTTCATTATTATCTTCTTGTTTGCTACATGTTTGTTGATCAAAGTTATTTCCATGTGTCTGTTGTTGTTTAAAGGGCACTGACAGGGTCCAATATACACACATATGCACTCGTGTTCAGACGCACACACTTGTTCTCGAGTTGTGCTTCTGTTCCATTAATGACTCTGCAAACCAATTAAAGTTGCTCTGTCTTGAGTTCTCCTGAAGTATCTGTACATAGCAGCTCTACCAGAACAGAACTATATTTAGGGGAGAATGCCTTGTGCCCCCCCCCCCCCCCCCCCCCCCTCTAATACACCCCCCGTCCTCCTCTCTAACACACACAAACCCATGCACGGTGAACACACCAAAACACAAGTACACATGCACACATTCCTGGTACAGTCTTTTGGAGGATCAGAAATATTTTGCCTTAATTATCCTTCAGTATGGATCATGTTCTTCAGGGGGGACTGGTAATGATGGGGGTATTTATAGTCATTCATTCTCTCCCTGTAATTATACACTCCTCAAAATTGGGGTTTTTACATTTGGCATGTGCTTGAAAACGTAAATCAGACAGACAGCACTGTTGTTGCAATCTCTTTGAAGTGAATCCCCTCCCCAAACACAATCTGATAGAAAGTTTTATTCTCTCCGATACTACTTCCCTTCGTTAGCTGAGAGTTTGCTTCCCAGCACTAGTTGAACAATGTTTTCTCAGTCCTGATGAAGTATCAGTTTGGTTTGACATGACAGTGCTCCACCATTTTCTCTGCAGCAAAATACACTCACTTTTGTAACATGTCATACATAACAGATCACCTGCTTTTGACTGCAATCTGTAGACAATTATTGTTTCTACTGCCGCTAAAATTAGGGCAAATAGAAAGGGGAAATTATAAGTTCAGCAATGTTTACATTTCAGTGCTGTGCCAAGCCATCCTGGAGCGCAGCTATCATAGTGCGTTACTGACACTTATTGGACGACAATTGTGTGTGTGTGTGTGTGTGTGTGTGTGTTTCAATAATAAAATACAGGTTGACAAGACAGGGAAGCCAAGGGCCTCGTGCCCCCTTTTCCTCCCTTGCACAGATATTTCCACAGTGACAGATAATAAAGTCTGATTTTCCTGCCTTCTTTTCTGATGTGATGCCATTGTGGTTTGGGCTAATTCCAGGGGGCTGTACAAAGGGAAGCGCGGCCATCTGAAGTGTCATACTGCAGCTGTGGCTGAAGCATAGGAATTTCCATTTAGTAGAGGATACTTCTCTTGCTTGCTCTCCCTCTGAACACTCGCAGCACATGTGCAGCGCAGAAGGTGATATCAAATGCAACTCACCAGCTTCATCCCTGCTGATGTTCTCTGGCTGTCCAACTCACCCTGTCTACCCCCGTCTTTCTGGGTTTCCTTCTTTTCACCGTGATGAAAACTGTTCATTTATGCTTATGGCATGTGTATTTGCTAAGGCTGTGCAAATTATGTAATATATTTCTTTCAACTGTTTATTTCAACATGTACAGAGACTTAAAACTACCATACAATCCAGTGTTTTTATTTATAACCCCAGTAGAACTCAAAAGAATTGTGTGTGATTTGAGTTTGGTTAAATTAATAAGCTGTTATTTTACTTTTTTGTTACGTACTATACTTTTGCTAGTAATGTCTTCCATATACTGCGTTTTTACTGCTTTGATTTGTGTAGCTGGAACTGTGTCTTGCTACAGTATAATGAAAAAAAAGTTTTCTATTTACAAGTCCATTTTTTTGGGAGGACCAATGACAGAATGTTTAAAAAGCCAGTCTCTTAATATTTAAAAACAGATGTTTGATAATCAGTCAATTCCAGGTCCTTTAAACTTTAGGTCCACAAATTGTTTGTAAACCTAAATCACCATCATCAATCAATATGAGCTGAGATCAGGTTAGTGATACCAACACCACCTCTCAGCTCTAGTTATCAATAATTTCTACAGGAATGAAACATAAGATGTATTACACCCTCCATCCCCTCGCCCAAAGCAGACAATTACAATGTCAGAGGCTGTCACCTAGTGCACAGTAGCCAGTACATCCAATGCCAGGTCATCTGCCAAAGCTGAAACAGAAGAAGAGCAGAACAAGAACACAATGTGTTGGAACTATCACTTCACACACACGCAAACCTGAACTAAACAGAGCAACAGACAGACTACCTTGCAGTGATACCTTTCCCCTCCGCTTGAACCGGAGGCTCTTTCTTCACGCTTGCCGTGCCCCTGTACAGTACCATGTGTAATGTTAGCCAAGACACATGGTGCAGGAGTTTCAACAGAGGATAGTTATGTCAAATATTAAATGCAGAGCTATCCGGCATGACAGGCGCTGGGATTGTGTTAATCGTGCAAATTATGTAGGAAAACATGAGATTGTATTCCCTTAACCATCTAGTTGGTGATATATTTTGTGGATAATTGACATCTAAGAATGACAATCAGTTAAGTAACCATCTAACATAAAGTGCGCAAACTATTATCCCACAAAAAATTGTGACTTTTCTCTTGTTCTTTAAACTTCAGTAAAATATCAACTGTACGTGGGCAACCTTTGAAGAAGAAAATATTCAGTAAGGCCGCAAGAGAAGTGTTAGTTCAGATAAAGTCAAGATGGATAACAAAATGGTTTTCAGTGGGGAAAAACACTACTTAAGAACACAAAATAATGGTTGACTGCCAAGAAAAACTCTCCATGTACGCAGTCTTAAGATATTGCATGTGTATGACAGTCTTTATGTTGGCTTTATTTGTTGGAGCACATTTTATTGAATCACTTCAAGTCTTTTAACTGCTTAACTAATGTGTTCAAAGAGGAATCCGCACAAAGGACTGGTGACCATACATGACCTCAAAATGAATAATCTCACATAGTGTTATTGTAGCTGTAATACCAACTGTCTCAGCCACTGACATGCAGTTCATGTTATCCCTGTCGTCAAAGTGATATTCAATCACGTGCACCATTTTTCTTTAACAGAAAGCTCATTCTGCATGCTGCTTAATATCCTGAGATCAACATACACTATTACTGACACATAAAAATAAAATCTGGATAGGCATACAATATGTATGAGCTTGGTTATTGAGACCATGTGAATCACGCGAACAAAGCATTTTTTCATGGCAAATCATGTTCACATCAAAGTTTAAAAATACACATCCACATCTTGAGGAAATGCCATCACATTTTCTCTGTGATCTGTCTGGGCACATCTGTGGCCAATACTGTCTAGCATGTGGTCAGCTCAGCTTCTTCTTCTTTATCTCTGCTTCAGTCTGCAGGAACAATGGCAGTCGGACCCTAGGCTGCCTATGCCCATGAACACATTATTGTAGCCATTTAGACATGCACAGGTTGTATATACTCACAAACATGCACATAATGGATATGTTATTACATTTGTGCATGCATACATATACAGTGTGCATGCAGCCATGCACACAACACACACTCACTTGGAGTTGGCAAAACAATATCAGTGCCTTCCGGTTAGCTTGCGGCCCACATCACTTCACTGTCACAACAGCAGTGATCACTAGGTTGCTTCATGCAATGAGCAAAGTTTGTCTTTTTGTCAAGACACACTGTTACTCATAATATCAGAATGAATGAGTTGTGCATGACTTTTTCTGCTTTACAAATACTAAAAAAAATACTAAATACTAAAAAGACTTTGACTGTTCATTGTTAAAAGTGAAATGGGCAAGTTGTTTTCTAGATCATTGCTTGAACCTTGTTGAAAAGGTATTATCTACTTGCATTGTTTTTACTTCCTGCTGTGGAAATAAGAAATCAATCATCAACTTTTCCATATAGTAGATGCCCGCAAAAGGTGAAATTTATGTTTTTGTTTAACCTGTATACATTGGCCAACAGTTATATATTTGCATTTTTTTTAAACTTCAAAACCATCTCGATCCTTGCACAGCTTGTGTGTCCTTCCATCTCAGCAATTTGCAGCATGTGCCGCTGGGCCTCTATACAGGGGGAAAAAATGATGTATGGTGCTTCGCCTTTTAACTAAGATTAGTACAGGTCTGATGCACTGCAGCTTTTAAAATATGTATCAAAGCTGTTCAAATGCCAGCAGTTGGTATGTGGCAGGCAGGGGTGGCAGTGGCTTGTACTATTGGAGTTATACCAACTTCCAAGTCCTCAGCAGGCCACCCCCTGCGTGTTGTTGGCTTGCCCACCATCACAATCACTGGGTCTTCACATGAAAAAAAGAGAGGGAAGAGTGCACTCAAGAACAGAAAGAGAGATGGAGAGATATAGGGACAGTGAGAGGGATGAAGGCAGGAAGTGTGGTGGCTCTATCTTGACTCTGAGCAAGGTCTGCCCCTGGATTGCCCTGCCACCTTGCTCACCCTCCTCTCTCTCTTCCTGTCTCCTTCCTCTCATCTCAGTCTCTTTCCTTGAGAAAACACTTGCTGAGAAAATCTTCATGAACTCCTGGGCCTGTCGGCGATGCTGGGGCTGCTTAAAACCTACCAGTTTAACAGCTGTGTGTATGGGCTCGGCCCCGGATAAAGCACTTGGAAGTGGCAGGGCTTACACCATAGGGTGAGTCTTTAGGAGGGGCCCCCTGTGTGGCGGCCGCTGCTGTGGCTGTTAATTGGCACACTCTGAAGTGCTGTATATCTGCCCTTCATAATCCAGACACAGGCGGAGGCAGCAGGGAAAACCAAACATTTATCCAATGCTCAGGCCCCAAGCTTACAATCTGCTCCCTCTAGTTCATAGTTCACTGGTCGATTTTATAGCATAAAGGCACATGTACTATAGACATGACCAGATGTACTCATTTAATAATAATAATGATAATAATCATAATAATTTGTAATAAAAAATAATACAAATAAGATTTTTTTCTTCATTATTCATATATTGACACTTAATAACTTCCACACAAGCTAAATAGTGAGGCCTTTCACTATTTGTTTGCATGAGTGCTAAAATTAAATTAATAAAAAAAATATGCAACCACATATTAGATATTAGATAGATATATTAGAGTAATAATTATACTACCAACACACACACAGCTGCAAACAATATCACACAAATACAGTCTACAGAGCCCCACAGGAACAGCAGCCTTGTGTTAAGCAGCTTGGCCCTGGTGCACCATGGGAGGAAAATAAACACACTGGTCCAGCTAAAGACCCCAGGACACCACTTCCTCCTCAGCTGTGTGTGTGTGTGTGTGTGTGTGTGTGTGTGTGTGTGTGTGTGTGTGTGTGTATGTGTGTGTGTGTGTGTGTGTGTGTGTGTGTGTGTGTGTGTGTGTGTGTGTGTGTGTGTGTGTGTGTGTGTGTGTGGGTGTGCAAGTCAGTGTTGTTGTGTTACCTGGTGCTGAAGTTAGCGGTGTTTACCAAGTCCTGCAGTGAGATCAAGCATAGCATTAGCATTTAAGCTATTTTTTTTTTATCTTAGGCCCTAAACTTCATCAAAGGCACCTTTCTCTTGCCTTTACATCTACCAATCTGGTGTTTACATGTACTGGCGTAGGATTCTGGTATGACCTAAGAGCAACTGTTAATAATGGCTTTGTGACTTATCTGACATATTAAAAAAACAATGTGTTCTTTAAAAAAAAATGAATCAATCAGATCTTTCCAAATCAAATCTGACCCAGCATTAAGACAATCCAATATTTATTGGGTTTTAAAATATTGTAACCATTTTTCAGATCTACTGATATAAGCACCTGAATGGAACATGGAGCAGATTTCAAAGCTCTCTGCACCCGTTAGCATCTGTATGACTCTTTAGCGACGAGGTCGGGGTGGATGGTTGGGTCATACTCTTATTGAACTTTCACAAAAGTAAAATATGTGATTTGATGATGATGTTGAGCTGCAAAGGAAGAAAACCGACCTCAGAAAAGTGATGCAAATGGTTGCAAAGGCTGTCTTGCATCTGAACTCTAGTCTATCCAACACTTATGATGGGTAGCCAAATTTGTTGTTGGGCAACAAGCTTTTACTATTATTGTGCATTGATCCGTGAAAAAAACAACAAATTCATTTAAGAAAGATATTTGTGGCGATTCACATATAAATAGATGATTTGACAGCAGTTTATGTGAAAATAATGCAAATCATTAAGTTTTTGGGGTTTTAGTTTAATCGGATTATGTAACAATAATATGGACAAGGCAAAGTATTTCACCTGGGTGTGACAGAGGCACACAGAGTTGCAGTTGAGCTTTAAGAGTTCAGTTTAGAGTTACATTTAGGCAAGGGAAATCATTTTGGTTTACCCTCACCCAAGCTTTTTATGCATGGTTGACTAAGAAAAACTTTATGATAACTTACCGTAAAAAAATATATCTTTGTATGAGCTCTGTCCAAATCCTAGTTCTGTGAAGTTGAAAACAGATGTAGATGCCTCACCACTACCCCAACCACAGCACCCCCACTTTTCAATGTTAAAGTGTTCCTACTTGTGTTTCCTTCACTTGCTTACACTATGTCCTTGCATTAATGGGTTGCATTAGTAGTATAACATAAATTAACATACATTTAAGAAATTTAGAGGGGAACAGGTTGTGTTTATTTAAAATAATTTCCAGAAGCCTGCACTCATTTCAGATCACCGTCTGACAGCACTTTCTGCATATTGCACATGATGCCAGCAGTCATTCTGCATTGGTTTGTGTCAAAATGGAAAATGCATCAAATTGAAATGAAAGGCTTAATATCGCTCCACTCATTTATTTCATCTGGAAGTGACATCAGAGCTGAGTCAGCCCATTACGTCAGTGTAGCGCTGAACTTGTTACATCAGTCAGGCATTAAACCTAACTGAACGGGCAGCTCAGGTAATGTGTCAGCCTTGAGTGGAAGCAATACAGAACCAGTTTGGAAGAAATAGATTACCAATGCTGATAGTCATCTTTTTCTAAATACGTTACAGTGGTGAATCTCAGGGGCCATTTGGAGCACACTGAGACTGTGATGGGAAGGAAGACAGAAGATGAGCCACACAACCTGCTCATGAACCTATGCACTCAGCAGATTTTACTCATATGACAAATTGATTTACTCGAGCTACATCCCATTCCAGCCATTGCTACACATGATGCACACATGAAAGGCCTACTAAAAGTCAGCCATCAGCACATACCAGCGGATGACATGTATGACTAGAGACAGCTGATACAATGAGTGGCTTCACAAAAACAGTGAAGACGTGTTGAGAGCATAGAATGGGGACAAGGAAGTTGGATGAAGAAACAAAGCAATGTTATACAGTATAAGAGGAAGAGAAGGATTAAATAATCAAAAGACTTAACAGAGAAGAAGAAACAAAAAAGTGGGGATAAAGAAGAAGTGTGATAGTGAGGGGGCAGGAAAGGAAGGAACGGCAGGAGGTTTAAAGTAGATGAGCAGCCCATAAGGTTGCCAGATGAGCTTCAGCTTAACCACGATCCTCAAAACAGAGACAAACATACGCCAGTGTCTCCTGTATGCCTTCCACTGACGCCCCTAAACGATTGTAAACATTAGTTCTTGAGAAAAGGGAGGGTTCCCCGGGGCCACTTCTGTGCACTGGATAGCACTACCTCAGCAGTGGTGCTAGATAATCACCAACAGATAATGTTTGGTTAGTACAGACATTTCTGAGGACTGATTTCACCGCTGATCGTGAAGGCAGTGTGTGTCAGAGCTTTGGCAAATGGTTATAAATGCAAAACTTGTGCTTTGGATTTTTACACTTGTGGCTTCAGTGGAGCTGACTCAGTCATTCCGTAGTTATTGAGGCCAAAACCCTCACCCTAGTGAAAATGTTGAACATTTATACAGCCAAAAGGAGCCATGTTTTGAGGTCAGATTGCACAGGTTAATTTTAACCAGAAAAAGCGATATACTAATGAGAGCCCCTTGAGACGTTTTTTAAGGTGCTACTGACTTCCTTCATACTTGCCTATGGAAATATTTGAAGTCATAAATAAAAATGTAGGTAGATATTGCATTTTTTTAAAAACTTTATTTGCCAGATGGTTTGTCACATAGAACCATCTGAGAAGCAGTCATTGGAAACTGATTTGAAAAGGGCAGCCACTGCTCTATCGTCTATCACCGGCTGCTGCAACAGTCACAAGAATGAAAAACATCTTTTCCCAGTGAGAAAAAGCTTTCAGTGCCATCCTTTACACTTCTTTCAATGAAGAAATACTCCCCAGTTCTAATGTAACTGATAAAATTGTAGCATCTACACTAAACTCTTCAGGAGCCACCATTGTTGTTTTGAACAAACTTTCTTTGTCTTCGTCATCCTCTGTTCCCCCCTCAACTGCCAGTAGCTCCTCACGGGATGAAGAAATGGATTTTAGTGTGATATATGATCCTGTGATTCCCGCGTGATCTTATGATAACACAAGAATCTAGCTGCCATGCAAGGTAATAGAGCATTTCAAACTAATTGTGTAATTTATACAAATGATATCAAGTCATATAAATTGAACTGACAAACTATGTGAAATATTTTTTTCTTAAAAATGAAAAAAAACATTTACTTATTTTTTGGCAGAATGAATGGGAATTTATTGTGATTTATGTCCATCTTTCCCATCATATTTCTGCCAATGTCATATGTTTATATCTTTATGTGATTGTGTCCTTGAGATTTGGTTTCTGAAGAACACCACATTGCTTTGAATCAGCTAATTAGTTACTAGATTTGACACCAAACAAATCCAACCTCTCTGAGTTTACGTTAAACAGGCCATGGCTCTCTGGCGCTCTTCACAGATGAAACATTGCGTATGTCACACAGAGTGCGTCTCCCTTTGTGCCTTGTTTCCATCCCTTGAGGACTACTTTACTTTGTTTGAAGTCTCATTTATTTACCTACGTATCAGCTTCAGAATTGATTAGGCCTTTCGTACAAACACCGCAGCACAGTGTTGGTTTTACATGGACATTGCAGACCAGTTCCTCCTCGTCTGAGTCATTAAAGACATAGCATGTCTTGACATTATTACCATTTCCAAGCTTCCCCAAAGGAATACAAGAGGAAACACAATGTAAACAAACCAGACATCTGAGAAGAGATATTTGATTCAAACTTTCACATGCTCTTTTCTAAGGTTGCTTGAAAATAGAAGCCTGGAGTTTGTTTAGATTTGCATCCCCTGGGATTGGTACCATTTGGCCCCTAAGTATTAATTGGAAGAACTGGCAGAATGTCCACAGCTGCCTAAGGTAACTGTAGAAATTTTAAAATGTCAAAAAGTAAATACCCAATGTAATGTACACAGGAGCTTGTCTCTTTGACTGCAGACTTCAACATGAGCCGCACAAAGGTCTGTAAGGATCTCTATTAGGGTTTGAAAAGCAACCAGGCCCCGAAATGACTGTCTGACTCACACTGTGATTAAAATCTCCTCTCTGTAGACAAGGACTGATACTTGAATTAAACAACCATCTAATTAGATTACACCCGTTACGTGTTACACTGAACAGGATCTCTTGTGTATTATTCCTCTTTCCATTTATATTATTTAATGCTCTGATTTATTGTGCTGGGCAAAACAAGTACGGAGAGTGGGGATCGAGTTTAAAGTTAGAATTTGTCACGTATATTTACAAAAATAAGGGCAGTTGTTATTAGGTCATGTTAAGTCACCTTGGGGAAGATAATTAATACCATAAAGTATTCAAGGACATCATCAACTCAAGATTCAGACCGTCTGGAACGGCGGCCTATCTAAACAATGAGAACATTGTTATTTCCGTAAACCTGTTGAGACAAGTCATTGAGGACCATACTATATGCCAGACAGCTGTTTCGACATGAAGTCAGAGGCAAAGATAGTAAAAAAAACAATAAGAAATGAACATGCAAAACCTCAAGTAAGTGTGATTACATTATCCAGTGTCCCAGGCAGTATACTGTAATCAAACAATTACTGGGGAGCAATTTACTGGTTGACTACTGCTGCACCAGTCTGTTGGTGTCAAGGCTGACTCTCTCACACATGAGGTAAACAGGACAATTAGCATTTTTATAGAAGATATGATCAAGTTTCATGGTTTGATCTATGAAAATGCACAGAGGAAAGTCTGCATGTGGGCCAGTAGCTTATTAAATACTTGAGGGTAACAGATGTAGTTTGTGTATATGTGTGAAGCTATATGGCATATTTGTCTTTTTATGTGTGTAATTATATAGCGTGACAGATATAAAGAAAAAAGTATGTAAGGGGACAGTTGAAGAGGGGAGAATATCTTAAAGAAAGAAAGAAATTGCTTTGCTTTCAGGCCGACACTTGCTTTGTTTGCCTTTAAATAGAAAAGAATGAGAAGTAGAACAAGAAATGTGGAAAGTGGCCCCCTCTTGGTAGCCCAGTGCTGTCCAACAGACATGCTTTAGGGGCTGCATTGGTGGCATTCTGGTAGAGAATCAGGGTAGCATTCATCCAAGCATGCCACACAGACTCTCTGTGGCCAATCCACGCTGGAGGCCCTAGGACAGGGAGTTTGTGCCGCTGAAAGCTCGGGACAACATAGCTCGACAGCATCTCACACACACACACACACACACACACAGCGAGAGAAAAGACAGCCTGGTTTCCCACAGGGCAGGGCTGAAAGCTACACCATGTTCAGCTGGTACAACATGATGAAAGTGAACTGGAACACATTGTGCTGGACTGCCACCGATGGGACATCGCCTCTCTGGTGATCTTTTTTAAGCATGAAGCAGTGTGTTTTTTTGTGTGTAAGCCCTATAATATCAACTGGAGTTGTTGGAAATACTGCTGCCATGTAGTCATCAATCGATTAAGTGAGTTAAACTTGTGAAGCAACTGTTGGACAGTGAAGGATTTCTGTAAGTCCGCTGTAAGCAAGTGCTGAGGCATCCATGAGCAGTCATAGGAAGCCATTTTACTGCAACACAGCTTCCATCTATTTAGCAATGTAAGAACTTAATACATATAGGAAAAATATTTAAAAAAAAATGTTCTTCACAATTGACTTATCACATGGTACCATTGATTAGTACCATGTGGTATATGTTCAGCAATGTATTTATTAAATTGCTATTGATTTCAAGCGGAGAGCAAAAATGCACACAACCATACTGTTTTAAGTAGACAATATGTAGCATCATGTTGAAGCAATAAAGGGATTCCAACCTACTTTTACAATGTTGAGTCCTTCGAAAGACATAACCACTCGCCAGCAGTGCACATCCCTCACCCACATGGATACATACTTTGTGTCAGCCATGTTTTGAGCAAGATTTTGTGTGTTAGGGTCAAAGGCGACCTCTTGACACTGGGAGTTTATACATGCTAATGAGGGCTGCACTCTAACCTCAGTGCTAAGTGTATATGGCTCACACACAGGCTTGCTTCTTGAGTTTATGTGAGATCTGCCTGTCGATCATTGAACTGTGTGTTGAGGAGCTTTCAGTCAGATACACTGAAAAAAAAAAGAAAGAATAGAAAGAAAGTCTCACGGGATGAAACCCTCTTTAAACCCACATGTGAAAAGCAATCAAATTCATCTTAATATCATTTCAGGGCTATACCTCTAAGGTTCATTTTTATTTTTTTTTTTTTATCCATAATGCTAGTCTAAATTAATTAACTGTCATTTTAGATCTAAACATGTATAATATTATACCCGCTCTCTTTCAAGGGAGTGGACTGTTCATTACCAGTTTCTCTTTTGAACACACACACACATACACACACACACACACACACACCCACACACACACGCACACACAAACACGCACACACACACACACACACACACACACACACACACACACACACACACACACACACACACACACACACACACACACAAATAAAAAAAACATTGTATGCTTTGGAAAAGTTGCAGCTTTGAAAACTCACTTTTCTCAGCCAAACTTCTTATACATATTTGCAAGAAATCAAAGCCTCTTTGTGGGGCTGGCCCTAATCCTTTCTCCGGCACATAAAGGATGTACCTTTAAACTGGCTTTCACTCCTCTGACAACCATGCAAATTGGTGAGAGGTAGGATGCCATCTCATTGACATTGTTTGTTAGAATAACATAGCACAGGGGAAAGGTCCCGTCTCAGGCATTCCACTGAAGCCCTCCCCTCTGTGAAGTTGCCTGATGAATTGTCACAAGCTTGTTATTTGCCATTAGTTTCCAGCATTTCTTCCTTCTGTTGGCCAAACTAATTCAATCTTTTTGGGGGGTAATCTCATTGAATCCCCCAGGAGGTTTTTGGAACCCCCCACTTTTTCACCACATATTGCTATACCTGACCCAGTTATTTTGGATAATTTCTTCCTTATGTTATTATCTCTTTTTTTCCTGGACATTTTGTAATTGTTCTTCGATCACAGTTATTATATTTTTTATCTCATCAGTGCTGTTTGAGCTTCTTTCCTCCTTTTGTTATGAATGGCAATCAATATAATAATAATAATAATAATAATAATAATAATAATAATAATAATAATAATATAAATAACTCAGAAAAAACTGTTAATTCAAACTACCTTAATTGTAATTTTAAGATAGTAACACGACAAACCGCACTGTTACAGAACAAAGACGGAACCTTTCTTGTAGTTCCTGCCTACATTTAAAAATATATATATCGACATTAGCATTTGATTAAAATAATGTGAAAGAAGAATACAATTCCTGAAGGGTTAAGGTTCAGGAATTCTAAAGGTTTGTTTTTTCTTGACCAAATTATACTCCCTTATCTCTTCTGCATCTGCGTTAATTGTGGAATAATAACCCATCATTTCGCAACCCTCCTGTGACAGACTCGTATGTGTATGTTTTATTCACAATGATCCACCCTAAAGGGCATCAATCAGAAGTCACATTGTAATAAGATCCAGACGTGTGCTCAGATCAGAGCAGGGCACTGCTAACAACCATATCCTTTTGATAGCAGTGTGACTAAGAGTTTAATTTGGAAGCAGCCATCACTTCAAAGGGAGATGTGAGTATTTTCCTGCTTATTTGCACCCCCAATGGGGCCTATACATTATAGTATAACCATGCCTCGGTCCTCCGCTCATGCACTAATGCCATCCTGATTGCCTTATTTCTCATGTCAGCAACTTCTTCTTGGGAGCGAGAGGAGGACAATTAGGGGACAATTGAACATGATTGTGATGGGAATGTTCTATGCAGCAGCAGGCAGCCCGCAAGTCGCCTGACTGTAGGCTGGTTCTGGTTAAGAAGAAGATGCATTTTTTTTTCAATCCATGTTTTTCTCAAAGTTCATCCTCAGGACACATCAGGAAGTGACTGTGATGGGCAGGCAGTAAGCAGTCACAGAGGGAACACCACAACTTCTAGCTAATTAAAAACATTTAGACACTCAGAGCAAAAAGGGTGGAATCACGGGTGGTTTGGTTTGTTTGACGATCCATGTGGCTTTGTGTGCTTGTCACACCTTACATTTAATTTGTTTATTTACTGTAGTTATCTTGGGATTACTTAAGAAATTTATGAAGTTTAAATGTTACTTGGAAATTCCATAATAGATGTGTTCATGCTGTCAATATTTTAATTTGTATTAAAATGTGAAATGAGTGATACATGTTTCCAATGAGTTTGCATGTTTCCAAAGAAAAAAATAAACTTGTATAGATTTAACAAATTATAACAAATAAGACAAAACTGACATACTGAGGTTACATGTAGATAATATTACTGTGGTTGCATGCTCTGATTAGTTGTGTAGAGGAAGGAGCTCACTTACAGTCATATACCCTTTCAACCAAAGCCAAAAGTTAGCAAACTGGTGGCTTTACGTTTTAGAACATGTGGTTTTCTATATAAAAGAAAACACTACTCAGAGTGTGCAGTCGACCCAGCCACTGCCAACAAATTTAAATCTCTGACGTTAAGAATGGGAGATGTGTATACATGATGAATTAGAAGAATACTTTCTAAGCACAGTTTGTTTAATGGAAAGCTGCAGCGATACACTTAACTTTCTAAGTGCTATCTCATTTCTAAAATGTCAAACCCTTTCAAATATTTTCCAGACAACAAACTCACTCCTGTGTTGGGATTTCAAGTTTCACTGATATAATTCTTGGTTAGCACAGTGATAAATGCTCTGTTCCCAATGCCAAAAAACACAAAATCAAAGCGCATAGAAAAAAAATAAGTGAAGGTCTAATAATTTCCAGTCACATCTCGACAGTGGCATTATCTGGTTTTGAGGCCATGTATGCATTATCTTCTGTTATTGGACTATTTGTCATAAGAGAGCACTTCTCTTTGTTCAAACAAACCAGTCAGTGTTGCAGGTCCGGAGCAGGGGGCCGCAAGCATTCTGGTTTATCTTACCCTGGACAAATAAACTATAATGCTGACTAATAACTGGCCTGGAATGTGAGAGAGCTTACCTCTCAACTCAGTGTGTTGTTAAGCATAATGAATATTACAGGCCCCTCTGTATACAGTGCCAAGGCTTGGTTTACTTTACTACACATGGCTGAGGCCTTTAACTGAACATTGACCCCTGACTGAGACAAGATAATTCACTTACACATAAATGACCCACTTGAATTAGCATAACGATAAAGGTGACAACTCATGGGCAACTTTTCAAAGTAAAGGTGGTGGGAAATGGCCTGTAACGGAGTAGAAAATATAACTTTCGATATGGACGACACACTTATATTGTAAAGTAACATATATGCTATACACATCATTTAGAAATATAGTCACAGTTCTTGGCAATGTTTAAATTATGGTGATACATAATACACCGCTGCACTATTATATGATGAATAATATTATATAATAATAAGAATATTATCTTCATCAAGTTGTAAGGGGCTCTGGCGAGCAAATTGTTTATTCACACTGAAAAAAAAATTGTACTGTAGATTTTCCTCATTACTATGCTCATAAACATATCACAGTCATTTAATTTCACTTTAACACACAAAAAGGGCATTATGTCCATAAATAAGTAGGCAAAAAGGTTCATGCCACTCTGTGTTATGAGAAGAAGAATAGCAGAGTAGCACGGCTGTCCCGCCTGTCTATCGTTAACAGCAGAAGACACAGTGAGGCCACTCGGTGCCTCAGCAGGCTGTAGCTGTCAGGCTTTCCAGCGAGTCGACAGCCCGTGTGATAAGACCACTTTAAAGGAGAAATATCTGCCTCTCCTCCCCTTTAAGAGGAAATCTGCTTAAAATACCATGACTGTCTTGAATTGTGGCTTATGGAGGGCGTGATCAACGGAGGCTGCTTTAAGAGTAATAAACTCAATCCAAGTGACTGTGTCCTTCTGCTCGGGGCCCAGTGATTGGCACAAGCCATCAAAACAGAGAGGTTGTCACTGTTTCCATCCCACTGTAGGCCACATATCTGCTTCGATGCCCTCAACACTGGATAAGGAAGAATAAGCTTTACTGTGGGATATCAACTGCTACAGTGCCAAGTAAGCGATCAATACATTGAATAAATGTAGTGAGCTATACACTCATGTTTCCTCATAGAGCGATAATGTCCTTCATGGAGAGATTTTCATACATACTTGCACAAAGAAGAGATTTTATGAATAATGGCAACAAGGGTGGGGACTGACAATGAGATCAAGGATGAGAGGATCAAAACGATATCAGGGGTGAAATATGAAGGACACTAGATAGGTTACAGTTTGAAAGAGTATTTACCATCCTCTGAATATATGCTTTCTTGGCAGTGTACAACTTGAGCTATAGAAACACAGCTCGACTCCCCGGAGCCCTCTGTGTCTCTCCCACCCCTCTGTGACCTAATTCCCCCGAGGTTTCCAACTGCCTGTCAAAGTTTTGCACCAACTATCGAAATGGGGAAAGGGGTTTCTGCAGCGTGAATACCCTTTACGATCAACCGACTTGTAGCTATCTATTTTGCAGAACTGAGGCAACATTCTGATGAGGACGCGTGGAGGTCAACACCTTAGTGAAAACAATGACAGATGCAGTAGCACGATATAAATTCACCATGGCATCCAGCCTCAGCTCCAACTGTCAGCAGCATCAGAGGGCATCAGGGGAGCCCTGTGCAAAAATGAGGGGGGAAAACGAGCAGAGGAGGAAGGCAGAAGAGTTTGCAACAGTGTCTATTACGCCGCAGAAGAATTTGCCTGGGAGCTCGGCTTGACAGATTAGTCCAGCGCCCAGATGGGGCAGTGCATCGGTGAAACAAGAGCTACTTTTATGAGGTACGTAACACAAGCCTGGGGTAGCCACGGCAAGGCCTGGTAAGCGATCCCTTGATGAAAGTGAGGGCAGTGCTCCACCTTTCATGTTTCCATAGGTTTTATTTGGAGTGCGCACAGACGGGGCTGCAGACAGAAATGACAGACAATTAAGATTGCACAAAGGCAAGGGGAACTCAGTATCGAGCTACATGACCCCTGCTTGCCGGCAGTATTTCAATGCATATCGCTGCCTTTTGTAATGAAATTCTTAGGGAAAACCTGTGTGTGTGAGAGAGAGTGAGAGAGACAGAGAGACAGAGAGAAAGAGAGCGAGAGAGGGAGAAAAGAGGGCCTGAAGCTCAAGCGATGGGTAAAACATGCAGTTATATATACCTGGCAGATTCCAGTTTCTAAACCCACCTTCATGCATCAAAGAGCCAAAGCAATAGACGGATGTGGGATTAATGTGGAAATAAACCTTGGGCTTTCTACATATCAAAGACCAGATAAGCTTATGAAGTTTAATTCATATGTTTTATTCCGCTGAAAAACGGCCATTTGTGATGATGGCTGGGCTGTCCCGGCAGAATGATAGCACGCTGATAACGATCCAGCGCCAACACTTCAACTGAATCCATTTCTAAGGAGAAAGGAACAGGTTTGAGAAATATAAATTAACCTCACCTCGCTGAGAGTTAGAAAAGGGGGGGGTTCTCCCATGAATGTCCACTGACAGGGATTTCTTCATCCCAATAACTAAGACATCTAGTTTGAGCCATAAAGGAATGATGCCGCAGACAGGCAGTCTGTGGCTCCAGACAGAATAGAACATTTTTTGGTGGCGAGAGATGTCTAAATCTGGGAATGGATTTTATATTTCCAGCGTAATATCAAGGGCGAGCAGGTGAGCTTCCTGGGTTTTCATTCTGCAGACACCTAATCTTGATCTCCCTGCACATGGGGTGAGGGAGGGAAGTCAGACAGCATTGAAAATGTGAAAGAATTAGAATGAAGTTGGCATATGTTTTTTATTTTTTTTAAATCTCTTAGATGAACAATCCCGAAACTAATGAAAAATAGGTATTACCTGTGTCGACCAGAATGTGGAATTAGGCATGTTATAAATACATGCATGTACACACACATTACATCTAGGCCTACATTAGAGGTGAAATATCAAACATTGTCAGGATTTCTACATTTCATAGTAGCTTTGCATCCTTGTGTTTCACTCAAGGACACCAAGACCATATAGTTTAATTTATAATGTTTATATATATTTTTTAAATACGCTGTAATGCAGTGCTACACTCTTACCCGCTCTTACACCCTTGCCTTTTAACATATTTACAACCAAACATGCCATTGACTTGCTTTTCTGGGTTTAAAATAGAAAAACTCTCAAACAAAAAGGACTGAACACATTCATAGAATAGGACAAGAGCTTTCTATGGAATTAATCGCACTTTTGGATTGTCACGTATTTGTTTAGTTTCCGAGAGACTAAGAATGAAGAAACAAATGTATCGTGTTTGAACAATGACACTAAGCCTGCTTTGTTTCAAAAATAATACCGGGGGATCAGGTACAGGATGTCTTCCCCTTCAGAGTGGCCACAGGTACCGCAAACATTTTTTCGTATTCAGCATGTAAACTATTACAAAATGTTCCCCTGCAGCCACTTTGCAACACCATGCTGAAACTCCATGAAAATCTATTTTTTCAGTCATATAGCTTCTTTCACCCAGGAGGTTTTACAGGATTGTTCCCTTTAATGAGGCATTGGAAAAGCTTATTTTCCCATCTGTGGCCTCTCTCGTTCCTATTTAGTTAATCAAATTACACGGCATCTTTAATCTTGCCTTATGAGCCAGTATATTAACTTAAATTCTTCTAACCCTGCAGCAATGAGTGGGTGAGATTGAATGGAGATCTATATGCAGCGCAAGCAAACATTGCATTCTCCTCCTCTTTGACAGTTGTGATGATGACACCTCTGATGTATTTTACACCGCAAAAATAACTCAAAATTGATATTTACTCTCAAATAGAAGAGTAAACACGTTTCAAAATCACCATCACCGGATCATATAACTAGCTTTATTAATTTTTCCAGAAACAGTGATGTGAGTGCAAGAACAGAATGCAGCTAGGGACTGCTCCAGCCCTATAGGGTGGAGTTATTAATGAATGCAACTGTTCTGCCAATCCGTTAATCGCAACCACGCTGAACCACATCATATATCAAACAGCCTCACTCAGACAGCCAGCCAGCCAGCCAAACAATCACTCAACCAGCCAGGCACTGAGCCAACCAGAGAATAAACCAGCTAATAAGACTGTAAGGCAGTTAGTCAGTCAGGTAGCCAATCAGCCAGCTAGATAGACACAGGTAGTCAAAGCCACAAAGTCAACCCCAACGATGCTAGACTCAAGTCTGCCTGTGTACTCAGTCAGTCAGTTAGTCTCTCTGCCAGCCAAAGCAGTCTGTCTCTGGCCCAAGCCTGTAGAAAACAAGCAATATGCAATCTGTACACCATAAACACAATGTGACACTTAGCACCGGGTTGAGCAAGATTTATCACGCACATTCTTGGCTCTTCAGTTAATATACTGCACTGCTGTGACCAAACTTTCACTTCAGGCTCTCTCAGGGAATGATTCTGTGACATCCCACGCCCCCTTGCCATTAACATGTCCCTCTCTCACTTACCAGAATACTTTCCAAATATCTAACAAGTAGTAAATCTGTTTTTGGGATTAATACTGAGCAGCATGGCATTTGAAGCCCTCTTGTCAAAGCCAAACTAAATCTCTCTAAAGCACAACCAAGTTCTGGTTTTAAGCTCTTGATGTATGAAATACATTGGTATTAGCAGGCCTCTGCAAACAGGTTGGTGGCTGGATGCATACTCCATCCAATATGGGGGCGAGCAGGATCATGTGTCCTTGTTGTTATGGAGCTACAGATTATTTTTAGGTGCACATTAAAACGTTTATGTTTCACTCAAGTTTCACTGCAGCAAATTAAACTGCATATTCTGATTTGGTTGGACATCTGTAGTGCAAATGCCGTATGCTGGGGTCTCTCATTTTTAAACGTTTATACCACCAAATTCGGACTGCATGACCCAGGAAATGATTAATCACCAAATGCCAAATGTCAGGAGTCATAAAATGTTGACATGTTATCCTGGTTGTATTAGGGTCAAGTTAATTTGTTCACAGGGTGCTTAGGGACAGGCAACACATTCATTTTATGTATGTTGTTAAAGAATCTATCTACAAAGATTGAACTACATTTTGATATATGCACCTAAAACCAGCCCTTGGCTTTATAAAGACTGAAAAAGCCAAGTCAAATATGTTCATGGAGGCAGCAGTCATCACAGGTCGGTGTCACATATTTGAGAAACAGATTGTGAACACATGTTTGGATCTTCTGCATTCAAGAATTTGTCTCATACTGAAATTTGAATGCTACATATTCACTCATTTTGGGAGCCTTTCCAAAATAAGGATAGATTCCATTCCAAATATCATATCCCTTTCATTTTGTGATTTGCATTCCCACTACTTCCCTTGATCTATGATAGCTGCATGCTTTAGCTGCTTCAACTAGAATAATGTCAGTGTCCTGTAGAGACTTGGCATTTCCAAGTGTCAACGGGTCTATGCAAACTAGGATGTTGATCTTAAAGGGAGCTGCATTTATTTTCTTGTGCTAAAAAACCAATGGTCACAATATTAGTTAAATTATTAAAATGGGATATAAAAATATTATTAAACAGTGGTTCATTTTCAAAACGTATAGTAATAGCATGCTGTACAGTGCATAACAATGTAAGATGTACTAAACTGTTACCAGATCATTTGAAACAATAGATCAGATATATGTGGAATAACTATGGAAGTGCTAAATAAAGTATTTGATACAAAATGGGGGACATGTTTTCTTTAAGGATGATTAAATAGTAAACTGAGGACACTGAGGAAACAAAGCTGAAATGGATGTGTGCATAATTCATTACTTGTAGAAATGTTTGAATTATTATGTTTTTAATCGTTAATAAATCCATGCCATATAGGATCAAAAATATATAGGTTTTTTTTTTTCTGTGAAAGATTGATTGTTGGGATTACACTATGTAGATGTGTACGCAAACAGATGACTGTTGCATCATAAAGTAAAGGTTTATGCAGTTCAATTTAGAAGATTATTACTATACTGTTAAATTAAAAATAGCAGAGGCCCAAGAAGTGAAGCTTGTGGTACGCCACATGAGAGGAAGAAGAGGGGTGCGAAATCAAAGTATTCGCTAGTAGAAGTTTTCACAGGAGGTTCCACAGGCATTCCAGTGCACTTTGCCTAGTTCAAGGTCCGAAACTTCGGACTTCCCATGGCACTTGAACGCAGCATTTCTCTCTCAACGTACATGTTGGGGGAGGAGGGAGGATCAGTGGTCAGACAGGAGGAAGAGGGTGGGAGTTTGGAGGGAAGCACTGTGAGACATGCAAGAAAGGTAAGAATTGCTTTAACACAGTTTGTCGCTACAGCTACACGTGCAAGATAAAACTCTACCATGCAAAGCGAAAGCCATACTGTATAACTCTATAGCTCTGTTAATTGTACTCAAATTCCATCCAGTCTTTCAACTTCTTGAAGTCTGACTGAATACAACTAGCTGAAATCCTTCTAGCTTCCCTTAGCAGCACCCGTTTTTCCAAGAAGCGCAATGACTTCCTGTTACAAAGCTCAGTACATCTATCAATCTGTCAGTATGATACAGTGACTGAAGGGATTAAGCCATTTGCTGACCCCAGTGCTTCCAACAAGAACTCCGTTGACAGGGTGTAAATACACCAGTTAGATTTGGTCACTCTAGTTTTTTAGAGTGATTACACATTTGAAATATAATAAAGTGATAATGTCCCCCTAATGGGAGTATAGTAATGAGGCGGGAAACATGAGAACAAAGGAAAGCTAGTTCTGTTTGGCAGTTTATCCAAATGGATTAAAGGAAAAATGAAAAATGTGACGATAATTGCCTTATGGCCTGTAATGTCGAATCAAAACCCTCTGCAAAACACCCATCTGTGCGTCAGTCTGTGTCCAAAATATACCTTAACTCCTGTGTTGACCCAAGATTTGTTTCCCACAATGTCATTTGAGAGGAGCATGGAAAGAGTATCACTCTGCAGTTGATATGACAAATATAGAGTGGAGCCTTGAGAACGTAGCATAAAGGTCAGCCAGAGTACAACAGATAAGACTGTATACATCCAACACCATCAAAGCGCTTTAAAGATGCCTTTAATATGGTAACATGTTACTAAAGCATCTGGCTATACAGTTAAGCTAATGCTAAGCTATTCTCCTTGCAGAATGTTGACCTCTGTGAAAACAAACAGTTGACATGTGATACTTTATTAGAAAGTCACTTGTTTACTTATCAGTTTTCAAGTGTCAAAAGGTCAGTTCTTGTTTGAATGACCTTTGAAAATCTCATCATCTTGATAAATAAATGTCAGTAGCATCCATTCAAGCACAAAACTGACTACAACCACCATGTGGTAGTTATATCTCGACATTTATATTTATCCGCCTATTTTTAGGTTGATTGGCAAGTAAATCTCCTCAAAATGTTTTTTAAAATCTCTGATAAACTGCACACATTAGAGTCTCATCATCTTCAACCAAATGCATACAGAGAAAATACTGTTATTGTAGAAAATAAATACATCATTATTTTCTGCTATTTCTGTGTAAAAAAAAAAAAGGAAAAAGGGGAAAACGAGGAAATATGTGTTCCCTCAATTGAAGATGCAGGAAAGCAAACAAAACCTTCCCCAGGCAAACATATGGCAATAGAATGCCAGGATGGAAATTAGGCCAGAATTTTATTATAATATTTGTGGCCAGAAGCCTGCAGAGAACGTCTGATACAAAGCTGGTAAATAAATGTATTTCTCATTTAGGAAACCGCATAGGTATTATTTCATTGAAATGAGCCAATGTACAGTTGCAGACTCTTGTCTCATTTGTTCTTCATACAGTATGTTTGTACACATGCTGTGCTGGTCACCTGGCCCAGAGGATTAGAATGCTAACCAGTTTACATTCTGCCCACAGCTTTTGAAATGATTCAATTTCCCTAATCTTGTTTAGCTTTAGAGTATGTGGCTTTGAGGCAATGTGGCATCCTTTTTCAATCGTGGATCCTTTGAGGACATTTGCATATCTAAATTTTGTAGCGAAATTCAGGACAGGCTCTGCTTTGCGGCCCTCTGAAAAACCCAAACTAAGAAGCAATGCTGGGTCAACCTGGAGGCTAAATATATGTTTGATCTGTAGAGATAGCCACCTGCTTTTTTCCTCTTACTCCAGTTTCTGAGAAATGCTAAACTCCTTCTTGATGTTAATGGGATATTCTGCTATTCTTCATAATTCACATCCTCAGATGTAGAAGGGACATTGAGTTTATTCCTCCAAAATGGAAGACATGAATAGTGATTTTCTTTTTCTTTTAGGCAAGTAAAATATACTCTTAACGTTTTAGCTATGAGACATATGTGATGACTCGCTTGTTTGCTTTCTCCCTCTTTCCTATTTTTTTTTTCATTTGAAATATTATTGGATGAGTCTTTTCAGACTGTATAGAAAATGAAAGCCAAATCCTCTAAAGTTTTCAGAAAAAATTGCCAATTTCTATTTTCAAACATAGAAAATGCCCTATTTTATGTTTGAATGACCAATCCACCCAACCATCTGATTCTGCATTCAGATTACACTTATTTTAATTAGTTTAAATATCCCAACGTTGTTGAAAAAAACACATTCATGTCCTTCATTGGTTTTTACTCACAGACCCAGGCTTGCTGCAATTACCTGCAAGAGTTAACGTGCACCGATCTGTAAAATAATTGTGAAGTGCTGAGAGGTTTTCCATTCCAAGTGGTCCCCACTGAATTGAGTGTTAAGTCCTCATGGCACGATGATGCAGAAGACATTTGTTCCTCAGATTTAGCCAGCAGGGAAGCAGCAGCAGCAGGATAAATTAAACCAGATTTTCTCTTTGTATTAGTGCAACTGCTTGGTTTGCAAAGTAAGCTACAACTATGCAGTGTATCTGACAAGATGGTTTCTTTTGTGATGTAGATGCTGCAAAGACTGACAGTGAAAGATTCATTTTCTGAGCAGTGTTTTTACTTTTTCATTTGTAAACAGCAATACACACAAACTCACACAAATGCATTCTCTACAATTATATAAAAAAACAAAAAAATGTTAATAATGTGCACAAAATCATATTGTTGCAAGTTTACATTTATTTTATTATGATGATATACACTGCTATCAGTTTTAAAACACACTTTCTTAGTAAAGACTTACTTCAGTACTATAAATAATTCATTTTGTTGATAAATAGTAATTCTGTGAATATTCTAAAATGCTTCTTGTACAGAAACCGTAAACAGGTTTTTATCTTTGGAGACTTTGGAGCTCCTTCTGTTGTAAAGGAAGCATGTCACAGAATATGAATATTGTTTCAGACTTTAAAATATGACATGAAAGATTAATCTTTCTAATCCCAAAAGACCATCTTGATCTCAGAGCTTGGATGCTCACTGTGAATCGAGTGAAAAAAATAAAGTATTAAAAAGGGACAAATATCGCTTCTCCATTCGCTGCTAGATGTATGTGATAAAGCGAAATGTCAGCAAATATACTAAAGCCGTATGTCAGCAGAGCTGGCTGACAGACGGGAGGGAAGAGGTAAAAATGTTCTATCATGTCCGACAAGGTGTTCTTTTTGAGATTTAAAGATCACTGCACAACTTTAAACATGTTTGTCACTTTTTACTCTGACGCAGGGAACTATCATGGGCTTCACAAGAACTTTATCGGCTCAGGCTCAAGGTAAGGGAGAGGGGGGAAAAAAGTCCATTCCCATTTATCTTAGCCAGGTTCCCTTCAAAGGCAACAAATAAATTACAGTGTACATTTGATACAAATTGATTTCTTAACTCAAATAACAATGTTGTCCCCCCGGTCAGGGCCATGTGTCACTCAGTCGCCAGTCTGAGTGAAAGCCTCAATCTGTCTCTGTGATAGAAATAGGGCTGACACATCTCCACCAAGGAATGCTAATCACGCAGGCCTGGCCTGGCCCTTTGTGGGCAGGCCATGATAAGGAAAATCAGTTTCCCCTCCTGTCAGACAGTGGGGCCTGCGCCCTGATCGCTGTCTGGGAGGAAACAAGCCATGGGCCTGGAAGTTACTGTCCTAGTTGTTTTGTTGTCTTGGTGTAGCTACATGACGGAAGAGAGAGAGATAGAGAGAACGAGAGAGAGAGGGAGAGAGGGAGAGAGAGAGAGAGAGATAGAGAGAGAGAGAGAGGTGGAGGGTGGGATGGTGGAAGAGCTATGGTGAGTGAAAGAGTGAGAGAAATGGAAGGAAGGCAGGATGAGACAGAGGTGACAGGTGGATGGTGGAGGAGCATGGGTTAAAGATAGAGAATGAGAAGGGAAGCGAATGAAAGAAAGGAGACTGACAAAACAAGAAAAGGAGAGACAGAGGAAGAGATCAGGAAGGATGCTGTGGTTTTGAAGCCTCGCCGGCAGCTGTAGCATCAGAGATGGAGCTGGAGTGAACCCCACTGAATATCTTGAGCCGATCTTATCAACGGCTGGGAGAAATGAGATATTGGCAGGAGCTGTTGAGTGCTCTCACAGCTGAGCAGGTTAATAGGGTTGGAAGGCAGGCCACAGGCTAATTGGATTTGCCGTGGCTTGATAAACAGTGGCAAGCCTTTTTTTGCCAGCCAAACATACAAGTCGAGTTCACCCCCCCACCCCGAAAAGCCCACTTCTCCTCCAAACCCCCCTCCATAACCACAACAGCCTTAGAAAGAGACGGGGAGAGTGGAATGAAGGCTATTTCTTCTCCTATTCCCAGCAGGCCACACTAGGAGAGTCTGTGTGTGTGTGTTCATGTGCGTGTGTGCATGCAGTTGTGTGTGTGCATGTGCGAAAGAGAGAAAGAGAAAGACAGAGTTGGCCATCTACTGATTTTAATCAAATACCATTTAACCCGTCTGACCTCCAAGAGTCATCACACATAGCCAGATCAAGCAGGGTTGTCCTTCTCTCTTGCTCGGCATTAGAGCAGTGGGTGTAAAGAGGGTCTCTGTGTAGACTGTTATTTCAACACCTTTTCTCTTAAAAGAAGTGCTAGTTTCCACATCAGCACCTTTTTAATCTTGGATCAAAACAAGTATTATTTATTTGATAATATCCAGTTAGAGCATCGTGTTCGGGGGGAGTGGGGGGCGGCAGGTGGCTTCAAAAAGGATCAAAAGGCATTCTTAAGTTAAGAAAATGCACGACATGCAATACAAAAGGGAATAAATGGAAGGGTTAGAAAGTGTGTTTCAGTTGGAATTCCAATAAGAAATGTATTTCCAATGTATGTCATCAAATGGACTTTTCTTTCTGCAGTGACAGTGCTTAGTTAAGTTTATTCACACATTATTAAAAAATAAAACCACAATAAGCATGAACTTAAAGCAATGTGCAGGAGAGATTAGAAGCCAAGAAAAAGCCTTTAAAAGATAGCACCCCTCTAAGTAAACACTAGTTACACTAAGCAGCAGTCAAAATAAAAAAGACCAATACAATAAGTATACAAAATTTGATGAATTACGATAAGATCTCAAAAGTTTTAAAAGTAAGTGTTGATAAGTGACTTTCTCAAATGTTTATTTGAGTGATGATAATGTAGACGTTGGAATTACTCAGACTGGAGTGATGTTGGTAAATTGTTCCAAAGAGATGCTCCTCTGTATTTCACTGTATGTTGGTTAAGGGACAAAGGGGGAGATGAAAATCCTTGGAGTGTCCTGTATTGTATGAGTAAATCAATGTGGAAAGCTTATTTCTTTTTAAAGTGCTGGGCAAGTCTTAGGTCAGGTTTACATATTTATACATAAACACACAGGTCTGAAATATGTTCACATATATCTCACTTCCGAAAAGAGAGGAGCAGATGAATCATATCTTCTAGAAAATGTTATCATTATCACAAAATTATTTCAGATTTGCATAATCTTGTTTAGGAAGGTTGGGCAAGTGGTGGCCCAGACAGTATTACAATACATTTGACTTGTCTGGCTTAGATTCCGTTTCTGCACTGAAACTGCTCACCTGGAGGTGTTTGTTTTTGGCTAAGCAACAGTTAGGAAACATATAAGTGAGACCCTACAAATGATCCAGTCAGATTGTTTGCGAGCACAAACCTTTGCCCAGCAGGAAGCTCACATCAAAGACTGAACTTCCCACTCTCCTGGTTAAAGGCCGTCCAATCAGCAATACAAAATCCATACATCTTTGCTTGAGTACAAGGCAGAGGCTCCTCTGACTAACTTTTGTTCCCACACTTGTTTTGATCATATTCTAGTTGGTGGCTAGTGTTTGATTCTGTATGTTTGTGTATGGTTTGCGAGTGAGCTGTGTACACTTGCGCTGAAGTGGGTAGTGGGTCTTATGTGGTGGAATTATTTGTACTTTGAGTGTGAGGGCAAGGAGGAAAGCGTATCCATCAAAATCTATTTACAAGGCGAGGGACTTTGAGGAGCATGCGACACAGACAGATTCATTTTTTTTTATTCGTTTTTTTTTGAAGGAATAGTACCCACTGTGAAACACCCTGGGGTGTCACACTGTCCTCATTTATATAAACAGCCCCAACCGGTGGATAACTCCTCTGCATACTTGGGTGTAGCCAGATTGGCTTAGTTAGTGAGCACCCCACACAAGACAACCTAAGGAAAAGTGTTTTGAAATAGAGGGGGAGAAGAGAGGACAGTACATCAGGCTGCCTCTGGATATCCATTCGCTAAAGAAAAACATCAAGGCCTCAGACAGCTTTGAAAGGAGAAACTAAAACAGTGATTGATGTGGAAAAGGATGTTTGACGTCAACTGTTGGACAGACTGCATTTGGTAAAAGTTCACAAATTTGCAGATAAGCCCCAATGTAAACCCAGAGCAAACCAGCAGAAAGAATGATAATGGCCTTTGGGGACAGGCAGGCTATCTGTTTGTAAAGTCCATTTTGGGATGGATAGGTTTGTAACATTAGACGAACAGCGAAAATTTTACAGTGTGTGTGCATTCTGTAGGAAAAGTCTATCAGCACTCTTAGAGAGGGATAAGAGCACCGAAAACAAGTTTTAGTTTGCTCATCGGGTTCCTGCTAAATGGACACAGTCTTTACATTATTAGAGGAGGAGATGAGGAGAAAGAAAAAGACAGGAGACCGGAGCATGACATGGAGAAAAAAAAGGGAAAAGGGACGGAGACTAAGACAGAGAGACAGACTCTCCCTTCATCTCTTTATCTCAACCACTGTGGGTGACGGCAGGGTTGGGAGAAAGGCTTTTGGCATGGGCCGTCGTCTCACAGACTGAATTCATCAGCCCCTATAACTTCAGCTTGCCCATAAAGAATTTATGAATCCTCGGATCGTAATCGGCTGCATCCATTTCCTGAAGAAGAAAGGACAACTGATGTCTGTTAAACAGCCCAAAGGGACTGACCTCCACTCCCATCTGATGGGTACAGAGGAGGGACACACACACACACATACACACACACACACACACACACACACACACACACACACACACACACACACACACACAGATACTGTATGTTCAGAATGTGTGCACTCTCTCTCTCTCTCTCTCTCTCACACACACACACACTCACACACACCCACACACACATACACGCACACACACACACACACACACACACACACACACACACACACACACACACACACACACACACACACACACACACACACACACACACACACACACGCCAAAGTCAGAGATAAAAAAATACTTCCACAACCTTTTCACACCCAGGATGGCTTGTATCTGAAATGGTGACTACTGTACGCATTGGTTTCTTCCTATGTGTAAAAAAAAAACACCCATTCAACTGGTTTGACTTTAAGTTATTATGGGAAATGGTGGGCTGCTATTGATAATTGACTTTTAGGATAGAAAAAGAAAAAGATATAATAACAAGAAGAAGAGGAAGATATTTGCGCAGAAGGTGCTGTGTTCTATCCATGGAACATGAACACCTAAAATACAGTAAGGAAAATGAGAATTAATTAAATAATAGCCAAAACATTTTATTATCATAAATTCAATTCACAGGTGCTTTATTGGCATACAAGAACATCACATATATTCCTAAAACAGGACACTTCACATGATATCACATTTGTTAATATCAATTCAACATACTGTACATAAATGAATATAACATATGTATTTAGTATGTATGAAAACCCAAACCTTACAAATATACACATGGTAAAAACTTAAACATGCATTCTCTTGTTCTGTCTTTCTGTCTCTCCCTCCCTTCTTCTGCAGCAGTAGGTAGCAGATAATTAGCACCTTAAGTTGTTTTGGGCCCGTAAACTCCTCCAGGTTTGGCATCTGCTGTGCATAAAGTGGACAGAACACAAGTGCCTTATCTGACATTGCCTGTGTTTTCACAGCTGACCATTCCCTTCTTTTTTTCCTGACTATCGTCTTTCAGGCTGTGCTCGGATTCCATTCCTCACACATCAGAACGGAGACATTCATCTTAAGGATGACATCTGTGGTGAATTTCTCAATAACCTAATAGTCATTCAGCACAGGAGGGGCTCAGGAGGGGGGGTTATGATGGTGGGGAATAGGGGATTATGACATATAAAATGCTAAAATCCTCCTAGGTGGGTGTGGAGAAGTTGCGCATGAAGCTGAAATTTGGTAATTCAAGCTAATGTGGTTTGTGGTCCTCCAGAGGCTGGACCGTAATCCATGGCATGATACATTCAAGCCCAGATATGTAATACTTTTTCCAAGGCCATAGGTTCCATATAATATCATTAGCTTGTAGTTAACCCCAGAATTCACAGGAGAAGCAAGTGTTTCTTTACTTTTCTCTCAAGAAAGAGCAGTCGAAGCCAAGAGTAACACCACATTTTACATTGTAGGAACACGTGTCATGCACTGAAATACCTATGTTGGTCGAACTGCCATGGGAACAGAGTGGATTGAATTTCTTCTCTATCCTCACACCGAACATCAATTTTTTAAGCATCGTCAAATTGTACAAACAAATTACAATTCCTCAGTTTATAAGGCTCTTAATACTGTAAAAGGCCACACCTTGACACACTGTCAGACAGCAGTGTTTTATGAGAACTATCTTTGGCCCTGACACCTTTATGTGATTTGTATCTGCCATGATCCATATGGTGTGGATGATGTGCTTTGAAGAGGCCCATCAGTCAGTTAATCTAAAAGAAAATAGTAACGGCAGATATCTCGCTCTCCTCAAGACAAACCAAAGAGAGAGAAGGAGAGAGGGGGGATTCAAAGCACAGCAAAATCAGCTCCTCTCAGAGATGGAGAGGGTGGTTTAGAGGGGGGATTAAGGCGCTCCCTCACTGTGGAGCCAGCTTTTATAAGGTACATCATATTACTTCAGCTACACACTTCCATAGATATATCATCATCTGCCTCCCACCAAAGCCTGGCTGTTATGCCTGCGTATTCTGTCTCAAACAAGATTAATACTTACACACTTTGTGTGTGAGGAAACATAGTGACAGTAAGCTGACAGTACCTACTGTATGTAAAGCTTACACTCAATTCAATATCTTGTTTAATGTGTGACCCTGTGGAAATCATACACTAATGCCCCTCAAGTCCGATCAGCTCTGCCACCAAACCTTTTGTATTTTTTTTATACATATAGTTACATGTAAATTAACTATATTACTCATTATCTTAAATATATTGTGTCTGCTTTTTTTCTGTAGGGCTTTTAGTGAACATAATATTGTATATTTGGAAATGCTGCTATGTACTGCAGACACGGACTGAGACTGAGATCAAATCTGTGATCTGGAGTCTTTAACTGCTGCATAGCCACCTTTCAATCTATTTACAGCTGGCTGTACATAGAGGAAAATGCATTGTTGTATCCTGGACTTCAGACACAATTCTGGTCATAACTCAGTCCATCCCCTTACTGAATTGTGCAAGATTACTTAGTTTGCACCAATTAAAAAAGAGAAAACCAACAAAGGTAATGTTGAAAAAAAAAAAAAAAAAAAAAAAAAATATATATATATATATATATATATATATATATATATAGTCTTTAATGTCAATTCGGTGTCCTAGAGTAAGATTAGGGCTGCTGTGAACATGTTTGACTAGTCAGTTCACTGCCTGGGGAGAGTCCCCAGGCAAAATCCATACTCTCAGTCCAGAGCTGCCTTTAGAAGCAAGCCACGGACATGATTAGTGCTGCTCAGTTGAAAGGCACAAAGGGGCCTGAAAGTTTCAAAGTAGAACCGGTACACCTTGTGTCTGTGTTAATTGATCACAGGCACATTATCTTGCCTGTTCAAGGCTTAATTTGCCCTCTGAATCAACACCTTTTGTCGACTACTGCAGTCATTTGTTGGAAGGGGAAAAAAGAAGAGCTACAGCTTAATCATTCCAAGCAGGTGTGAGTCTGCGCCAATTTTCTGCTCCCTTTTGTCATTTATTCTTCTCGTACGCCTTGTGTTTTCAGAATACGTTTCATTACACAGAGAGGAATTTAGTGGCCTTTTTCAATGTGGGGATTGAACATTATACAAAACAACACAGGGATGGAAAATGCTACTGTGAGAATAATGTGTTTTGCAATAAATGAAAATATGTGTGTGAAAGGGAAAATATCTGATAGGTGTGGCCTGGTAAGAATATTAGTTCAAGTGTTAAGATTTGCAATAACTGTGTTTTGTATATGCTCCCATTCTTTTAAATAAATGATAGGTGTAAATAACACAAAATATTATTTCCCATACACAAATACAAACAAAATACAATCAGTATTTAGGTCTTTCTATTTAATCTAGGATTTTGACAATTCATGCATCAGTGCCCAGAAGATCAGGAATCCATGAATACATAAAGTCTGAAAAATAATATGACATATAGTGGCTTAACTCTCTCATGTAGCTCACTGACAACTACATTTATACATTATTTGCAGTGATACATCCCAAACCTATTTTACGTTCACGTCGTAAACAATGTGGAATGCTTGGATATATTGCATGTTTTTCAAAGCTTTGTCAAAACGATATGGCTTATTTCCATTCAAATCAAAATAATATTGTCACCTTAGTGGAATATTGATGTGGTTGATAAGCATTTGCAGTAAGTACCCAGAAGAATACATTTCAGACACGTCAGACGGAAGCTTACCTGACAGAAGCTAGGACCAAGTGACTGTAAAAGCTGTCTTTTTCATCTAGTTAGAGATAGCAGGGTGTTTATTCTGATGCAAAGACCTTGCTGGTGTCTTGTTTGTTTGTTTGTTTGTTTATTAGTATTATCTTACCTTTAGATATGTATTAGTGAGTCAAACTACATTTCATAAAAAGTTCAAGTTGAACACCTGAAATAACTTAACACAATTTAAACTGCGTTAAAAACCAGGCCCAGCACTGATATATTCACAGACCCTACGCTGATAAAATATAATATAAATAAAATTTTTCCATCCTGAGTGTGAGGCCTCAATCAGTTGAGGCATTTACTTTCACATTTTGGGGCTCAGATTCAGTTCAACTCCCTTCCTTCATCATTCCTGTGCTTGATTCCTGCATGTCTTTATTGTAATAAAGCAGATTTCCCTTACAAATAAATCTTATTATATTAAACACAAGTTTTCTTCGTAAGACTCACAGTCCTTTGACAAGGTGTTAAATGTGTTTGAAAAAGTGACTCATAGCCTGATTCCATATGACACGGTTGGCTTACTACAGTCGACAACTCACTATATGCATTTGCTTTGAGATAAGAATGTTATCAACACCGTGGTGTCTGTGCAATGAGGGTGATTAGAAGACATATAGTACAAACACTTCCATTTTGACTTCAGAAACCTCGCCTCCACCCATTTGTAGCTGCACAAATCTATCATTGGAGGGCATCAGCTGAGGGAAATGTGTATTTCATTTCAGTTGCCGTCCCCATTCTTAATGGGTAGCCATCCAGAGAGAATGAAATGATTGATTTTTGTCATCCTGAATGAGGATAAATGAATCCATGAGGAGGAGGTGGAAGAGGAGTAGCAGGAGAAGGGGGGTGAGGGGGTGGGGGGCTTAGCTTTCCTTGCACGTCTGGCTAGACAGAAACTCAGCAAACCTGTACGGCAGTAGCAAGGGGGAAAGAATAGTGTGGGTGAGTGAGAATTACTCCTTGTGTGTGTGTGTGTGTGTGTGCGCGCGCAAACTCTTCACATGCACATGCGTGTTCACTTATACTTTGCTTCTAAGGTTACCTAATGAAATATTGATGGGAGATGTGGGAAGTGCGGGGGCTGGGTTGGTTGGGGGTTGGTGGTGGTGGTGGTGTTGGAACTGTAACTGCTGCTTCCTGTAGCTTGGGACATCTCTGTCACTCTGGATCTCAGTGAGACAGCCCTGCCCTAATTTAATCTGACTTTGAATGAGTCTGTATCACAGGAGGTAAAGAATGTGAACTTACTGCACTGGAAAGAGGAGCAGAGAGAGAGAGGGAGGAAGAGAGAGACAGAGGATTGCAGTGCGGAAATATACAGCTGAAATATTTCAAACGCATCATAATCAATATTTAACACCGCCTGTCAGAGATGTCTAATATATACTTTTTAAATGTGACAGAACAATGAGCTTACTGTACATACGACACAGCGGTGCTCAGGCTATTATAATGTTTGACTGATGTTTTACTGCAAGCGTGACTCCGCTAATGGACTGAGATACATCTTGGGATTCTTTTCATGATTAGATGCAGCTTAGTTGTTTCTCAGGAAAAGATAGCGAACTGTGAACTGTGTGACAGTGACGAGCTGCTCTACAGAGTGGCTGCTACATAATTACCTGCCTCTGACACCATTTAGTGTGTCCATCTCACCACAAAACCCGAGGCAGAGGTCTTTTAATAACTATCACGAGTCACATTGTTTGAATCGAGGCTGGCTTTTCAGATTTGGCTTTGCTCTGCAATGCAAGGCTATACAAGCAATACATTTTCTTACTAATGATCTCTCAGAACAGCTGTCGGTGAAGGTATCTTATGGCCAGAGTGGAGATCGTCCAAAGCCCAGCAGCATGTGATTCTTTTTTGTGTTTTAAATCATGTAAAATGTGTGTCTGAAGACAAACCACTGAGCACCAGAGTAGATGTTAAATTTGGCTTAAAATGCTATTTCATTACTTTTCCAAACTAATTTCATTGCTACAGCCAGTTTTTCCAGTTTGCTGTGTTTTTAGCTGACATGTTTTATCTATATCCTTGATTCCACTGTGTCTAAATAGCTGGATAAATGAGAGTGCATGTGCCAATAGTTTATGAGTTGGGAATAATTGATGCAGCTCCTGTGAGTTCAACCAAAGGATATTGAGATGTGTTAATGCATTCAAAATGTAGCAAATGCCGAACAATATTTCCACTGAAATGAGATATTATTGACCGGCCAGAAAACTATTCTGAATGACATCCACAATAATTACACAGCAAGTCACATTCAACTGCCAAACTAAATGAGACACATGCTTATGAAATGTGAACATGTTGTTTTGATTTGTTTGGCACCCACAAATGCCAAAAAGTCATCACAGAACTCATCATTGCAGTGGAGATATATAAATGTGCCAACCTGAGCAAAATTAGGCCTGCGGGGAATGAGAGTGATTTTTATCTGGTCCATCATTTTGTGTGGAGCAAGCATTTGGAATAATCTGCTAAAAAATCTACTGGTACAAAGATTTTTTTATACTCCATTCTCAAGTGCTTCTCTATCCAAGCAAGCCAATCGTAAAGCCTTTTAAGCGTCTCTTCAGAATAAACATATCTAACTCATCCATTTCCACTCACATATTCTTAGACCGTTTTTTTTATAAACCAAAACATGACAAAAATAGAATTAATAGTTTATATTTATCAGGCCTCTTATCAGAGTGGCAAAATGTATTCAACAACAGTAAACACTGCGTTTCTCCTCGCTATCTCTGCTAACATGATGACGGCTAGCGTGCACTAATCTTGTAAAGTCAACCTTTTAAAAGGGAAGAGGCGGTGGATGGGGCTGGGAGAAAAAGGACTGGACGGACAGCTATGTACAGGATTGTATCCGCGCTAGGAGCTGCCCCTGTCCATATCCAATGTAAGGTTATAGGAATATCATAATCCCTCCTCTGAGCTCCTTTGCGCGGAAGATGATGACTAAATTTCCAGTGTCTTATCACACACTCCCAGACTGGAACTAGTACAAGGGGTTCTGAGGAAGGAACCCAGCATGAAAAGTGCTGGGGATGAGATGATCAGATTAGCGGTGGCTATTGGATTTGTTTGTGGTGGTTGCAATCGGAGCAAAGCAGGCGTTGTTCAAAATGCCCATGGAGATGCAAAGCCTCCACCGATCCTTTCACCCTTAAAAAAATTAAATAAATAAATACTCTTCTTGAGGGGGGGTAATGGACGAGTGTAATGTGGGGTGCTCCAGCAGGGGTAGGTGGGGGGTGGGGAAAACAAATTTAACACTTCAGGGGCTTGGAGAGGGAGGGGGGAGTTGTGTATTTTATCAGGTGGGTGGAGGCTGGACTGCTTCACGTGGTGAGACAAGTGGAATTGACTGGGGGTATTCGGCATGACGCGGGCTGGTTGAGTGTCAACGACTGTGGCAGTAGGCTCTTCAGAAACCTCACCTGAGGCGCAGCGAGGCATTGTGGATTCAGGAGCCTCTCCTATACCATGCATGCCATGTGAGGGGTTGGATTGGGGAGGAGACAGCAGGCGGCTCTGCAGATGCCTCGGAGCAAGGCAGAAAAGTAGGGAGAGTGAAGATGGGGGCTGGAGGGAAGCGCAAGTTGGCTGATGTAGGGATGAGCTCCCCAAAACCCAGATAACACAAGAGAACGTGTCAATGTTCAATTAGACAGGAAGGAGATCGAAGTAAACTGATACTTTATATAGAAAATATGCATTTTAAGGTTCCAATGGCAGTATCAATCACTGTAATGACTGTGAGATAGATTCCTAATGATGATGAAGTAAATGTTACACACTATATTGAGGAATGGAGGCTATTTCAGACGGAATTATTACAGGACTCTCGGGAAAAGAATCCTTCAGAGGTCTTCCTGTTGAAGAGCAGGGCATCCTACAGTTCACACTTTATTATTTACTGATTAACTGATTTTTTGGCAATACCTGATAATGTATCATTTAATAAGACATTTGCATCACCATAGTATAAAACTCGGTGCAAAATCAAATGTCTGCTCGATCAAAAAGCATGACTCCCTTAAGAATTCTTGTCTCGCAGGCTATTTTCCCACATGTTTAATTTTGTTAAGTGATGCAAACCGATGTCAATACCGGTCTGTACCACTTACCTTGAATACCTCGTTTGGACAGCAGACAAAGATGCGGCTTTGCTTATGTGACATAATATGGCGGTGCACTTTGTACCCCTAAGCCAGGTCATTTCAATAGAGAGAAAGCCACTGAGTCAGCTTGCCGAGACAATGTCGATAAGGTAATGGCACAGATCAATAGCAAAGATTTGGGCCAGATCTTAATTAAAGAAACAACTGCTGATACAAATGATGTTTTCAATGTATTGATATTGCGGGGGGCAAAGGGTGGGTTGGCTGGAGTAGCTGATCAATGTACTTAACATTAGCATTCCTTTTCATCATGTACCAAGATCACTTAATTCTCCCTGTCTTCCTCTTGTTCTATCACTCTGTCATCCTCTCTCTCTCTCTCTCTCTCTCGCTCTACAAACGCCTTTTCAGAACCATCTGAGGCAACTCACATCCCCTCCCCCCACCTTACAAGGTGAACTTGAAGGTCTGCAAGGTTGTGCTTTTATGTGTTTCAACTTCCTGTGGTCATTGTGTGTTAAACCAGAGAAGAAAAAAAAATCAAAGACACTGTTAAGACCAACAACAGGATTCTGGCATCAAGTGTATGAAAATCAATTGTATTTCACACAGAGAAGTACACTCTTTCAATTTCACAATGCTAATCTTTGCAAAAGCTATTTCTCTTTCTTCAATGTGCAGGTTAATGATGTCAAATCATTGAAAGGGGATTTCTGGATTACTAATATGGAGTTTTATCTTTTCTTTGTATTGTTCCCTTGTGTATTGTTCTTTGGAAGAACAGGTTGAAAGGAGGAGCTTGTCATGACTTAGAAAAATGAACAAAAAAACAACCCCCATATTGTAAATTCCTTATGCAGAAACCAAGACAAGAGAGTATCTGTTGTCTCCAGGCAACATTGAAAAAAGAAAAACTTCAAACACCTCTTGTGAATGGTAAAACAATAATTATTAAAAGGGAAGCTGAATTGATGGATCCCATTAAAGCTAACACAAAGTCTCCAGAGGCCTAGCAGCACAAACAGTCCAAAGTCAATAGTGTGATTCCCTAGGTATCCCTGACCAGGACCCAGTTTAAAGAGACATCAATCTGGGATGTCAGTTCCCAGCTAATGAAGCTAAAGTCGATCAATATTCAGGATACAACTACTACCTTAAATGAAGTACTAATGCTTGTAGAGATCTCACTATATGGGCTTCCCACCGATAAGTTCCACCTTAACTGGCAGTCTGGTTAAATTCTTATCAGTTGCTATAAAGCCGGTTAAATTTACATGTATCTTATTATTATTATTATAATTATATTATATTGTTATTTTTAAGTGATTGCAGAAAAGTTCAGCTTCCTCTTACCGCTGATTCACAATACAGTGAAATAAGTCTATTCAGATGTGGTGTGATGTATCAGTATACCATTAACCTGAAAAGAAAAAGCATGAATCTAAATTCAACTTTCAGATATTTTAAAGTTAAAATAAGATACAATCCGGAATAAACATTTATTTAAAAACGTGTGACTATCTAACTCCTTACACTGGAAAAAAGTTCACAGTCATTGTTTTGTTGAAATTCATCATGTTATCTGTAAAACATGTGCCGCTTACTCAGATGCGTTTACTTTTATACGGTTTTAGCATTTTTCACTCAACCATCCATGAAGTTTTAACTGCAAATCACTGTACACTTTTCAACCCACATGTGCTGCCACTTTGGGTGAAAAACTGAATAAATGTGAAGAGCAAATGAATAATGTATAATTGGCAGCCTAGCTATTCCTTTGTGACATGCACATTCTGCCCAAAAACCTGAGATTTTTTTTATTTTATTCAACAATCTTATTTGAACCTTTCCTCTCATTCTTTTATTTTATGCATCACATGTTAATGCTACTGAAAGTTTTATCATTCCCTTCCATTATCCTAATGCATGTGATATGTGAAAGCTCCTTAAATCATGTATTAAGGCATTGTGCTATGTAAAACAGACAGTGAATTAGACTATTTTGGGGGATAACAAGTGCATTTGTCTTTGAACTTAGCTAATGCTTTCAAAAAACCACAGTAGAAAAAATGTTTGTAGTGGGATTCCCAATGCATTACATAGTGTCAAAACTAAAATAATATTTTATTTTATTCATTTGATCAATATTTGTTTAATGCACATTGATGAAACATACACATTCTTATATATATATATATATATATATATATATATATATATATATATATATTTGGATTGTAGAACTGAAATGTTGGGATGAGGTTTAGAGCTGAAACATAATCATGTCTGCTACTAGATATAGTGAGAAAAGAATCAACACTCATTCGCATTTTCCTCTAAACTGAATATTCTGCACCGAGTGACAAAACAATGAGATTAAAGCATCCACAACCTTTTTTGAAATCAAATGCATTGCACACTGAAGCACTGAAGGCTGTGTTGTGGATGTAGTAGCTCAATCATTACCAGTTAATAAGGGGGGTAGGTGTGGTAGAGGATTGACTGACACCCTAATACTGAAATAATTTCCACTTTTTCCACCGCCTCCTTCTCAGAGGCAGGGAATTAATATTATCACACCAAAGGCTTGCTTTAAATAGGTATAAAAATCATTTAAACAGACAGTGGCGTGATTATTCAAACTAGGTTATTTGCCAGGGTGTGCATGTAATATGGCATTGTCGTCAAGACAACTTCATTTCCCACTAAATTGCTGTCTGTCACCAGAATAAGTAAATTTGCCACTGTTTTATCAGCATCATTGTGTCAAGTTAGGGGAATACATCAAACAGTCAATCTGATCAACAGGAAATGAACACACAGTGAATAATGCAATGACTGAAAGGAGAGAAGATTGGTCTGTTGATGTGCTGAATGTAAATTTCCCCCTTGGTTTTTTTCTGCTTTAAAGCATAACAAAGCTCTCATCTTCCACTGAAATGTTGGCTTATCATAGTGACTCTATGACTGTATTTATTACCTATGGGCTGACAGATGAATTGAAAATGCATAATGATTCTGAACCTAAATGTGCACAAACACATAGGTTAACACAGGTATGAATATATGGAAGGCCAGCTGTTTGCAAGCATATTAATGACAAGTCTATGTGTATATCTTCTAATGCACAGACTGAGCTAAATCAGCTAGATCAGATTTCATCATCTTAAATATATTAATTTTATGTATTATTATATTATATAAAACTTGTCAATATAAAATCCACTGTAAAGAAAAAAAGAACACAAAGAACCATTTGAATCTACAAATATATCCACTAAGGCAAGTTTTATTAAAGTAGTTCAAAAATTTTAATTTGAAAATAACGCTGAAGCCCTTTTACATTAACCAACTGCATTTCATTTCCCACTTTCCATGGGGCTGACAAAACTTTTTAAGTGGTAATGTAGCCCATATTTTATTGTATTCAGATGAGGACTCGCCAATGTTGCAGGAAAAGAATGAGATTTTTTTTTAACAATTTATGAGCACATATTATGCTACTCTAGTGTTTTGTGATTGTGATTACACTTACTTGCTGCTGTTCTTTGTAGAATCGTTACTTCCAACATAGAAATATGAGCTCAGAGGGATCATTTAACCATAGGATTCCAACACGTTGAAATTACCTTTTCTTAAAGCGAGAATTGTGATACGAGAAAGAGATGGAGAAAAGAGGCAGAGGCAGAATAAGAGAGAAAAAAAAAACATAATGGAGTTTGGAGGTCTTTTGTGAAGCTGATATTGTCTCTTAGTTTGATGTTTGCCTTCAGGATAAAAGGAGCTCCTCTGAAGTAACAATATACACCAAAATAAAGAATTGAGCTTGAAAGAAAAAGGGACAACAGCAATAACGGAACAATGGTGCACAATGGCAGGTATTTAACTGCCCTAGGAGAAGAGGGATGGGTTTACGGTCATGTCTCCCAGAATAACACCTCACAACTAAGGTCACCAGAAATGTTTCCTGGCTTTTGAAAACCTGCCCGGATTCATTATATTTTGAAGGGATCGAGCCAGAGATTCATGAACAGTGGTTTAACCCCCCCAATTAGTCAAAGTCCCTCTGAGGCATTCTCTATCTTGTGTTGATACATGAGGCTACGGGGATAAACCTGCCCCAGGGTTAGGTGATTCAACTCCAAAGTGAGTTCAAAGCACTCTTGTTAAACTTGGAACACAATACCATGCTGCCGAGGGTATAGGTACACCCTGAACAGGCAGCGATTGTCAGACGCTCCATTTGAACACCTGAAAACTATAGAAGGACATGGATGAGGGCATCACGTCATCACTGTCCTCAATGTTTAATTGACACTGATCATTGTATGACAATGATTAGACATGAGAGGAAATCCCTGCAGCAAGATAACACATCAGTTAAGTATTCTTTTTATTATTGCTTCCCTGTGTTGCTAGTTTATGAAAAGTGCAAAATTAAACTATTTTGCATACAAAATTCAAAGTAGAAATCTAACCAAAAGACATGGTTTGTAAGTGGCTGCCTTCCAGAAAGAGTTCCTGCTGTTAACACTTTATAGTACCTGAGCTCCATGTAACACCAAGGCTGCATCCAATATAGAGCTTTGCCATACTATGCCCAGAGTGTAGACTCTGATTTTTTAGACAAAAGTATTCCAGCACATATGCTTCTTTGCAGCATAGTAGTCAGGATAGTAGTGTGATTCTCAAAAAAGTGTTCTACTCGTAGACAATTTAATTCAAACAAAACACATGTATCACTTTAAGCTATGGAAGGAATCGGGTTGTTTGTTAGTTTAATTTAGAAGACAGCTTTAGCATTTAACAGGGTGACACATTAGTTATTTTAATTTGGGTAGTTAATTAATTCATAATATAAAGCTTTTACATTATAACACCTAATATTCATCTCCACTTCCAAGACAGGATATAAAGAGCAGTGCAAAGTAATTGTATATAGGTTGTATATAGATATGACCATGGCTGTCTTTAATGATGATGACAGTCTTACGTTACCCATGACAACAATTGTTTCCTAAACTTTGCTAAATATGTCTTGTAGCCTCATTTTGCCTGAATATTAACAATATGGGTAGCAGATCAGAATAAAATCTGTGGGACAAATTGGCAATATTGTCTTTTACGTATGAGCACCTTGGTGTGCAGTGCATGATGTAGGCTAATGTATGGCCATTTTGCTCTCATCTCTCCATAACAGAAAGATTAAACATTTCCTCATTTCCAGAGCAACTGGCCCAAGTCCAATCCCATTTTTTCTTCCTCGTGATTCTCTAATAGAGTTGTGAAGAGAGTGGAGATTTTTGCCATTCAAAACGGCTTTTTATTTATCTATATCTCAAAAGCTTTCTACTCATCACTGAGTAATTTCAGACTGTTTCAAGATGATAGGTGAGTGAATAAGAAGCATGGCCTGGAGCAAAAGACGAAAGTGGTGGAAAGAGAAAATGGAAAAAAATATATAAAATAAAAAAATTGATATATATAAGGGGGCGCAGTGAAGAATGCAAGGAAGATAAATAAGACAGATACTTTGTTTCATTGTCAGTGGCACTCCGGGGTTATTTGAAGCACTTATTTATGCACTGTAAGCAGAACAATACCGGCGAGCAGAAATGATTAAATACAGACTCTTCAAGCAATAGACATCTCATTGTGGTGGGCCCTGGCTTGCCACTGGGCCAGCTTGATAAAAGCACTATGAGCTGATAGCTGATACAATTTGCCAGCCGATTTGAATGGGAGAGGCTGGGAGGAAGGGCTGCGACTCAGTTGGTCTGTCGCTGACAGCCTGTATAAGCTATAATAAAATCATTAGAATGTAAATGCTTTATTGCAAAATAAGAGCCTCAAGCTAGGGTGACATTATCTGCTGCCACCCGAATGAAAGTGCCGATTAGCATTCCCTGATTCAATGATAGAAGCAACTTATCTTTATTAAAATTTTTCCAATCGAGTCTTCATTTTTCATGATTGAGTTTTAAGCAAATGTAATATCCAGTTCAGTTTGTGTATGCAATGGGTAGAGGGGGAGGGGGGCAGGATGCCCCAGAAATAATTAGTGTACACATTTCTTCCCTACATGTGTTTCATAACCAACAAATTGGATTTCATATTTGACGTGTCACTATCTAATACATTTGCATGAAAATATGGAGCTGAGTTTACAGAATAATTACTGAAAGTGTACACCTCTTTAACATGTGTCTCATAAAAATGAAATTTGATTTGTTTGAATGTGACTATCACGGTGTTGCCAAATAATTGTTGTGGAATATGAGGGTTAGACTCTGACTTGATTTAGATGTTCATATTCGTGACACGCACACATTTTCAGCTGAGTCTTTAAGCAGGCCATTGCTTAGTAGGCAGACAGTCAATTCTTATGCAAATAGCCTGGTACTGAGTACGGGATATAATATGCTGTAGATCAAATGTCAGACTGGGAGTAAGAGTCTGTGTGATATAAAAATGGCTGACTTACATATTGTTCTGTAATTTATGCTTCCTAATTTGATATTCCTGTAATCTTTTAGATGTAATTCCCCCAAATGTACAGCTGTGCAGGAAAGCCACACACACAAGTTATCCTATGGACTGTTAGTGATGTGTTAGGACTCTATACAGCTGATGCATGTATTTGGTGTCGTTCTGTTCTTTTATCCCTAACCTTGGCTTCATCTTGTGGTCGTTTTGCAGACTATTTGGTAGTTAAATAGGGCTGTGAACCATTGACAAACAAAAACATTTAATTTATCACATATAGTTATAGTAAGGAGCAAAAAAAATACTCAGTTAAATTGTTTTTTATATACATAATGAAATGCATATGAGGACAAAAAAATTAACTATAACCCACTGCTGTTTTAAAAATAAGGTTCCCTGTGAAATCTTGCATTTTTAACTGGAGGTCGTTAGAGGTGGACTTAAAGCTTTAAGTTGTCCCACTATGTATCCCTATGAACTTGAGGACACGGCTCTGGGGTTGCTTGAAGCTCTGCCCTCCTCACTCAGAGCCCTTTAACCATCAGCGGCGTGCTAAAGAACACAGATGCAGCCTGGCGCTAACAGAGCCAACCACAAGATGCCTTCCACACTGACAAGACAGCATGTTGCTTTCAATTGCAGTCAATGTCAAGGTTTTCACACAGAACATCCAAGATGCGTGTTTGGGAGCGCTATTGTTAAGAGCTCAGGGCAGTCCTACACAATGCAGTTGTTATGGTGCACCCAGAGGATTTGCACTGGAGTTCATGTGCCCCCTCTTATAGGAATCATCAGGTCATACATCTTGTGGAGTAAATTCAAAATCCCAGACCTCTGCCCCATTCATTGAAGACAAAAGGGGGGACACAAATTGGTCCGAAAACACAGTGTAAAAAGAAAAGCTTACATTAAGCTCAAGGGGACTCAAGGGACCCAGGCCAATCGTTGTATGCGAAGAAGAATGGTGTTGGAGCTAGGGACCGGGCACAAGTAGATAAATCACTGCCATCATGCAGATTTACTGTGTTGGAGTGAAAAGATAAATGTGTAAAAGGGCTGTGTGTCAGAACCTGTGGTGCAGGGCCACACGGTAATGCTGGGTCAGTAATTGAACTTTGCTATAATTATCCTGAGGAGATAATATTAACTTATAGTCTTTCTGTGAGAAAGAAGCTGGTCCATAATTCATTTGCTGGATAGGGTGATGGTACTGGATGGTGCTATCTCTCTCTCTCTCTCTCTCTCTCTCTCTCTTTCTCTCTCTCTCTCTCTCTCTCTCTCTCTCTCTCTTCCCTTTCGCCTGCATTGTGTTACTGAAATATGACGGCTCCATTTTTATCCTGTCACAATGACAACTGATGGGCTTATTTTCCTGTGGCCCCGGGGGATGATGAAATAGTAAGCAAACATTCTTTCTCAGGAGGAGAAGGGTGCTCCATCATAGTGGCTGGGGCCGCCACCACCGCTTGTGTTGTGTGGCAATAACAGGAGGTTATGGGATACAATACACTTGGCCTCCTGCTCTCAATACAGAGGGCCTATACAGTACACTCTCCCTTCTTTGCAGTTTCTTTAGTGTTGCTTCTTGCACTTCACCACACTGACTTTCACTCCATAAAGAGTTCTATATTTGGTGAGTTAAAATGTTTTGGGTTTTTTTTCTTCATTTTTTTTGCAGTCTGGATTATGTTCAATTAGTGTTTTGCCATTATTTAGCATTTGTACAGTGACTGATGGATCATATTTATATGCGCTTGGCTTGTGGGTCTTTAAGAACCAATATAATCACATTTCTGTAACAGATTTACATTAGTCTTTTATCACTTTTCTATTCCACAAACTTCTTTTAAATCAGCGAGGTGTCAATTTCCCATGTTAAAATCGATGTCATGGCCAAGTCTAGCTGATTTATAGAGGCACATTGTAAAAACCTGACACCCGAGGGCCCATTAGTTACACCAAGCAGCACTCCGCCATTGTAAGCAAAGGTACGGGGCAAGGTTGCGACATTTACAATAGGTCAAAATAACACTGCCATCTCGGCTCTCACTGCCTGGCAATATCCTATTCATCTCATTTGAATAACGAGCGATATTGATGGGCATTAGCCGAGAGAATGAGGATGCACGAACTTTAGGGAGCTCAACACTGTCAACTCTTATTTTCCCGGCCGGTTTGTTAACCAACTGTGTGAAGCAGTGGCGGCAATAAAAGCGATAAGAGCAGTCCTCAGCCGCGCTGCTGCTGCTACTACTCCACAGTAAACACCATCACCCAGTTTATCACCATGCTAACTGGATTTAGACAAAGAGCAACAACAGCAGCTTGAGCAGATATCCGATGACGACAATCAAACATTATAAAAGGGCTCATTGTGTGCACAGCCATTTCCATTATTGATATTCAAAGGCGTTATTTGGAATTATAAATACACAGCTCTAATCCTCATTACTCTATCTTTTCCGTTGGTGGAATGTAGCTGCCTACTGAAACACCCACCTTGGTGTCTTGTCAAGTCACAGCCAGCGGGGGCTTTTGTCTCCTTGCTGTAAAGAGAAATGACAGTGTAATGTGATTTACAGGCGATCGCTTCAGCTCAATTAAATTAAGCCCCCAATAATCCATGATGAATGCACACCTACGCCAGTCATTAGGATTCAAAACAAAAAAAGGGCTTATCGTATCAAGGCACCATGGAGGGAGCACACCCTTTAATAGATGTGCTGATTCATTTAGTCATTTATGTCACAGTGTGTAATGCGTCCAATGTCTGTTGGCTGCTAATGACAAGTGAGCCTCTCAAGATGCCCATTTCCCAAATCCAGGGAAAACTGACTGGGAGGCAAACCACCAACGCACAGAAAACACAGCATGTCAAAATAAATATTAATTCATGGGATTTAGAATTAATTTTAATTTTTTAGAACATTTGAGCATTTTAAACACAAGCTTTACCATTCTGAAAATAAATGAAAATAACCTAAAACACTGATAGATGTAGCAACTAACAAGCAAAGCATATGGCATCTTTCTCTTGTCTTTTTTGGTGACAAGCTGATTTTTAAACATGGCTAAAGAGGAAACCGTGGCAGTCAGCGAATGCTCGGCCACTATATTTTGATTGACAGTGTCATATTTGTAAGAGGGTTATGAACCACAAAACAAGGGTTAAAGGGAAATTGACCCAACAGTTGACGGGTGACTGATACATTGAGCTGGAGGTCTTTAATCTTGCAGCTGAGCTTACATGAAGCTTATATAACAAATTACAATGCCTACAGGGTAATACATCACCTGATGGATCTCTTTCTGCTTTTCTTTCCATGAGAGAACTGGTAGATTCACTAGAATATAGGTTACAGGTACTGTGTTCTCTGAATATGATCAAGATGGATCATCTGCCAAGTGGGACTTTAAATAAGTTATATACACAGTTATCCAAGACTTATATTAATTAGAGCTTGGGTTTACCATCCACTATTATGATATATTGAAAAGTTTTTGACTGACTTTTGAGGAAAATCAGCTAAAAGTAAAACAAATAGTACCTCAAATGGCATAGTAAATAAACTAAATATATTTATTCCATTTAGCCACAGTGTCTACCCGGTCCCTCTTTGTACTCATCCTAAGGTAATTTCCCTGATATTTTGACTCTTTTTAGACACCATAAATCAAACTAAAATCACACATGTCCTGCAGCTGATCTGGCATTGTGGCCTATCAGCTCTTTCAAATTGTCACGCGTTACATAATATAGAGTTTTATAAGTCGCCTCTGACTTCATTGCATTGACAATCCTGTTTTTTTCATATAATATAATAATATTATTATAAATAATAATAATAATAATAATAATAATAATAATATATAATGTAGTCATCTTTTATACATTTGGTTTTGTTTGTACAGTCAACTTTAACCCCAAGGGAAAACAATTGAAACCTGAAACTAACTACCATGAACAGATCATTTAAACGTCATGGCTATACTGCACAGTGTGTGCTCACTTTGACTCAATTATCAACCAAACTACCAGACTGTACATTATCCATCGCACCAGGTCCCTAAACCGTCATTTCCCATCTGAATCCCTGGCATCAGACACTGAGATATATACTCTTGATAACAGAGACCTTGTCTGCCTTAAACCATGTTCTGGCTGCACCTGCAAATGATAAAATGTATGACTTTACCGATAAGCCCACAAGTAGAACAACACTGTCCAGGTGCAGATTATTGGCGAGGTATAAGCCCTGTCTTGGTATGCAGAAGGAGGCAGATCCTTCCGATAGCTCAGCAAAAGGAATTCAACTTCAGCACCCCAGCTTTAGATGTATTCTGCTGTTCTGATCTCCTCGGACTAGTGTAGGGTCAGAGGTCATCGTAAGCACTCACCGCACTAAGGTTTGAAATATACTGTCAGGATGTCAAGTTTTGATCACCGTTAATTTGGTTTTCTCAGATATCACAAATGTCTGTGCACTCTAAAACTCTGTAATTACAAAAAGAACTCTACACCCATCTCACAGAGTACAAGCTTTGCAGCTATTTCACCATTAAAAAGGTTGGATCACCCAATGTACACGTCAGAAGTTTAACTCCACACTCAGCATAGGAAAGGTTATAACGTTACTTGTGGATGTCGAGACCCTAACTGCCACACACCATACTCCCAAAGTATCGTAAATCAGAAGTACTGATCTCAGATCATAACCTCTCAAACAGTAATTGGTGGTCCTGGATCATGGGCATGCAGTCAGCACTCCTACTAGTGAATAAAGCTGTATGAAGCTGGTCTGGTAGGCTGACTAAGCAGCCGTTACCCACAGCAAATCCAAGTGCATCTTAAAGTAGATGACAGAGGCCTCTTAAGTTTCTGTTACCTGGAGACAAAATAATAATATTTAAAGCAACAGTGTTAGCTGGTAAATATGTTCCTATATTAGCCTTAAAAATGCAGCAAATGCAGCATATGTAGGTCATCAGCTTTCACTCACTTTCACTATGTTTGATCCATAGAGGTCTATCGCAGGCTATTCTCACCTTTGAAGTCATGTCATCAGCCCAACATATGGCTATTCAATATAGAAAGAGAAAGCTACTGTACAAGAAACGATAAAAGTAACACAGATTTGTATACATACCTAATATCACAAGATTCAAGACTTCAAGAGAGTAAAATCCAACATTGCAACAATTATAGCTCTAAAACTAACAGTATAAATGTCATGTGTTAACGTAATCTGACATATGTGCCTGTTCCTAAGTATTTGAAGATCTTTGTTCCATGTTAAATACTGTGTGTGTGTGCGTGTGTGTGTGTGTGTGTGTGTGTGTGTGTGTGTGTGTGTGTGTGTGTGTGTGTGTGTGTGTGTGGGTGGGTGGGTGCTGAGAGAGAGAGAGAGAGAGAGAGAGAGAGAGAGAGAGAGAGAGAGAGAGAGAGAGAGAGAGAGAGAGAGAGAGAGATGTGTTCACCACGTGGCTGTCTGCCGCTCTTCCTGCCTTTAAGGTCATTTAAGGATATCAAATCCTGAGGAAACAATCACTCTAAGCAGGGTTTGTTATCACTACCCAGAGACAGAGCCAGCTATATGTTAAAGAAATAAACATATTGATGTTCTTTGCCTCTACAGCTCTGGTTATGCATGTGTCAGTACACAGCTAGAGCTTGTGCTACAAAGTGTACCTTTGCTGGTCTCAGTCATAACCATACACCCTAGAGTCAGCCAGTGCAAACACAAAAAAAAAATGTCAATGTGAAAAAAAAGAAAGGTAATATATATATATATATACATATAACCTTTCTTTTTTGTATATATTGTGAAAGACACATTTTCAGTTGGCAGCAAAATATGTTCGGTTTCAAGATAATTGTTGACTTCTAAAATAGTCACGCAATTCTGAAATACAATTTTGAACCCTAAATGGCACATTCAAAATTGTTAAAATCCAATATATAATACGCAGCCCTAACTTTCAGTGCCCATATACATGCTTTCCAATGTGTATTTTGTCCAAATTCATTTGAACATTTATGATGAAAACAGTAGAAGGTGATTGTGCTCAAAACAATTCAACAAACAAAGTCAAAACTCCCAAACAAATGTGAAATGTATTACTTTAATTCCTTCGATATGCCTGTGTGTTGAGCAAAAATATTATTTTGGTCTGTGAACAAAGGCCCACATCTCTTGAAACCAAATCCCCCTCCCACCCAAGCACACGGATGCCCAGGACCATCTCTCTTACCCCTGTCTCTCAACAGCTTTTGAGAGGTCTAAGTATAAAATAGCGAGGTGCACTAACAGTATCTGTCCATTGCAGGATACATATAGAGGGTACGTGGGGAGGCTCAGGTAAGAACTTGCATCAATCTGTCACTCACTTCCCTCAGGGCGATAAGAGAAATTCCAACAGAAAGATAACGCTGGACATTCAACTTAATTCCGCAGGAGGAACTTTTCATCAGTGGGTCACATATTAGCTTTCAGAAAAACGGAGTGCTGTGAGCCTCTTTTTTTTCTCCCCCTTTTGCTTGCATTGCACAGTCCAAGTATGGGAATGACATCTTGAACCCACGTGCTTACAATTCCAAAGCAGACATGTAGTTTTGAAAACTGGTCTTCTTATATTTTTTCATCATTTTCGATCACCATGTTTCCTCACTTAAAATAAACTTGTTAGATAACACTGTGACCAGACCTTTGGTAGTATCTCCTCTGTGTTGGGCCAAAACATTACAAACAGTGTAAGAAGTTTTGAGGTCATCCAAAGTGTCCTGCAGGCTCTGTTTGTTTTTCTGTAGGGGTTTTCTGCATCTGACTGATCTGAAATAACACAATACAGATCAGGAGTTGTTTTGATTGTCATTTTTGCAGGCGAGAAATTGTGTTAGTCAGCTGTAGTAAATCCATGTCATTTTGAAAGTTGTGGGAGCTAACTAAGGCGTGGTATTTTCTGTCAAAACCAGAACCAGATTCTTGTTGAAGCAATTGAAATGTAGCATGCAGAAAAATGGAGAATGTTGGATCACTAATTTGGGCATACATGGCTTTGGTTAAAGTTCAAAATGTCAACTAATTTGATTTCATGAGGCACAGCTGGCGGCAAATTAAGGCTAATCATTCACAAATCCTTCTCAGTTATACATATTATACCAGAAACAGAAGTCTTCACAGCTGAATGGTTGCTCTAAAAGGCCTTTACACACCCCAGCCATGACAAATAAACAACAAGAAAATGCAAAATGCTCATCTGTAAATATTTACAGCCCTACAAAGCCTAAGTGCAGTAACTATGAAAAAATTAAAGCAAAAATGGCTTTAAAGTTAGTTTAATGTCCCAGCAACTAAATATTTGTCAGACTGATGATTGATTATGGTTTACTAGTTTGCCATCTAATATTTGTTTACCCAAATCAATCTTAACCTCGATACTTTCATGCCCAAAATTGTGCAGAAAGAATGTTTTAATTACAATGAGTGATATCTGCAATTCTGCATTTTCCCAGCTTGGGATCAATAAAGTATTTATATTCTATTCTATTCTATTCTATCGTAGTTACTGCACTTAGGCTTCTGGTGATGTGTTTGGCCTGCCAAATCAGCTCAACAGATGCGCAGTCTAAGGCTTTTATTGTGAAAGGTAAGAAAGGAAGGAGCAGATCTAGCATGCATTGCCATTGTTAAGGTTTAAAGTTTGCCATCTTAAATCGGACTACAGAGCTTCCATGTTGTTGTTTTATAATCCTCACGCCATTATTCACTGTGTGAAAGCTCTTGTCTCTTGTGTGAAAATCGACCTTGTCCAGGAAAAAATAATTGCTTTATCATCACATAATATTTGCATTCTGTGTTTTCAAAACAGTTTGAAAAAATATATTGCTGCAAATCAATCATGAAAAAAGCCCCCAATGTGTAAAGTGTTTTATTGATAATAGTGATAGTATGCAAACAAAACATACTAAAGTATGTTTTTGTTGTACATGTATCACTCCAGTGTTATGTACCTCACAAAAAAACCAAAAAAAAGCAAAAATAAAAGCAAAAAAAAATAAATAAAAGTGCCATCCCCTCCCTGAGTATCCTGCAGATGCATTCTGCCAAGACTTTGCAAAGGAAAATAAGGCAGTGTGAAAAAAACGGACATTGTCATGCAGAAGACGAGTTGTTCCACACAGAGACAATTGATTAGCTTCGTAGTGCAGCGATAGCCCTTACTCAGCTGGGGTGGTGTGTAAGTGCTAGTCTGGCTCTTTTTTTTTTTTTTTGTAAGGATCATATAGATCAATACGACATGGCAAATTTAGGAGACCCCTACACCATACCCTGGGACTAGAGAGGCAAGAATGGAGCCCCTCACTGCACCACCACCCCTTTCTTTTGCTGATTGGAGGGGGGTTGGGGCAGTGACAATAATAGCTGTCCCGATACGGCATACCCTTGTTCAAGTGCATGACCAACCAAAAGGATTTTTTGATTGTGAATCTTTTATGGGGTATTTCTATGTGGCACTTGTCTGTCAGGTGTTCACAGAGGATGTTTATTGCAATAGTAAGTCAGATACAAAATATGACTGTTGACCCGAGATTTAATGGCTGTTTTTTTGTTAGTTTTCTTGCAGGGCTTCTAACTAATCAAGATGTCCCCCTGCAAACAAAGACTTATGGGCAGGTGGGGAGGCGAGATAAACACAATTAAAAGTGACAGCAAAAATATACTATTGTTGTTTAAGATGCATTACTCAATATTATTCTGGAGAAAAAGGGCAGCACAATAATTCACAAAAAAGAGGGAAGACTGCCTGTGATACACAACATAAATTGCAGGCTCGACTGTTTTAAGTGACTGAATATATTACCCCGTATAAAACACTTCAACATTAAAGTTAAATATTTTTGGAGTAATTAGCAATGACATGACGTGCTGCATCTGTCAAAAATAATATTTTGTTTACAAGGGGGAAAAAAAGTTGCACAGACCAGAACATTGACTTGCTTAGCATCTCAATAACACAGTATAACATAACACCTTTAATAGCCACTATGGTGTCCATGCTGGGTCATTTAAATAGAATGAATGACTCATTTAGAGCACAAAAACAAAGGGGGACCACAATTAAAAGCCCATAGTACTAGTAAAAGCTGCTGGGGGCTGAAATTAGAGGTGGCACAAGGGTAATACATTTTCATTGGGGTCACCACTGCTACAGAGGCCTCACCAATATATTTCTTTTTTCTTTTCAAGTGTGTTAAAAACAGCTGTTTGGGGCTGTAGCAGATAATTCAAGTAAAGGTTTTTTGTCTATGTGGGCTAGCAGGGAGACAATGGAGACCCATCGATTGGAAGGGGGCTCGACATCCTGGCTTCTTGTCAGCTGAATAAAAAGACCATTACCCCTTCAGCTCTGGTTTTATATACACCACAAGGGAAGAGAGAATTAGGACTTTTACTTCCTGTCCCCTTCAACCCATATCGTCCTTTTTTTCCCTTTCATTCTTTTTTGTCCCTTTTTCGTCAGTTTGTGCTATAATCATCGCAATCTTTTCTACATTACCAGGCTGAGTTTGTGAAACAATAGAAGGGAGGCTAATAACTTTTCCAGGAGCGGCAGTTTTTTGCCATGGGGAAGAAAAGGGGAAGAACGGTGATGATAAAAGGAAGATGGCCTCGGTCAAAGGTCAGCCACTGTGATCTTATTGTCGTTCCTTTTGGCTCTTTTAAGAAGAGATCCCTGTATTTCATTACCTTGGGATGGAATTTATCCTATTTCTCTGAAAGGTTTCAAAGAAATAAAGGCTGTTAAGAGCTGTGAAGACAAGGAGTGATATGTAAACACTTCAAGTTTATTCATTTTTTTTTGGTTGAATCAGGGGATTAAAGTTTAGAAAAGCATATAATTTATGCTTATAGTTAGTTTCCAGCATATTTGAGCCATAACTTTTGTTGACTGAATTAATCATTTCTCTTAAAAAAAAGCATGTATATTGTACAGCCTTCAAGGATGTGTGTTAGTGTGTCAAGTTATTGGCTTCTCCACACTGTAGTTAATAATTTCCGGTGAAGCTACAAACTGGCATATATTGTAATATCTACCCAAATCAGTAAGAAAAAAACATAACTCTTAACAACATGTTCCTTTAAGGCTAATCTTGTACCTTGAGGACACAGTTATGCATCAAAATACAGCTTGAGCCCCCTACTTTGGTATGGATCATGGCTCAGATTTAAGTTGATATGTTCCCCCTCACACTTCACCCCCCCCCCCCCCCTCCCCACCCATCGTCAATTTGATTAATACACTCCAATTTTCTGAGAGATAGTTTTCTTACAAAGAAGAGATCCATTTCGCCCGCAAGATCGAAAGTTAGAAGCCACGGCATAATTGATGACCTCCCGGGACAAACGCTCTCATATTTATCACCACCTGACCTTTCCTCCGATCTCATCCATCATAAATTAAAGTTGTACAGCGGTGGCGTGGCCCTCGCTCCTCTCTCAGCACAACCTTTTGTCCAGAGGTCCTCTCCTCTGCTTCATTTGGAGCTGTTGGAAGGGAGCAGCTTTAAAACCTGCAGTTCAGCACCTCTGCTGTTCAGGGCAGATGGTCATCACTGAAAGCATCTGTCAAACTCAGGCCCCCTCACTAGTGGCCAACCGGCCTCTTCTCTTCCCTTCTTGCTTCTCTCTTCTCCTCATCTCGTCTCTTGTCCCATTCCCTTCTTTATCATATTTACATTTATTGTGCTATTGTATCTTTTTGTTTGTTTGTTTTTGTTTTTTTTGCCTGCTCCTTCCGTAAATGCTTTTTTTTCTTCCCGGTTATGTTTGCCCAGGTTCATGCTCATGCTAGTTATACATGAGATTATGCCTTGCTGACTCACATGACTCAAAACGTGGAAAACAGCAAACAGCAAAAGTGAGTGAGAAGAAAGAAGAGAGGTTTAAATAATTTACCGATAAAAGTTTAAGTTCACCATAAAAGCAAAAGCAGTTCAGGGTGAGCAGCACAAAGAGTATAAGTAAACATAAATGTAACTTCTTCTTCTTAAAATCTACACTCACTTCTGCTGTCTTTTGAGCATATATAAGCAACTGCTGGTACTGCCATATACCTGCAACCTCGGACTCAAAATAACATTGCTCTTACTTCTCCCTTTCTCCCTCTATAGACCCCGCCCACACGCACACATGCACACACACACACACACACACACACACACGCACACACACACACACACACACAGGCACGCACGCACACACACACACACACACACACACACACACACACACACACACACACACACAGGCACGTACGCACACACACACACACACACACACACACACCCACACACACACACACACACACACATATGCACGCACGCACACGCACACACACACACACACACACCCACACACCATCCCCTTACTAAAGGCACCTATTAATATTGATGAGAGGTAGGGCATTAATGTTAAAACTGAGCTTTGGGGCAGAGCCCTTATGACTCCACTGTAGTGATTAACACAAAGCAATGGAATAATTTATCATTTGCGCCATATTAGCTGGGTGAATTTTCAAAATCTCCTATGAGAGGAGGTCAGTAATTATGGGCTAATATCTCTGCCAATTATGGATTTTATGTGTCTGGCTTAATGATGGGTAAAATTGATATCGTATTGATATAGAAAACATGCATTTTAAACATCTTGTCAGATCACCCCGGGTCACATCATATCATTAGTCTTGCAGTGTTGCTCCTCTCTTGTGCTTCTACTGTATTATTGCTTCAAGATCTTGGGAACACTAAGAGAAACTTCAGAGTGGTAAAGAGCAAAGTCATTCACATGTCATCTTTATTACAAGCCACCACACGGGAAACATTTATTGCCACACAATGAAGCATCCATTTTCTCAAGATTTTCCTTTTCAGTTCCTACTTCCTAATTTTGCTGCTTGTCATAAACCAACTTTGTGATTATTTTTCACTTCAAAGCACTTCATCTCTGCAAATTAAGATAAATCTTGCAATCTTGTAAAGCTGCTCTTCAACGGCATTTGAAAGGGAGAGACTGAAACGGAGCGATTCACATGTTTATACATTGTCATTCAGTGCATGACTACCCCGCACTCCCACCAGAGGCAGCCTACAAGTGACCCCTGAAAAGAGAGGGTCAGGGAGTAGGTCGTGCGGAATGGCCCGGCTGTTGGCTCCGACACTCTCTGACAGCTTTAAGTAGATCTCTTTTTAGCCATTTATTTGGAGTGTTCGGGGAGAGAGAGAGAGGGGGAGAGCAGGAGGAGAAGAGCAGAGCATGGCTTCCTCCTGAAAGGGAAACTAAGGCTATGATGCTGAAGCTAACTTCCCTTGAATGCTAGAGCTGGTTCCCTAATCTAAAACCTCTAATCTGCAGTATTCCAGCAGGATTTAATATGATAACTCTTTATATTGTAGCCCAAACAACATTATCTTGATGGAATTTCCGTATTTACTCAATATGGAACTAGTTAGTATGTGGAAATGTATTACTTTTCCAAAACAGCTAAAGCTACTGATTGCAACCAGTGTGGCTTCCCTGTGACAAAGTCTTTCCCAGGCTCCTGCGGTGCTCCTCAACAGTGATCTCTTGTTGCTGAATTTGTCACAGTGTTATTGCCCTGCTGAGGCTTCTCTAAATGTCTGGTAATGTCCAAAGTGAATGAAGTGTTAATGTCTTTATGGATCGTTCCAGTTGTTCTTATGATTAGCAAACAGTTTACCCTAACCAGCTGACTCCTCCCTGCTTCCTTGTCAGTCCTCCAGGGCTCCATCATTTATTACTGCTACTCCTTTTGCCTCAAGTCTATTTTTTTCTAATAAAAATAAATACAATGCAGTCATTTGGTCGTTGAAGTGCTTTGTGCATTTCGTTTCCTTTCTGTTTGCAACACTAATTTTTCAGGGTTTTTTGTTTTTCTGCTTTCATTTATATAAATAATAACAAGACTGCATAAGCTAAACATGACTCAGACTGAAAAAAAACATATAAAGGGTTTTATCATCAACTAGCCTTCCGCTCTATGAATGCAATGAATAAGAAAAAAACTGATTCTAAGACATGGTTTCCCTAGGTTTTTAGTGGGCTTAGGTGCAAATCATATCATACACTCATTTGCATACCGGTGATGTCATTGTGCAATAATTTGGATAAAGCTTAGTGGTCAGCTGCAGCGAGATAAAGGTAATCTAAAACTATATAAAATAACTAGCCAAAGAATCACAACAGGGGATATCGTAAAGCCTACAAAGTAAAACAAATGAAAAAACATAAAATCTACAAAGGGAGAGGTCAACTTCACTAAATTAGTTTCAATAGAAAATTCCTCGACAAAACATTTGAATAGCATGAGAGCTATGGTACTTACAGCCTACTACTAAAATGCATCACTCTCTCACGCTTCAAAAAGTTCCAATCCAGAGAACGTTTAAGAGCAGGAGCGTCAACTTAACCATGAAAACTCACTACGACTAAACTCCCACTCCTGCGGCGAGAAGCATCGTCCTGCCTGCCCTACAACTATTGACTGCTTGCACACAGTGCAAGAGAGGGAAAGTGACCCCGCACTGTTCAGATGAAAACAAGAGACGCCTGTCCCTCCTCCAACTAGTCCATATTGTTTTTACATTCTTATGGCTTAAGGATTGTGCAAAAACACTTAGGCACTACGTTGATGCTGTATACTAACAGGGAAAACCCCTTTATGGTATTGGCATAGGCTGCTGTTAAACTGGCTGCTGCCAAGTGTTACAAAGTCCGACTTTATTTCCAAAAGGAATTCTTTCCTACATTGTACAGTAATAATGCAGGAAAGGAGCAAGGAGGGATGAGGACAAAACAATAAGCGCAACCGGGAACATTGCTCAGGTCTCAGTTAGCCCTGGCCTGAGATCAGCACACACAGGAGGGATATTATCAATGAAGTGCTTGTTTGTTAAAATGCAAATACAAGTTCTGAGTCCCTTGATCACATGCTGTCTGTGTGTTTGCCTTTAAAAAGCTTTATAATCTATTCCAAAGGCTAACAGCACAGGGAACATGTGCACCCCACAGCTGTACTGTACCTGTATTCAGAAGAGTCCAGTCCAATACTCACTGTCTTTTGTTGTGTAATGCATTTTTATCTCCGCTGCACCAGCAGGCCATAGATTAGCATTATAGATCCTAATTTGAAGTCCTGTCACTGCTTCCCTTGTCTAGAATTGTAAGTGCAAGGGCTGCCATCTGCTTGCAATAATGAGCCTGACAACCCTGCTAAATGTGCTTTTTACTATCTTAATGGCTGGCGTATTGATCTTAATGGTCGTAGCGTTGGCTTGTTCTATCAGTCAGGAGGAAACAGTGGGGCACGGAGAGCAACACCACTCCGCATCTAACAGATTTGTTGCTCCTAGGCAGCCCTCATGGCCACTTCATTGATATCATGAAGTCGCCATATGTTTTGCTAATTTACCACAGTTTTCGGTTGCCATGCATAAGACATGCTCACCGTGAACCTGCTTCTGACACTGTGACAGGCCGTAAAGAATTCCACTCCCTCCTCTCCTGTGATTGTGTGTGTGTGTGTGTGTGTGTGTGTGTGTGTGTGTGTGTGTGTGTGTGTGTGTGTGTGTGTGTGTAGAGTAGATGTTTTCAGTATTTTTATTTAGTCACTGATGTCTAGCCCACATTATTCTTGACACGTTTTACTGCTAACCAAAGTTTGGGGTATTGTGTCTTTTTTTCCTATTGCTAACAACTTTGTGCCACACTTTTATTCACTTTTACAGAAAGTAACTCCTGAGCAACACCACTGATCGCACATATCTTCTACATTCTACATATTTAGCCTCAACTCATTTGTAAGCTTCTATTCAGCTCAGCATGTTTGAAGTGCTGGGAAAAGATTCATCACAAAGTCTCATTTGTAACATCATTGACATGGCAATAATGACCCTTTGGCAGTACAGAGTAATGGGTGGCTCTGCCCTTTAACCCCAACCAATGAACACATTTAGTTTAGGCTGGCGCTCAGTGATTTATTTCTGACAATATTATGGCTTCTGAAGTCGTAGAGCTGGACACATCGGACATTGAATGGGACAATCATTAACTAGGCAGGACACGGTTCACTTTTACACTCATTCCACTCTGTGAAGGTATTTAGTATTCACTCACCTTTCAGATTACTACTGGTTTATGGAGAGAAACTAATGGGACTACATTGACTGGGGTCCAAATAATGTGCTCTCACTCTGAAGTTGACTGCTAAGAAATTTGTTTTAATGCATTAACAGAGTAATTGTTGCCTTAAAAACAGCCTATCCCAAGATGTTTTTGCTGTTAAACATTCAGTGAATGATAGAAAAGCAACAATGTGTCATTGCTCCAAAGTGAAACGCTTATCCATCTTACTGAGCATATCTATTCAACAGTTATTTTTGATAAAAGGTTAAAAAAGCCAGAGGTATTGCTGCCCCAGTTAATTGAATAACTTCTGTGATTTGTGCATATTACCAGGCACTTTATTTTAGGATATTTGGTGGGGCATGTTGATGGCAATCCAGATAGTGTTAAGTACTAGCGGTGCAATTCATTGATTTAAGATTGCAGCGATGATACATTAGCAGAATGTGTCTTGTTATAACTAATGGTCTTAGCATTTGCTGTTGAACAAACTACCAAAGCCTATTCATGCTTTTATGGGTTGGCTGCATAGTTCAGGTAACATGGAAGCCACCTAGAGTACAGAGTGAGAGTTAAGGAGGTGGAAAGAAAAGGAAAGGGCAGGAAGAAAGAGAAACAAAAAGAGAAAAATAGAGAAGCAGAAAATGGATAGAGAAGAGAGTAAAAGAACAGAGAATGGGTTTAGGCGTCTATAAACAAATCAACACATCTATCACCCAGGGCCTCCTGTAAGGGCCATTGGGTCACCGGTGTGTTTGCACCGATCCCATCACTCACTCAGAGTCGACAGCCCGGCCATTCCCAACCCACCACAGTGTGCTTTTCCAATCCAGTCAACAAAGCCCAGGCCCTGGCACTGTCTGTTTAGCTAGAGGGGAAAACTGTCAGGAAAAGTAAGACGAATGAGCTGCCCTGATTGACTATTTCCTTAGATACTGAATCAATGGGCTTATTATCACCAGCAATTACAGTACTAATACAAACAGATGCTTGGGGAAAGACATCTGCTTAGAGAGATGAGACAACTAGATTTTCAGTCAATAGAGTGAAGAAAGCTCTGCTCTCACTGGCCCTTTACAGAGGTATTTGTATTCATGTGAGACTCAGGAGCAAATACACAACAGTGCAGACACACACACACACACACACACACACACACAGACATACAAAAACACACACACACACACACACGGATAGACTTGGGATATTTATTACCACAGAAGTACAATTCATTTGAAATAACAATAATGCTTAAAACACAAAGGGTAGCGCAGCAGCTTTCCATCCCCATCCATTTACTTATAATCAATTCAAACTGATACATCACTTAATGTTAAATAACCTGGTTATTAAGGACCATGGCTGGAATTAGTTTAAAAGATAGACATAGTTTTTTAAGTTTGAAGTTAAATTGAATTCATAGTTAGACTGTAGTTTTGAAGTAATAATTATTCTTTTTGGAAATGCATTTAAAAGTAGTAGGACAATAATGGTAGTAAAGTACATAGCATGATTTATTATATATATTTCTTATTCTACCAGCTATGTTGGATTCATTCCATTCATTCATTCATCTTCAACCGCTTGTCCCTATCGGGCTCGTGGCTGGAGCCGATCCCAGCCGATCGGGTGTGAGCAGCTGTACACCCTGGACAGGAAGCCAGTCTATCGTAGATAGGGTGCACTCCCACTGTACTTCCGCACCGCGCCCCGGGCTTTAAGGCACTTGCCCCCCCCTCCCTCTCCCCCCGCTGGCCAGCCCGTTTGTACTCACACTGCCTGGGCCTCGCGCAAATGCTTCTTGCCTGTCCATACGTCATCACGCCGTAACACGTCACACACATTGAGACCTCATCGCGATGCGTCGCTTTGTTTCCATAGACCTCTGAGTTTTTGTGCGTGTTGTCCGAATGTCTTTGAATATTTTCATCCGACCAAATCTGCAGTAAACACTCCACCTCCGCATCACACCAACGTGAACCTTTCGCCGCCATAGTTTTTGTTGTTAAATGTCCGCGCATGGTCCGTCTTTTTTTTCTTTCTACCTATCAGACGCACATAAATGACGTGAGAGCCGCCGTAGGCGTCGTGCTCGTGCTCATACACGTGCGCACGCTCGTGCTCGTACATGTGCAAGCGCGCTCTACAAAAGTCCACCTCTCTCAAACGGGCTGGGGATAGCCAGCTGGCTACAGCTAGTGCAGTTGCACTCACACCGGTAAAAGGCACTAGGCTTTACCCGCAAAACATGTTTTGGCCTGGTGCGGAAGGACAGTGTGAGTGCGCCCATAGAGTCAAACAGAGACAGACAACTATTCACACTCACATTAACACCTGCGAGCAATTCATGTCTTTGGCTATGTTGGATTATTTCATTTATATTGCATCTCACTGAGGGTAAAATAGACTATTGTTGGATTTTTCACAAACACCTTTATAGTTTTAAATTTTTGATGGAAATGTTCTTATTTGTTATCTATTGGATTCATTTATTTCCCGATTACCTCTTTCTTTCTTAACAATAGCCTGCTTAATCCAACAGTGGCAACATATTTGACCAGGAGACCAAACATGGCCGCCATGTCATGTCTTGTTGAAGGAGAATAAAAAAGCGACCTGCTCTGCTTCACTTCCTTATTATGATGTGATTCAGTCCACAGATCTCTACACAGAGCCCCGACAGAGACACAATCATTTTTAACACTTTTCTCTCTCTCCCATTATCTGTCTCCAACAATAGCCTCGGCTCAACACCTCTCCTCCCATTGCGGTGACAGTGAAACCAGTCTATGGAGTTTCAGAGGGGAGTGAGGCATATCATTGGAGTTCAGGCCATGCAAACAGCAAGAGGGCCCATTCAGAATGGGCTCTGATGGACGTGGTGCCACTTGAAGGGGACATGCCTGACTTGCCGGTCCCTGACAACCGTCTGTGTTTGCCAGGTGGAGCATTGAAGGGCCGTGCCGTCCTTTTTGTCACGGTCTGCTCCGTTACCGTTTCCACGCTGCAGGACCCTTGCTATATACCACCATGGCTAGCTCGCTCGCTAGCTCCACGCCTGAGCAGGTAGCCTCAGGAAGGTAGCCGTGCAGAAAGGTCCGTCCCCTTTCTCTCTTTCTACGCCGTTTCTCACATTTAATTATCTGATTTCTTCTCCTCCCGTGGCTGGGAGGAGAAAAGAATTGCTCCTCACGCCTTCTTGCTGTGGAGAGGTGTTGATTGTTCCCACTAAAGCCCACAGTGGACCGAATGAAAGGACACCTTCTTGTTTCACATCACATATTAGACCGTTCGCACAGGCCCAAGTGTTTGTGAGCACTGGACCTGTGTTTGGAGTCAATGAGGAGAGCATTTCAGCCGTGTCACCACAGAATTTCCAAGAGAAGGGGAAATCTTTATTTGAGGTCTGTTGCTCTGGAAACCATGGCTTTACCTCATCCTTTCTCTCCATTGATTGTGGTTGACTCTGAGCTGGGATACTGGTCTCTATGGATGAATTGGATATCCAGATAGCTTTAACATCTAATCAGCTGAACAGAAGTGTAATCAAGCTGAACATGTATCTGTTTTTAAGTTAAACATGTGACACTGACAAAGTGACCATGTTTATTGTCACCTCTCATTTTATAACCAGTAATCCACTCACAGTGTGCTCCGTTTGTATTCAGTACCTTTGATTATTGTCTCATTTCTGTGTTTTCTCTAGGTTTTGTCATGAACCTCCCTTAGTTTCCTTCTGAACTCACACTGTAGGAACTAGTGAACCTAAACAACAGCAAATCACATGAATAGACCAGGAGGAAAATTAACCCCCTACTTATGTGGCGATTCCATTTGAAAATCATCTAATTATGTGATTATGTCATTAGGAATAGGGGTGTGTGTGCATTTCAAAAGCCCCCAGTGAGTCTGTCTGTGAAATAAAAGACGCAAAAGGACCTTACAGGTAATTAATCCATTTAACTCCCCAGCTCCAGCTCCACATGCCGCAGCAGACAACACAGCGGTCCCACAGAACAGGCCAAGGGGGGAAAGAATGCTAGTGGATTGCTTTACAGGAGCAGCCCTTTGAAATATATACATAAATGACAAACGTGCCATTCTTCTGAAGCATGAGGCGCATTGGGGAGGTCCATTTACCTATTTCTCTCTCTCTTCCTCTGTTGTGAGAGGCAGACTTAGTTATGTGGTAGCAATTATAGGTTTATGTACTGTACAGGGAATATGGCCGAACAAGTGGCTGCACAATGGTTAATGAAGCCATGCTGATTGCCATACAGCACAGATGCTGTATTGTATCTTGTGAAGGGGACTTTTTGGTATTTCAGGCTCAGTGTAACCTAGCAATTTAAACCAACATAGGCTGTTTCCATTGACTCCTACTGATTTATGTACAGATCTCACATTGCAGGATTGAATTGTTCCAGGAGATTGTCCCAGTCTTAAATAGGTAGACACACCCATTGATACATTTTAATAAACCCTCAGGTAGTGTAACCTTATGTAATGATATAATTAACCCAGTGGGAATTAATATTAGTATAGTTAATATATTATATTAAGGAAGTAGAATTCCTCAAGGCCTGACTGTTGTTATGTGTATCATCTCATTGAGCATTGTGTTGCTTTACACTAATACAGGCAAGTGGACCGTATTTCCTGGACATTCAGTTGACCTGAAATTTCAAGAATGTGCATAGATAGTCAATATTTAATTCTCTTAATGTAGCTGGTAGTTGTGCTGCTCACTTAATTAAGGAGATCTGATTTATAGCAGGTCAGACAACAGAACTGTAGCCTGTAAGGAAAATAATGATATAAGATTCATAATAAACTACAAACAGTTATATACCGGCGCCATCGATAGGATTTATGATATAGGTTGCAATAAAATGGTGGTTGATAAATTTTAATGGTGCTTGTTATTAATAAAGCCTTGAGGGAGGAGGGTGCAGTACAGTGTACTGTTTGGTAATGATGTCAGTGAGTATTACAAGAAACCACAATGGTTGTGAAATTGTAATAAAAACTTTTGTATTTCTATTTGGATGTTTGAGTCATACAATCAAAATATACGATCATAATGTAAATATAATTCAAACAACATTATTATAATCCTATTAAAGCACTGTCCATGTATATGTAGATGTAGTACAGCAGGGTATTGCTACGATATAGTACAGTGAAGTCTCCATTGAAGCCCCCGTCCTGTGCACTGTAATAACTCACTGTGGCTGTCCTTGTCAAACCACCTAACCTGAAGATAAATATGTCATTCTTTATGGCCCCCATCAGAGTCCCGAACAGATTCATTTGAGAATAAAAACAAGATTCCCCGTCCCAGTAAATCCATCAGGTTGATGAACAGTCATTTAAAGTGAGTGCACAACTGTTGACATTTGACTTTATGTGTTCAGTAATTCTATTTGAAATAGCCCTCACTGTACTGGAAGTCTATACTTTTTCGTAGAACAGGGAAAGTGGGCTGTGCACACCAGTCCATTCTATAGAGTGGGGGAAGAGCATATTTTCACAATCAAAAGTAAGAAACAATTGCCACTGAACATGGCTGCCAATCAGGTAATGATAGTTTTGGGTTATACGAAAAAGGAAAAGTTTGAAATCCTCTAATGTGCAGTACTTAGCAATGATAAACCATCCCGACCACAGGCCACAGGGTGTCTGCAGTTGCATTTTAGAGCCAAGCTCCAACAGATTGGCAGAACAGTGTGGTGTAGGCCATTTGGCACAGACTGCCGTTCACTTGCTCCATAGGGAGAGGCTCCATGACCTTATCCCTCACACTCTCCATATATATATATATATATATATACATGCCACAAGGATCAAGATACCAAGTTTTAAGTCCAACATTTCAAAAACTATTGGCAGTTGGTGTTTTGGGAAAAAACAAAGATTTAAAGTGGAGTGTTCCTTTGGACCAGGATAGTCCATGACTTGTGAAAGGACAACGCTAGACAGAGGCCGGGGTGTGTCCATAAACAAAACTGTACCGTACTGTAAGTATACTAGTATTACTGTAGACTTTGGTCGATTTCCCGTCTACAAGCTTACACCGCTTTACTTTATGCAAACCTGCTGAACAGACATTTATCATTATGACACATTCCGGCTAATTAAATACGGTGTCACCGCGTTGAATCCAACTTGTATTGCATTAGCAATAAGTCGTTTTTGTAAGTAAGGTGCTACAGTGGCATTAGTACGTAGTTACTAGGATTGCTGTTTTCTAAATCAAATTGTTTGTCAGTAACAAGTAGCACAGTAGCGTCCGCACACAAGCTACATTTCCCCGATGCAGCAGCTAATGTGGTGAAGCTTCATTTAATGTAGAGTAACTGGTAGCTTAGCTCACAACACTTTACAAGTAGCTTGCCCAAAAATGGTAATAAGCAATATGACAGCCTAGACTAACGGAGCCATTAGTGTCTGACAGGCTATATGCTATTTACTGCAGAGCTGAGCAGCGTCATGAAGGAGATCACATTTCAGTAGAGGTGGGAATGGCATGTGTTTGTTTGCTAGAAAGTGTTTTTTGGGGTGACAAGACAATATATGGCTGAGTGTGTCTCAAAGAAAACTGTGCTGCCAATATGGCAACATTTTAGAGAAACTGACAACCGATGTGAGCTGAAAAAGACAAGGCAAAGTGTAAACACTACAGGTATTTCCTAATGACTCCAAAAACAACATACATGAACATTGAATTTAACATTGCAAAATGGTCAGAGGTTTAGACAGTGTTGATGTGTTTAATGTTGTGAAACGGGGCTACATGGATAAGTTTAGGAAAAAAATGTTACGTAACATAAGACAAAGCTAATTTTTTGGGTTCATTCAGGGAACGAACAACCATGCTGTCTGTCCTCCTCCACTGGCGGATTTTGCCGTTCTTCAAATGACATCACCTGACTTGTGTTTTGTTCCCATTATAATTACTACAGCCACTAGAGGTCGCCACCATCCAGCACTTTTCTGGACTATATTTATTAAAAACCAACAACCCAATACAATTGAACTTGACAACATCCTAGCATGTTTCCACAAGAACTGGGCCAAGAGCTAACTAGTTTTAAGGGGGTTCAACGGTGACACATCAATATCATCAGCAAAGAACAGCTAACGGGCATCCCGGTGGCAGACTTGGCAAGGTCACGCTATGGACTTTGTGGGTTTAAATTAATTCATACAACTTTCCTGAATGCCCCTGTTCTCTTTTCATCTAATTTTTCCTCATCTTTCCAGCATTTTGCACTGTGCACACATTGAAAGGGGTGAAAACTGTTCATTTAAAGTACAAAAAAAAAAAGCCAAGCCAGAAAGGGGAGGCAGGGTGAACTAAGACTGGTGGTTGACTAGAATGAAACAAAATAGAGAGACTGACTGGCATTCTGGTATCTGCAATAAGTTATAACTGTCTGCACTGTGCCTACCTATCCCTCTCACCTTGCAGTCTCTCTTTATCACTTAATCGTTCTCTATCTCTTTCTAACTCTCTCTTTAACTCCTTTTCACTCACGTTCACCCTTCTGTCAATTCTGGTCCTCTTTCAATCTCCTCACCTGCTCTCCCTCTCTAATACTCTGAAAACTACTCTCTCTGCACCTCATTCTCTCCCTGAACACTCTCTCTAGCATTTACCAGTCAACCCTAGTAACTGCTGGGCTGTAAAATGGCCATATGAGGGAGAAAGAGCAGGGGAGAAAAAGTCTGAGAGAGGTGTCAGGTTCTTGACAGCAGGGTCTCCCATTATCTCTGTAATCTGGTGATAATTAGAATTAGTGCTCAGGCACCCCCAGGGCGAGACTTTCAATACCTCACAATGTCTGTAAAGGACCTGGAGGTACACTCCCTGCAACACACACACACACACACACACACACACACACAAGTCTTGACCTAACCCAGCTCTGTACACTTTACACACACTCCCTCAAACCCTTTGTTTCTCAGTGCCAACTACTAAAACAAAATCAAAAACCCTCATACACCAGGTTCACCTTCAACCCCTTAAAGCACATGCACTATAGCCCCTAAATCAAGCCATCTACACACACACACACACACACACACACTCTCCCGAACTGCAACCCCCACTTCACCCCTCTTCCTCGCCCCTAGGCGGTACGCAGCTGAAGCTAACAGTGGGTCGCTGGTGTTGGTGGTGTGGAGCTGAGCCTTCACTGCCCATTAATCTGCTGCTAATTAGAATGCTCAATAGACTCCTAAAAGAGATGTTAGCTGCCTAATTATGCTATCAGCCAGCTAGCCTACTATTAAAGGGAATTGATAAGTGGATAGTAAGCAATAAAAACTTGAGGCTGAGTAGAGCCGAGCAGGGATGTAGTTTTTAGTGTCATCTTTGTATATACCATAGTCCTGCCCCGTGGCTGTTGCTGAGGAACATGTAGTTCACTTACAGAAGATTATTATAAGTGACAAGCATGTCACCGCAGTGTTTTACTGAGGCCATAATAAATTCCTAATTCTAGGTGAATGTCAACTCATCATGAGCAAAACTGGATCACAGTAAAACATGACTCTAAAAATGTACAAAAGTATCTTCTGACAGAGGCAGCAGCAATAGCAAAATGATGTTCACTCTTATATAGTGAGTTACACATGTATGTTGCTTAATACAGTTTATGCACAAAAGTAGTTTCTCGCGCACCACATTTGCGCAGACAAAATGTGCATTTGCCAGTTTTGATACAAAGTTTTGAAAATACGTTTCCAACACAGAAGCAAGACCATGTTTATGTTTGTTTGTTTTTTTCTCAGTTTTGTTCTTTATTTTCAATTTATATGTCAAGCTTTTTTTCCGCCTTTTCCAGAAAGGAGAAAAAGTATTTTTTAACAGAGGCATTTTTTAGAATTATACATTTAAGTTTTAAACGATGTATTTCATTGCCTTGGTGACATAGTACCATCCCCACAAGTAGAATTTCTACATTTGTCAAGCAAAAACAAAACAAAAAAGACAACAAAAAACACCAAAGCCAATCACACAGAATTCACCATAAAAAAAAATAACAGGTTATTGATACTCAAGGTGTGGTCGGCGGGTAGAGGCCTGGCCACGGCCTTTAACCAGTGTCGTCTGCCATGAAATGTTGTTTTGGTGTCAGTCACAGCCACTGTGACCCCTGCCGCCTCAACACAATACCTCTAGTACCCCCCAACCCAGCGTGCAGCTCATTCACTGAGCCTCAACGCGCATTCCAACCATTCACTTCCCCTGGAGACTCTCTTTTCCCTTGTCTCTCCTCTCTCTCTCCCGGTCACTCGCTCCGTTTCTTTCGCTCTGTCTCTCCCCCTCTGTTTTCATCTCATGAACTGATTCAGAATAGAGCAGCACACAACACGGCAGCAAAGATCAGTACAAACCAGTACAGTAGAGCAAAGCACTTTAAATAGAACAGTGAATGATGGAAGAGAACAGACTATAAGGAAAGCAAACACATAACCCAGACCATGAAACACTTTTGTGGTAAAACTCTGTCATTTTATTTTCTATGTATTTATTTATAAAAAGGAATGTTGACTTCACATATGATGAAAACTTCACATATGCAAATTAATAGTTTGTTCTTTAGCTTAAAATCTGGGATGGTGGATTTGTTTTTATAAAGATAAAAAATTAACATAAGCGTAAAGAACAATACAACAAATGAAAACAATTTAAATTACTGTCACCCTGAGTGAAAGATCCTGATGAAAGATGTGAGAGGCATTTACTAGACGCATAAATAAAGCTGTGTAAATAGTTATGGGAATATAAACTTTACTTTCAGAAAGCCATTGAAGGTTTGTAAAGTACAAATTATAAAGTACATTAACATTACATTTATTTGAATACATTACTTAGTAAATTGCCAAACCCATGTGGTACATTGTTTTAAAAATTAGTCCAACTGATACAACTTCAAAATGTAAACTTTATATTTCATTTTTTTATTTTAACAAATATCTATTTAACCATGCAAATACACATGCAATCCCACAATAAAAGTAAGTACACTATACAATTGGACAGCACAGACCCAGGAATCATCTAAGGCTTCAAGAAAAATTAAAATAAAAAATCTAATGCAATCAATACAAACCAAGTTTGTAAAGAGGACCATTAAAATAATTTACAATGCCCAGCAGACAATCAATTTACATGTTTGGAGATTCAAGTGCTGACCTAAACTAAAGTATGTCCAGGGAAGAGCAGGTTACTATTGATTTACTCCTAGATGAGCATGATGTCTTGTATTTTTCTCCATGCGTTGTCATTTAATGTGGACTAAAATTGACAAACTGGCCATTTAGTCAGGGCTGGCAGTGCTTTCTTTACTATGTCGATTGTGCATTAAACCCAATGAAACATAAATGAAGAGATAAAGTCAACACTGAGCTACTAACCAGCACTATTCACTGTCTCTGCCTCCGGAATTTCAGAATATGTTTTATAAGGCATGCTGATTGACAATAGAAGTAATAATGTGGACACATGAAAATAAAATTATATATATAATATATCTATCTATATATATATACATATACATAAACATGTACAGGCCAGGTGAACTGTTCTGAGTTAAGTGGCTTTATACTAATTACAATATTCTAAAAAAAAATGACACCCTTTACTTCATGTGGAAATGATGCAAAGAAAAATAGTAAAGGCTTTGCGAAAGACAATGTGTCAACTGCTGTGCCGACATCAATACTGATCACAGTTGCGGTTTTCTATGTGAAAAAAGTGTGCACAGCTGCATTTAACAACAGTGATGAACAGGAAACAAAAACCTTAACGCACTGACTGTATGTCCATTTAGAAACATTCTCTCACTCGCTCTCTTTTCTCTGTCTCTCTCTCTCTCTCCGTCTCTCTCTCTCATTCTTCCTCTCTCTCTGTCTCTCTCTCTCTCTCTCATTCTTCCTCTCTCTCTCTCTCTCTCTCTCTCTCTCTCTCTCTCTCTCTCTCTCTAGCTTTTGTTGGGAGATCGATAGAGTCACCTTGGTTAGCTATTTGTAGCCCCATGGTTGGTGGGGTTATATGTGTGTGGGAGAGAATGTTCCTGTGTGAGGGATGGGGTGGGTTGCATGTGTGTGTCTGTGTGTGTCTGTGTGCATGCATGTACAGGAGAAAGAGCACACTGAGTGTGAAGAAAGCCATGGTGAACAGCATTAGCTACAGAGCCCTTTTTGCTCCTCTTTAAACTTGATCAAAGGCAATAGTAGTTGAAGCCTATTAAGCACGTCCCTCTAAAATGTGGGGGATAAGAGCACCGCATATTGAGAGGGGGCCCATATTCAAAAAGCCACAGCCATTGAAACCAAAATGTATAGTTTCTTTTTTTTTAATACACTAATGCCTAATAGCAAAAAAGTCAAGGGGAAAATAAAGAAGAAAGTTCCCTAAAGGCCTGAATTCAAAGACACACCTTTGAAATTGTGAACGTCTTGATCCACACTTACTAACTGGTTTATTAAAATCACCACAGCTATTTGCTTTGGTTGTCTGAGCTTATAAAAATACAATTTCAACTTCAGGGAAATGTTTTTGATGGCTTTTCAGCCACATTTTTACATAGTCCAGCAGATGCAGGCTGCTTTCTTTTGAGAGTTTATTTTCCCTGGTCTCCTCTTCATATTGTTGAAACTTTTCACATTTCCACAACACATTTCCCTGTTTTTTTTTTTCTCTTTTCGAAGGCCTGAATTTATTTTGTCCAAACTAAAAACATACACATGATGATGTGTGAAATATGTTATGTTTTTATATGTCTGCATTTATTTCAATAAAAACAAAACATTTATTTTTAACCATCATCAGCATTACACCTGGCATATGAATTAAATACATATATTGTCAAACACATAAGTAATATTTTAGTATCTAAAATGTATAACTATTCACTCATTGCAATAAAAATAATCATCATAAATTTCCGTATACAGCTCCATCAAGGGTCAAACGGTTTGTACAGTAAAGCTTGTGAAGTGGTCTGAGGATGAAATAGATACATGTATTATGACTTATATGACAGATTATGAATGGGTGAGCGGATGTTATGTGGAGGACTAAACAGCGAGTGAAGAGGTGAGGGGAGTTCCTCCTGCCACTTATAACCGGTGTGTCTGGTGCCTGGTTTCTCCGTGCCTCGCACAGTCCTCCAGAGGGATGAATTAGAATAAACATATATAATCGGATAATTAGGCATTCACCACATATCTCAGCACACACACACATTCACATGAGCACACACACATACAGTTGCATGCCTCGGGCTGGGAAGGCCAATGAAAGCAGATTAGCAGATGTTTCAAGACAGGAGTGAGGGCCGGGGCTTGTGTGTTTATTTTAGTATTATGACCAATTTAGGTTTGATTTTGTTTTATTCTTTGGAGGAGTTAGAAATTATTTAAAATGAGATGAGAGAATTTTAAAAATGAGATGTAAAGTGTTTTATTTGGATACAAGGCTATAACAGAAAAAAAATCAGAAAAAAATCAGAAATTTGGCTGATAGGCTACAAAGCAAACTAGATACACTTGTTTCAGCACCCACAAATTATGAATGTCAGCTACTTGTTCATTTTGAGAGAAACTCTGATCAAGACAGAGGACATCCTTTCATCAGCAGCAGGAAAGTAGTGCATGATGTTGCCCTCGCTCATCCCACCCTGTCAAATTAATTAGTACCCATCATTAATTTGGTATCAAAACTGGCTGTGACCTGTTAATCCAGCTCCACATTGGTATCAAATCAGCCGTGTATACCTGTCAGATAAATTCTCATATCCTGTCCCATTTCTTATTCAGGAAATCTGTCAGCCTTACCCCTTCTCCCCACAATGAAAACAATCAACCAGGAAGGATTTGCGTTTGACAGTTATGGCAAAGCAGAGGGGGGCTTGTTCGGTTTCAAGGTGGAATGACTGCACCCCCTAAAGGTCTTACAAGGAATTTCATACACCTCCAGCCCCCCGTCCACCCCACCTGCAAGCTACCAGACAGTCACACAGAGAGGGTGAGGGAGAAGACAGAGGGGTGCTCATACCACCAACATCATCCTCTCCTCTCCACCAGCCTGCTCTTGTTGCCGGGGTGCTTATGATCCATTTTCCCCCAGATATGAGAAAGTTGTTCGCTCAGAGGAAGAAAGCAGTCAATCAATGCTGCTGAAATAGCCCCACTCCATTAGCAGGCGGTAACAGGAGCTGTGCCCTTGCTTAGGGGACTCTGGCTCAGGCGGCTCCAGTCCCCAAGTCTCTCTCTCCTGTCTTTGACTTACTGACTCTCTCCCTCTGCCTCACCTCCCCTGTCTCTCCCCGCCCTAAAAAACTAAAACCAGATCCAGACAGTTTTACAGATATTATGGCATATCCTCCAACAGCTCTCTCATTTCCGCCTCTTTATTTCCCCTTACCTCAACACCCACCGCAACAGTGCACCTTGTGTCATTTTTGAAGCATGTTTGCGCCCCCATCTAAACATCCTTGTCTTTGTCTTCCCAGGTCAGCCAGGCAGTCGGCCAGTAAGCCAGTGCCCTGTTTGCCTGCTTGGCCCTGCTGTCTGTCTCTAAAGACCTCTAATTGTATTAAAAGTACTCCCCTCTGCAGACCCTTACACCCCGATCTTTGTGTCGTCGAAAGCCGATACCTCAAAGCTCCTTTTGTTTTATAAGGGGAAAATCGTTTGGGAGTGGACCCCGGGATTTCCACCTGGCGTGCATGCCTCTCTCAACTGCAGATTATTACAAGGAACATCTGCTCGGGGGTCACCAGCAGTGTCAGTTGGCATAGAAAGATAGGCAGCATGGATCATCTTCACTTAAGCCCTGTATCCTCCCCCGTTTGAAGTGTGCAGGACAAATTTCATCCAGAGGAAGATGCAAAAAAAAAAAGAAGTTTGAGTATGTTGAAAAAAGTCATACAGGATGAGATGAATTATTTAGGTTTGGGTTCTGGTTTAGGGTTGGATTAGTGTTAATCCTCTAATGTGGATTTGTAGCAAGAGTGAAGAACACACAACATTCAGTGGAATTAAGTAAATAATTGGGCATCATCGAAGCTGTATAAACACTATCACCAGGGAGTAGTGTAAAGGCCTAAATGTGGGAAAATCCCACCGTTGAAATTTAATTTCCTTTTTATGCTACTGTATCAAATAAAACTGATTGAGAGCAATGAAACCATATTAATCTCAGAGATGTGAACAGTCTCTGACATCTACCTGTCTCACATTCAATGATGTCTTTCCTCAGGCACATACACGCCACCATCACACCCGCCTTCATCCCCCACCCCCACCTTGCCTGTCCTGTCCTAACCCAAACTCAGCTGGGCGGCACAGCGATCGTAGCTGTGTGTAACGCTGTGTCAGGTGCTATTAGAGGCTGTTAGGTGGCAGCCTCCATCACTCTCTGCCTCTCCGTGTCCACTCCAGGGGTGAGGCAGTGCAATTGCCTTACATACACGTGCACCACAGTGCAGTGACAGGAAGGCCTGATTGGCAGTGACACGACCATGTTGCAGAGGGATGGTGCAGGAAGAGAGGGAGCGAGAGAGAGGGGGGACCCAGGTGGTGTTGGAGCAGCTCCACAGGGTGTTATTCTATCTATCCAGCAGGACCTCTAGAGCTGATGGGAGAATGTGTGTGTGTGTGTGTGTGTGTGTGTCTGTGTGTGTGTGTGTGTGTGTGTGTGTGTGTGTGTGTGTGTGTGTGTGTGTGTGTGTGTGTGTGTGTGTGCGTGTGCGTGTGCGTGTGCGTGTGCGTGTGCGTGTGTGTGTGTGCGTCCCACGTGCTAGCATGGCCACTTCCCCAGGTGCTCTGTTGGGACATATTAAATATACCGTACAATGGCAGAGATGGCCCTGGATGAGACTGGATGGACTGGTTGGGGAAAAGATGGTGTAAAACATGTGACAGATTGAAGGATGTACTTGTCTGCTCTGGTATAAATCTCCAGTCAGCTTGTAGATTATTAATTATTGTGTTAGAAAGGCTATTATTGTAAATTTATGAATGAATTTTTTTTAAAGTGCAATCACAGAGAGTTTTTATATTGATATTGGTTAGGTTTACATATATATGTAGTAAAGTATGGTGGTTAACAAGGATGTTTATATACATAAAATAAATGTATCATTAAGATACAACAGTGGTTGTTGTGGTGGTGGCATTAGGCTAAAGACAAGTACCATATATATCTTATTATATTCTATGGAGTGGATTCTTTACATTTGCCACTAACTGCTGTAAAGAATGATACAGTAGAATAAACAGCCATCTGCATGATAGAAGCCAGCAGTCCCTTCTTTGTGATGAAGAGCAATGAAAGGTTCAAGAGAGGACTGAGCATTAGGCCCCCCTGTGGGGCTACCCTTGTCTTGCCTGATCCAATGTGTTGAAAAGTGAGGGCAGCTCTCTGGCAAAATGTCTCTCGTTTGTTTCAGCTGTTGCTCGGCTTTCTTATTGCCTCCATCTGCTCCGCGTCTCCACCTTGAACTTCCTGCAATATTATTGAACAAATATAGCTATTGATTTCCTGGGTCATTTGATATCTCAATATCATGGGTCATAAATGACCTCCTGTGTATTAGCGTTCACCCTTTTGAGTATTTAATTGCCCAAAATGCTACTTTTAATAAAGGCTGTAAAAGCCCACAAAAACGGAATCACATATGTCATGCATATTTGCAAGCCATGCTTTAGTACAGGCTATATTCAAGATTTACTATGGAGAGGTTGAAACGCTCCCACTAGTGTCATTTCATTGACTTTTATTTCTTTTCAGGGAATAATGTCAAGGGTGGTAGTGCAGTGCAGCTGACTCTAAACTGATATAGGTATTCCACATTGTAAAAATCTTGCACACTGTATGTTTCCCCTCAGTACTGTCATTACAATATTTGGGAACAAAACTACAGTTTGTCTTTCCAATGTGATCACATTTTATAAGGGATGTATGTGTTACTTGCATGTTCAGTGCATGCTTCTGCACAACAGTAAATATCTCCAGAGTTCAACTGAAAATGAATCTAATCGCTGCTGTATCTGCCCACTTCCCATTATAGATATTGTTTATTGAGTCATATCTTTTTTGCATTTTCATCTTCCTTTTGTTTCTCAAATTGCACTCTGCTAACACAAAATTCACAAAACGAAACATTGCTTCACCAGTTTGTCTACTAGGTCACGCAGACATTGTGTATTGTGCTGCATGTTTCTCAGGTCACCAACAAATAGGATCCATCACACAATAATACCTATACAAGTAATTGCCTTTCTTCAGGCTATAAGGCCCCGAGGTCCTCTTGTCCACCGAAAGCTTTGCTCATAAACTCCTGATTCTAAATTTGATATTGTGGAGGCCCCGCTATTGTTGCTTGTACCAAAGCCTGGCTGATACTGTGTTAGCGTCGTGGCTAAATCTCATGTTCTTCACATTGTATCTCATAACTCAGTTAGCTTTTCAAAAACACAAGATGTTTTCACAACACTCAGAGGAAAATGACTCATGCATTAACTTTGGCAAGGGTAAATTATGACATTAAAAACTTGTGAATTTTGGACAAATACACAATTTTTATACTATTGTATTTCTACCACTATTAACCTCTCATCAAACAACATTTCCTTCACCTGCCTCACATTATCAACAAAAACAAACATGCTTTGGGCCATCAACAACCACTTTGCTGCCCCCTACAAAAAATGTCCTACCACAAAGAAGGAACGCCAACAAACAATAAATACAATTTAACAGTAATGCTCAGTGTAATTTTTAGAATCAGACAGTGTGGTTTGTCATTTCTTATTTGATTGAGTCTCAGTAAACTACATTACGACCTTTGCTTATGTTGCTTTGTTGCCTTTGGCTATCTGCCAAATGCAGCCAACAAATCAGGGCTTATTTCATAAATGCATTTGCCCAGCCTATTGCATCGGACAGAGGAAGATCAGATTTATTCAGGTATATGTGTACCACTCACTCACTACAGACAGCCACACATTATCAGATATGTTATCACTACTTGTCACTTTACACGATTTTATCCCAGAATTGCAGATATTTCTTGTTTAAGCTCAAACCATGTTGATACTAATGAAAGCATGTTGCCTGAGGACAGGCAACCTAATAATTAGGTATATTTCCTCCTTAATATATACAGCTCAATATCACCAAATGGTCCTTACACCTAGTAAGAAGCAGCTGAGTGTGTTTACATGGCTAGTACTCTTTGAAAGCGACAGACGTTATTAGCGTTTGTTTGTTTGTCCCTTGCCTTGAACATCCCAGCAAATGACAAGGGAGTTCATTTTCTAACATCTTTGAGCTGAACATGAAAGAACCTTCTGGTAATTAGTATATAGTGATTAATGATTGTCAGTATTATAGCTTTTTCTGCTTTAATCAAATTAATACACACACACACACACACAATATACCCTGTGTATATCTGGGGTGATATTCCCACTTGGGCATGATTTTGTAGATTCTGAAATGTCTATGTGGATGAAATCCTGTAGCATAACAAGGTTTTGCTAAATTAATGAGTACATGGTGCATATTTATACTTTATCTAAAGCAAGGGTGTGTAGAGTGAAGCCACATGCCTCCCTCTGTCTTATATAGTAGATTTGAATGATGAAAGGGTATGCTTAGTTCGGTCAGACTTAATAAATATCCCTGCACAGTGGCAGTGATTCAAAAACCCTAAATAAGGTAAAAAGTGAATGTTTATTTATTAAAACGAATCAAGATTATTATTATTACAGTTTTTTTTCAGACTCAAAATCCACATTTTTCAAAACTGTTAACGCAAAGGCCTAAACAGTGGCACCAATGGTCAAAATGACTCATTTTGCCTGCAAAAGGCTCTAACTCCGCCAATGCATTTAAGATATGGACCAAAAGCAAATTTTGCCCTCAAACAACACAACTTGCACACAAGTGCATAAGCGCTTCCAATCAGTCATTAAACAAAAGGCATCAAAATACAAAATTCAGCTCTCACTGTGAATCAGTGCTGCATTACTGCTCAGCAGCTTACATATCAAAAAATAGATCCAGAATCATATACAATGATTTTTCAAATTTTATTGAATGCAGTTTTCATTCTTTTTTTTTTTGAGATTGTGGCTAAGAAATGAAATATTCCAACATAAATCACATATATAGTATAAAAATCCATCACTGTGTAAGACATAAGGAAAAATAAAAATAAAAATGCTGTACAATAAAGAAAAGAATAGGCCACATGGCCTCATCTACATCGCACTCAATATTTTCTCTTGCGATGCACCTAGGGAAAAATCTTCTTGCATGCCTGATCCAGCCTTGGCATGCCTCTGCATCTATATCTTGGGCAGCAGCGGTCATTGCATCGATCAAGGGCATCTGGTCATAGGGGCGATGATCGTAAACCTTCCATCTCCATGCACTGAAGAATTCCTCTATAGGATTTAAAAATGGAGAGTATGGAGGAAGCCTGCAGACTGATTGCAAATTAAAAAGTTTTGTCAAGCAGTGTCAAACAGGTGCTTCAGTGATTTCATACTGGTCAAGAAGTTTCTAAGAGATGGGAACATATATGTTCTGTTTGGTTACCACAGCTAAAGCAATGGAGTTTGGACTGCTTGAATGACATCTGCATTAACTGATTTGCAAAAGGGTGCGGGGAGTTTGTTCATACAATGACAATGGGTTAACTCATTTGCAAGAGGTGTCTTTTGCTCTGCTGAGAGAGTGATGATGAAGACTGAGAGGTTACCAGTTTCTTCAACCAGGTCAAAGCAATCAAAAAAAACTGTCACAATATTATCTGCCTGGCAGTGCTTTTATAGCTTATACATATCTCCAAAGACTTTCAATCAAACACCATGAGGCAAATAAGAAGAGGTAAACAGATCCATGCTGGTCAGATAGAATAGCACAAACACACACTCAAACACACACAAGGCATGCACGCAAAATCATTGCTAATTATTTCAAGCAACACACTGATCAATCCTTCATAACATAACATTGTTCCCCTTGTAGGTTCTCAAATACAATCTGATTCTGGTAATGTTTTTAAGGCTCTCATGCAGTTAGCTTTTCTATAGGCTTTATGGATTTTACTGCACTGAAAAAGAAAGGAGTGTATCATAGCCCATCTGATTAGATTGACAACATATTCAATAACAGTAATCCAATAAAAGCCATGCAATGTTACCCAATGATCCAAAATAGCCTTATTGTTGAGTCTGCATACTGTATGTCATTCGCTGTTTCATAATTTAATTTGAATCGGACATAATTTTGAATTCCAAAAAGAAGACGTGAACCCACTTCGTCTCATGAGATTTTCATAAGACAAGAGCAGGTAGGGGTATTAACACCTCTTGAAAATGTGCACTCCTGCAAATTTATGAACCCATGAGCTTCCCCCTGCCTGTATTTCTCAGAGGTGAAAGGTTCCAAATCCCTTTTTAGATGGGTTGATCTTCTCAGGCCCATTATGCCCCTTCACTGTGACAGACTGGAAGCTGAGAGGCAGTCCGGGCAGAACAAAGATAAAGGAGGAATTAAAGAAGAAACCCGAACTCAACTTCAGCATTTGTATAACTTACCCTATCTTACACCTGAGCATTAGGACAATTCAGTTTGTATTCCCTCCTTAATCCCTTGTTTCCCATCGCCCTTCAAACTGCTGCTCTAAAGCCCTTCACTGAAATGTCAGCAAATCATTCTGAGACTGCAGACAAAAAAGTTTTTATAGAACTGACAATTCTTCATTGGCATAATCCCTCTGGAGACTGATTCCGATACATTTATATAGTTTCTCCATTGTTAAAGAAAATAGAATGGTAATGTTAGGAAGACTCTTACTGGAGTCAGTTTTGAGAGGATGACATACAATTATACTAAACGTTTAGAATAGAATCAATCATAAATTAGTCAAAAACAGGATATGACTCATAGTCAAACGTTCATAGATTTTTGATTGATGGAAGGATGCTGGGGATTCCAGCTGAGCTTTTGGAACCCAGGAAAGGAAAATGCCAGTGGGTGTTTGATAAAACACTGAAGCATCTACTCATGGAGAAACACTTTAAAAGGGGGGCAGTCACTAAAAAGTAAACAATGATTTGTTTATAGTTCTAATTGGATTATGGCAGAACTGTCCAGTCCACTTTTCCAGTGGGACAAAGAGTGTATCTCATGACAGTAAGCTGACTGGGCTGAGGGCAACAACAAAGTCCCCATAGAGAAAGCTGAGATTGACTGTTGGGGCATGTGGGACACAACTCATCCCCTGAAGCAGTTGATCACAACACAAATGACAAATAATTGACTGGATGATGGATGATGAGATTAGATTTATGGGTTTAAACAAGGTCAAACATCTCACTCCCACCTGCTAAACCACAACACTGCTCCAAACGTTGGAATCAGAATTATGGTTATGTGCATGATAATTCTCCTATCATGGCCTTGGGAAGGTTGTTAAGGACTTGTGTGATATTCAATAGGTGTTGGGTTTAACAGCTGAGCCCAGTGGGTCAAAACACAAGGTCAGAGGAACAAGGGGAGGGATCCATTTACTGCTACTGAGGTTAGGGCAAAGGAAGTGGTTAGGTAATTTGGTATATGACATGACTGAGTGGGTGTTTTTTAATCTATAAGTGGATTTAGAGATACAAAGTTTTAGGACATTTATGAGTGATCCCATAGGCCATCAGACACCCGTAATGCTATATTAGCTATGCAGAACTTTTACACTGGTTCTTGTTAAGTTATACTCTCCATTCTTCCCTCATTCTCACTTAATGATGTAGAAAATAGAGTCAAGTTTCACTATAAAACATTAACATTTGAGGCAAAAATCCTTCAGCAGCACACTGTATCGTAGATGGTGTATAATAGGGTCTTATATACAGCGCTCATTCCATAAGGTGGGCAATTTGTGATTGCAAGTGTGAGGTCTAGTTAAATGTTGTTCATGATTTTGCATTTCAAAGAGTTATCTCCGATTAATTTATTTATAAAAACAATTTTCCCTGCTGATATAAAACCTTCACTCAAAATGTGCAGTGTTTACCGTAAATGCCCTTTCTCTGATTAGATCAATCATTTGGTCATGAACTCTACACTTGAGTCACATAATGAAGGCCAAACCTCTCTCAGATGGGGTGTTTTTTCCAGACAAAATGAAGTTCACCGTGCTGTTTACTTTGTGCCGTTAACTCATGAAGAATAAATGACCCACTTTAGAGGTTTCCAAGTTCACCACTGGAGTAAAAAGGCAGGAGAAGTTTACTATTTATAGAAGTTAAGTGGTTAACTTTTATATGCACTTTGGTAGTTTTTGCACAGTTCATCTCCTTCGTCCTCCATGGCTCGAGGACAAGGAAGCTGTTAACTGTTGAGAGCCAATAAAATTGTTATTGCTGCTATCTTTAACATGCTGTGAATGAGGCAAGCCTTAAACAAACTACAGTTAGGACTGCAGCGGAAGAATGATTAACTCTTGTATTTATAATGCTCACTGTGTAAAGCAGCCAACCGTATTTTTCCAAATGGTTGAATTTTATTTAGAGGACATAAATTTCCTAAATTTTTGCCCATATATTCACTGTCAGCCACAGGATGAGATATATAAATGTGTTATTTTCTTTTGTGGGATAAAGAATTTCACATGATATGCAATCAATGGGATTGAAATAATGAACCACTTTGACACATAAATATAAAGCTTTATTTAGAAGAACACCATTTTGGTACTGCTGCTTTTTCAGAAAACTCCTAAATATCACACGGGAAAGAACGGGAACAAGCAGAGCTTTATTTCCTAAGATCTGGGACTGAAAGCATTGGATTAAGGATATGAGCATATACTGTACATACAGACAGCACAAGTATACATACAAAAAAACTATTTTATAGCCTTTTTTTTGTTCAATTTCATAATTTGTGACCATTCCAACTAACCATATATTAGCTGATATTAAAAAATACGGATAATAAAAAGTCTGCATTATTGGAGCAAGGGAAACAAATGCAATATATTTAATACATCAATCAGGCCATATGGTTACCTTTATATTATGTTTATAAGTAGCCAGTGAATGAATACTCTGCTGCAGACGGGTCATTACTTAAGTAGCCAATGCACACACTTTGCTTTTTGAGAATAATTTATCTAAGATCAAAATAAATCAATGCATATTTAGAGAACATATGTTACTAGATTTGGACAAGCTGCAAAGCCCAGCTCCATTAATAAATTGAGAATGTGAGGATTCATTACCGTATGGATTTCAAGAGCACATCCATGCAAATGACAAAGAAATGCAAATGCAGAGGCATCATCAAGCAGAGTGCTTAGAATAGATTGCCACGAGGTAATCACAGAGTCCACCACAAACATTTCCACTGGAGTATGCTGGTCTATCAATTCAAAAATCATAATGTCCAATGTCTTAAATGTGGGCATACATTATGTCAGGGAATATCTATTTGATTTAGTTGTTGATCTAGAGCTACAGAGGTAAGGAGTACCCACTTGCTCTGACAAATGGCATTTTAACTTCTGAGTGAAGATCTTAAATTGCTCTCCTTAATTGGCCTTTAAGACTGCAGCACCAATTATTAATCAATGGGTGTCAAGGGAGCCAGGCCCACCCTGTATATAAAGCAATAAATTGCTGCATTATATTCATATTTATTCTAAGTAGGTCTTCATTGTAATTGGCATGTTATTAGGCTGAGGGCTTTTAGTCTGTATCAAAGTAATTCAATTAAAAAAAAGTGAAATATAGATCTGTCTGGGATAAACAAACAAGCCAGCTGTAATATGACAGAAATGCAGTGAACGGTCTGGTTAAGTAGCTCATTATTTTTGCCCTTCCTTGAGGAAAATAGCTGCTTCAGGAGTTTGGGGCTGGTTTCCATTGTAGCAGCCGGGGACTATGGAAGCACCTCATCAATCCACTTATCCCTGTTCCGTTGGTTGGATAATCTGAGTGTCTGACACTAATGGTGAGGTTGCCTCACGACTGAGAAAATATACAGAGGAGCCAGCTGAACCCCCTTCTCAGTTCTCTTCCTCTCTTCTCTTTAGACTCACTCTCCTTCTTTCTTGCACGTGCACACACACACACACACACACACACACACTCGCACACGTACAGACAAACATGTAGTGCATACTCCGTCTCTCCCTCTCTTTTCCAATGTTCAGTCAAGAGGGTAATCCTAAGCTCCTTTACTTATCTCGGAGGAATTTCCAGCATTAGTCATGATAAGACATAGGTCCTCACTGATAAAGCGAAGGAAAAGCTCTCCAAAGCTAACTAAGGAGGAGATACTTACGGAATGCAGTTTCTGCAAGAAACCTGCTGGATTTAGACGAAAGGATATTGTCTATAGTGCTTTAAAGGACACCACAGGTCCTTGATGACTATTTATACGAGGGCAGATAATCAGTACTTTGGTACTTTGGTGTAACAATATTGATGTATGAACTATATATTTTTTAAATACCATGATGCCAAAAAGAAGGTGCAGTATGCCTGCAGCCAATTCTATATCATACATCATGTCTTACATGAAAACATCAACACAAGTTACTTTGCTAAGCCAATACTAAGCAATATTTGGCTTGCTTTTTTTGTTTTTAAACTTAGCTGTCATGATTCAAAACTTATTAGGTAGAGATGAGCCTCCTGTCTGCTGAAACAGTGGCGTTTACTTTGGTAAGAAACTGCAATACTTTATGTTTTGCTACATATTGTTGGGGGGGTTGCAGGTCAAAGTGATTTACACCTTTGTAGAGAGTTTGGCTCATGTGTGGTTGGAGCATAGCTATAGGAGGAGGGGGTTATGGGGTGTAAGATTTATCATTTCTGTGAACTTTTTAAGAGTCATGCCTTATCCAGAAACAACAACACAGGTATTTAACCTGTTCCTTGTCAAGCTCTCCCTGGGCTGGAAAACCCTCATTCTTCTTCAGGGAGTAGGTGGACATTTGTTTATTTTCAACTTTGGCTAATTGACCAAACTATCTTTACAATTTTCCAGTTGCAGCACTATAAGTACATGAGTGAAATGAGCATTCTACCTCACAGAAACAGCATCTGACGGATGGCGTGGGTTCATATGGAGGTTAGGGCCTACGAGCGTGGAGAAACTAAAACATTGGGCCAACGCAGCCCCCCTCTGCACCCTGAATCCTGCGTTAAAGAAAGCAGCTCTGTCACATTAATCTTTGAAGCAAACTTGCAAAGCAATTTGTTGAAGGTCAGCAGAATATGTGATAAAAGTGTAGTCTTGTTAAGCATCAATCATGGGCTGATTCGGATTTTGAGCAAAGATGTAGTGACAAAAATACACAATGGGTTCAGGGTAATGGGTTTAGGCAGGGATATTGGTTTGGGTAATACAGTTAATAGGTCCTTGGATCTGGGGGCTCTTTTAGGCAGATATGAGAAGCATCGCCGGCTGTCATATTCTCCGATGAGAGAATGCATTAGAGCAAACTCTATTTAGTAAAAGACAATTCAATTAGGGACTATTCAGAGACCCTGGATTATTTCCCTACGGGCATCCGCTCAGTCGAGGCAATATTCAGATTTCATTGTGTTTTGTGGAGAAATGTCAACGGCATGCTTCTGCAGTGGTCGGGGGGCCTGTATGGACATTTTTATTTCAACGGTCAAACAAATGAAGACAGAATTTTCTCAATACACCCCTAATGTATAGCAATATTTTATGGATTGACTGGTTACATTTATCTTATGACACAGAGTCTTTATGGCTTGGTTTGTGTTTGTGTTTGTGTTTGTGGTAGAGTAAGAGTAAAAAACACCATGGAAGCCAACATAAACTTGACTTTAATCATACAGTATAGTGTATATATACATATCTACTGTCTATCTGTATATATATATATATATACTAATGAAACTGAAGTGTGAAATTGAGTAAAATACAAGCTTCAGTAAAAAGGGGAACTCAGCATTTAACAATTGACGTATTTCCATGTATATAATTTACATTCTGGAAATTTATGCCTTATGACAAGCTGGGATTTTCTATACATCAAACAAATATGCTGCACATATCATGTGTGACCATATAGTAAGTGATATATCCTCCATCATCAAGCATGGAAGTATATTTCTATGTCATACACACATATGTTGCACATATCGTGTATGTCAGTGCACAGGCTATATACTTTAACATTCTACTATGTCAGTACACTAAGGCATATGTGTACACTGTACACACATATGTTACACATATCATCAGACGTCGAGACTACACCTGTCTCTACATGAAACCGGAGACCCGTGCCTGCATCCAGGGGCTATGCAGCACACTGACAATGCAACTGGGTCACAGATAGTCATAAATCCAACCTCCTAAGGATATTACACAAGAAACTGAGATGCCAGCAAATCAATTCACAGTTTGGTAGTGGGCTCATAAAGTGTCTTTACTAGCTCATCTAAATCCAATCAGCATGATTCCTATGTAAACAGAGACGTACAGTATTTCCTGCAAAGCTACTTCCTGCAGATGACATTGCAACAGGGGTGTGTCACATAAACAAGTTGGCAATTGTTAAACATCATCAAATGTTCATCTAATATTTTCATTGTGTCCTGTGATGCTGGTTTGTAAGTCTGCTGTTTTGACAGTTGCTAACTTTATTTTGACCAAATACTGACAGATCTTAGGGAGCACTGGAGATCCGACAACTTATTGGAAACCATAAAACTTCACAGTGTCTGGGCAATTAATGAAGTGCTTGAAGAGTTCTTCCTTGAGCGAGGAAAGGGCAGACAATTTTACCAGTGGAAAGAAAGCAAGAGAGATGTCTCAGTAGATTAATTCGTCGTAGTCACAACAGTGTTATTACCAGGAACAGCTCCAGGATTTCTATTTCACCATGAGACCAAGTTGATAAAGTGCTCAGAGCTCGGGACATGAATCTGCCCGTGCAACACAAGTTGGGCAGATTTTAACTGTGTACATTAGCTATGTCCTCTGCAGACATATTGGATGACGAAAGAAATGACATGATAGTGGCAGGCTACTAAGATTTATTCTGAAATCCAACCATATCACATAACTGCTTTGAGAACAGTAAACTTAGTTTCTGACTCCAACTCCGACATTCACATTTAATCCACCACTGAATCATGTCCTTTCTGCAGGTCTCATACACACTACAAAAATGCTATGAATGCATTTTGACACCAGGTCAAATAACATGCAATATATAGTTTATTTTCATTATTATACATATGCAAGCTAAATCATTACCAGCACACTGGTGACCGTCCATCTGTGAGGTGTGTGATGTTCAAAATATGCTGGCACTTCTATTCTTTAACTCTTAATGACAGAGGGGACCTTGGTGAAGAAGAGCAAATGTCCATTTTCGCATGTAGAACAAAGGAGCTTGATATCAGCACAATGCTTAGGCCAGTATTTCCACCGCCACTCGTCTCAGCGGGGTTAGTATTTTTGCCTCCGACTGATTGGCTGGTCACTGCCCTTCTCACTGACTGTGTAGACATTAACTTGTCAGAAGGAAAAAAAAGAACAACTTTGACAATGTCCTTCCGTTTTTTTCACTTGCCACACAGATCTTTGCTTGGCTGTGGCAAAGTTTGACGGAACCTTTTGTCTGGGGGAGTTGAGGAGAGAGAGGCACAGACACACAAAGTGTGTGTGTGCGTGTAAGAGAGAGAGCAAGAGAGAGCGAGAGAGAGAGAGAGAAAGAGAGAGAAGGAGAGAAGAAGGGGGGAAAGGGGACACAACAGCGACCATATGTTCAATGTGACCCTCATTATTCTCAATTAGGGCAGCCATCCATGGAATGGTCTTGCTGATAACAGCCCATAACACCTTCAGGAGAATGGAGCACAATCTTCCAGTGACACGATGGACGAGTGGAGTGGCGGGCAGGCTCGTGCATGTCTACATGTGTTTGTGTGAGTTTGTGTTCCCAAAGAAAGTGTGCACTTTTTAAACAAGTATGTTGTAGCGTACATGCATACACTCATGCTCACATGTGATGTGCATCCTTGCATGTGTGTATGTATAGGATATTTTGTGTGAGCTTTTGATTTTGAGTGTTTGTGCATGTGTGAGGGACCTGTGGAGAGGTGGGGCAGGTGGGCAAACAAGCAGGCTTTGCCAGCTTCTGGAAGGCTTACGGGGGGTGTGCAGGGCCGCAGCCCAGGTCCCCAGGACGTCTGGATGGATAAGTTGATGGAGAGAGAAATGGGGTCACATTGAGCATATGATGTAAAGGCTAACCTTATACTTTACTGTTAATGACATTATGAATCTGGCAGAGCAATTTCTCTTTTACACTTAACATATAACAAGAGAACAATATTTTGACTGCGGTGGGGGGAGGATGGTCGGGGAGAGATGCGCACTGGTCTAATCTCTTTGTTCTTCACTCCGTTGTTCTCTGTGGTCATTATTAGTGGAACGCTGAGCTGAAGGTGACCCAAGTAAGAAGCAAGTGAGTGAGGTCACTAAGAAGTTAGCATGGTTTCCTTTTTAAGCTGTAGACTACTCTCGTTTCAGTTTCTAAATGAAAAAGAACTGATTAATTTCTCAGAGTGTGTACCCTATATATTTATTTATAACAGAAGTGCATGTATTTGCAATCAATTCTCATAAAACTGCATCTTATAAATAATATGAATGTCCTTTTTTTGTTTACACTCAAAGTAAATTAACTTTCTTGCTGAAGTAAATGAATGAGGCTCGGACTAGCAATTTGTGACTATTTTCCCCTGGCCTGCTTGCCAAGCGCTTACTGTAACCCAAGGAAGCAGTGACATCACCCTCATTCCTTCTACCACTGAATTCAAAATGGCCCAGGTGATTAAGTTCCCCATAAAGAGATGGGAGTCAGTGCAAGGACGTGGCATTGAGCAGGCTCATTGATTAAAACCAAACGAGAGCCCTCGGCACAGTGCAGGGGCGGCAGCAGAAGCACTACTCACAGTAACTGGCACACATCATCTGTCTTTGATCTTCTCCTCCTTTGACTATTGTCTCCATCAGCCCGCTTCTCTGTGGCAGCTGGTGCCCATACACACAGTCCTCAGCATCAATGATAGAAAGTATCTCCTCTGCAAGTCAGGTAATCTCATAGGACAAGACTGCAGGTTCATATTATTAATCTAAAACCCTGGTTGATCTTTCGATCATGATTCATTTTACAAAGTATACTCATTTCACATGCTAAATTGATTATTATTTTTAAAACTATATATATATATATATATATATATATATATATATATATATATATATATATATATATATGTGAGGCTTGATATTGTGGACTGAAATAAAATAATAAAATGAGAAATGCTTATTTTTGTTCTTGCTTTTAACTGTCAACACATTTTATATTTTTAATTTTAATACATTAATATGCAAGCTACATGCATGCTCTAGTGCAAAATAATGAAGACATGATCATATAGGTGGTCTAGAACATTAAAATGGTTGATTTCTGTAAAGGTCTACTATCTCTGAAAATAAATATCTTGACCACCTACAATGCCTCTGAGAAGCAGTGTTTTCTACTATGTGTTACTATGTGTTTCCCAAGATGTAGTAAAATAAGCACAATGTCATGAAAAGCAAATACATGATGAGTTAATTATGCAGTGGGGTGGGGTCCCTCAGTTCACTCTGAGCTCTCCTACCTTGAAGTTTAGCTAATATAACTATTTCCTAAACTTAACTAAACCCCTACATATTGTTTCAGTTCAGTTGCTTAACCAAAGATATGCATGAGTTGACAGAACCACAGCTATTACCATAATCAAAAGCACAGCCATACTCTAAAAACAGCTGCAGGCTAAATAAAGTTGTGTTACTATAGTTCATTTAACACTGTAAACTGTTCAAGAAATGTAATATGTCTAGAAGCTTGTGTTGTTTTCCCACAATTCCACGAGTCTGTATTTCACTGTATATAAATATATATACATACATAGCAGAAATATTGAAAACACCTTACACACAACCATAATCAAGCCACAACCTCCTCCTCCTGTGTACACCTAAAACAGAACAAGCCCATACAAGTTTGAAATTGATGAGTGCGCCACTACAAGTTCATGACTTTGACCTCCAGGGTATTTGATCCCTTGACACAGAGTTTATTTTTCTAAAGCTACAGCTTGATATTCCAGCACTTAATTTAAGAGTGCAGTTAAATCACAGAAGCCATAATATGTCAGGCGATCCCACGACTGGGGGTAAAAAGAGAGTGAAAACGGGGAGGGGGAGGGAGGGAAAACAGTAAGTAATGAAAAAGCTATGATTGCTTTTCTGTCCCTCCAAATGACAGTTAGCACCTCAATGACCTGCTCGGGGCAGGGCCATCTAGAAATGACACGCTAAGGCACAACGTCATCTAACAGGGTAGTTACAAAAATCAATACAAAACCCATTTCAAAGATGCTCGGCGAGCGTGTGTGAGACTGTGTGTGTGACAGAGAGAGAGAGAGAGAAGGACCTGCTGTTATGTTCATTTATTGAGTAGGCCTGAGGGGCAGAAAACAAACTTTTCTGAGATACACATTACCTCACAAGCAAAGGAATTCTGAAGGCTAAGCAATAACTGCATTCCCAGTCTATTACTAAAGTCATGAAGAGCCCCCTCCACAGAAGGGGGCCTTTCATTGCATGTCAAGTATGGCTTAATTCTAAACTCGCTGCCCCCAGCCCTCTTCATTGTCACACTTTTAACTAAACTAGGTATTGGCCACTAGAAGAAGAATGACTCTTTGTCCGCTGGGGAATCGATATTCAGTCTCTCTGACATTCACAGAGAACACATGTAAACCAGCCGGGCCGGCCGTACGACTATCTTGTCTTGTTGGGATACTGGCAAACATCATCATATATTATCCCCTTTGATTTGTTGTCAATACCCAATCATGGCAAAGAGGTGCAGATCTAGCAGAGCACAAAGACACTAAGGAGTGTAAAACAGACAAATGGGCAGAGGGGACATCAATCCGAAGGGCACGTCAGCCTGGCCCCTGATGAAATAGGGCGCCGTGTCGACGGCTGAAATTTATAGACAGTAGCATGTGAAAGTGCTCACTCCTCACAGCCCCGAGAGAGGTCAATAGCCTGATGCCTCTGTCCAAATGGGGTTCTCATTAAGCCAGATCTTTCAACGAGATCTTCTCTCTCTCTTTCGCTCTCTGGGAACAATACAAGGATACCATGTTGTTTGTTGTTTCAAACCAAATGACTTCCACTGTCCATCCTCTCTCAAAGGCGCTACATCTTATAGAAATTGATGCACACGTCTTGAAACATTGTGTGTCTCCTATATTTCTTTTTTCTTTTTTGTCCTGCTTTTTCTTTAATTATGCTGTCTGTGCTGCACCAGCTGCGTTATGCCTTACCATATATCTTATCAGTATCATGTCAGATATCATCGTGGTGTTTTGACTATGCTGTGTGAAAACCAAGTCGAAAACCATGGGACTCATTTGCAACACTTGAAAGGAACTTGGTTCAGCTCTGTGTGGAAATCCCACTCGTCTAAAATTTGGAAGAGACACACACTACAGCAGGTGATTGAGAGGTAGGATTTTAGGTCAGCAGGGTGCTGGATTCAACAAGGATATTCCTGGGAAACACAATCAAATAGAGCTTTTACTTTGTCAGCTACATTTCCTGTGAGAAGCACCGGTGCTCCAGAGATCCGATCAGTGTTTCAGCAGTACAGGTGCTATACTGGATGTGGTTCCAGTAAATTACATACAATATGAAAGGGCTCGGCTCTTGCTGATGGACCTCAAACAATCTAAGAGAAAACACTGGTACATCATCCTGTCGCATACGCACACACACATATATGCACACAGAAACTAAATTTAATGTTGTCAGTTCCTTCAAAGCCGTCAATGTCTAGAGAGACCACTGGCAATTCAAAATAATCGGGAAGCCACGTAACAAAAATAAATTTGGGGCTTGACACGCTGTTGGAAAAGAATAGCAATCAGCAAATTTAATGCATTTCTGATGTATATTTAAGGCTCTGACACTAGGCCACAGATGTACATGTGTTGGGTTTCTATTTTGCAAAAGATATGGTTGGTGATAACCTATTATGGGACATCGTCAGCTTCCCTACTGCCTCAGCCTCGAATAGGAAAAATTCCATCACTTGCTCTATCCAGGAGATGTAATATCGAAACAAATTATGGCTGGAATTGAAAAGTCACAAGCTTATTCCATCTTGATCAAACCACTGCCAAGAGGCTAAGTGCAGAACTGGAGATACCCGCAAAATGCTTTTTATTGCAGTATCATCATTGACATCTACGGCACTCCCAGTTCTCAGCTTTAGTAGTGGATATAAATATAATTTTTTCAAGATGTAATCCAACACACAGGAAACCAGAAAAGTAACAAGAGCCTGTGAAAAATTATTTTAAATTAGTTTGCTGTTGTTCCAGTACAAATATACTGTTTTTCAAATATCTTGTTGTGTATAACAAGCTGTATTTTAATGTGCTCAGTTTAATAAATGATTTACAATCAACACTAAGACAGACCCAAATATTTCAAAGACATAGACTACAGTGAAGGATTCTGATCAATGCAACTGTATCGTACATCTCTGCTATCAGTCAGTGTTTAGGTGTCTGAAGTCAAACCCAACAAGAAAACAAGCCATTAATGTGACCCCGCTCCAGAGACAAATCTTATTTGGTGGGACATCGTTTGTAAGATGTAATGATCACATCTCAAAGTACATAACGTTTGATTGGATGGCAGGAGTTAGTTCCGGCGGCAGTAATAATAAAAGAAGTCTCATCTTGGTTTTATGGTGTAGCATATTGAACCATCTGAGTGCTGCCTTGCTCTACGGTGGCCTGCAGGCGCTTATTCTTTTCAACAGTGATCAGTCCTGACACACAAGAGGTCTGCTGAGACCCAGATAAAGATTTCTATTATCATATCAAATCACACAGCGGTGCTCTCATTATAACTGACACATCTTGAACAGTGAATAAAGGCTTCTCTACATAATGCATAATTAGAAAGTTTTTTGACATTTTTTTGCATATGGTAGTGCATGATAAGAGCTGATGTTAGAGAGAATAGCTTTAGCGGGACAACAAAAGATCTCATAGAAGTCGGGAGATTATGGTTGGATACAGTGACCTCCTGACCCGGCTGGATCCCTCTAGATGGCTGAGCTGCGGTGAAGCAGGGGCCATCCAACGGAGGGCCTGATTCCCCCGTCCTTGCCAAGACCTCGTTAACGACTTAGAAGGCCCATCAATATTTAACAACTCTGTGATTGAAATTTCAAATTCATCTCCTCAATGGTAAATCACAAAGGAGAGGGAGATGTGAGCGAGTGAAATGAGGGGGGAGAAAGAGGACAGAGACAGCCAGTCATTTTTATCAGAGAGCTATTTTAAATAAAGACTGTGATTTAGTGAGGCCACACCAAGTCAATTAGGGGCAGAATATCTGAGCTCTGTTTAAGTAGTTACTGAATCACCATATTGGATCTGACTGTCTAACAATCACTCTGATATGAAAACACGCTATTCCTCCGGTGGAGACGGGAGAGAGTGTGTGAGATACAGGACATATTTCCTCCTCTCGTCTCGCTACAATTCTTGTCCTTGTGCCTCTCCCTCTCTCCATCTCTCAGCTCTTCTTCCTTGATTCCTGGCTCTACTTTTCTTTTATGTATTCCTCAACCCCCCCTGCCCTCTCCTGTTCATTCGACAGACTTGAGTCAGAGAGCAAGAGGTAGCTTTACTATTTTATGAAGGTGTGAGGTTTCTTGCCGGTGCCAGAGTCCACCAGCTCGTCAGGAGGAGCCGTGAGACTGAAGTCACACGTTCAAAATAGAACATGCTTGTGTGTTACAAATCTGAGGCCAAGAGAAGCTGCCTTTAAAATATATAGTTATTGCTTTTTGGAGTTTATTGGATTTTATTTAAAGTTAATCTGCAATAACTCTATTTTTAGCATATTGTAAAATATCTCAGACCTTCTTTCTAAAATACACGCACACACACACACTCACACAAACACTATTTCCTGATTTATGACTGAACCATAGCGTAGACAAAGTATTCCTAAATCTTGCGCAAAATAAAAAACGCACAATACGGTATGTGTCCTTAATTCTGTAATTGCCTTCCTCTCTCCTTGTGTGCTTTACTCATGTGGTTTCTTCGAGTTAAACACAGCAGCAGTAAAAACCAAAAGAAATCACTTCCTGATGCCGCACAGTCATCTTCCACTGCGTATCAAAGACACATTTTGTGGGAGCACCCCTGCCCATACATCCCATCCCTCCCCAGCCGTGTGTGGCTTTTGGTTCACTGGAGGTCAGGACGATCATTCACCCCAAGGCCTGAGGGCACCCATATACTCTCCCCTTTATGGCCACATAAAGAAAGCCAAGTGCTCAGGCGTGCCTGATTAGCTGCCCTAATATGCTATTTGTGACTAATTTCAGAGGCGCTAAGTCACAGGTGACGGTCCCAGGCTGTAAATCTAACTCGACCAACCGGATGGTGCATGGGTGCGTGTTTGTGTCCTCCCCCCTGAGGATGCAGTAGTAGGTCCCATGGTGAATATTCAAAGGCCATTTAGGTGAAAGGCAGGGCATAAAAGTAATGGATGGTAGATGAAGCCATCTCAAGCTGACGAGTCCACTTGTGCTTATGCAGAGTAGAAATGAGTGTGTCCGTGTGTGTGTGTGTGCGTGTGTTTAAAAATGCAATGAATAGTTTTGTTTTAGCACAATCATTACTCGCTGCCTCCAGCGCTGATACACTTTCACTGCTGAAATTTGGTGGTGTAATGTTTGTACATTTTATGTGCTCTACTGATTGACTATAGTTCACACGATGCAAATCAGGAGTTCAAAGTAGTTAATGAGTGTCTTTTGGCAGTATCAAGTGGAACAAACTGTTTTACACAAAGAGCAATGTGTTTTTGACCTTGTCCAACTGTTGTTTCGAGTTTTTGTAAAATGGTTCGATACATATATGTTTTGATGCATGTCCAATAACTGAATGGTGTCAAAACATGAGGGATGTATGTCATTTGTATTTTAAAACAAGAAAACATAAAACTTTTGAGATTTGTATGTATTTATCTGAGAATTTAACATGCAAAATAATGCCCATTTAGGAAGGCTGTAGAAAGTTAACAGTCCTTCGCACTTTCTGTTCCTGTGTCTATCATTTACTTCCTCATAATGTGTCAACAGTACCCTGTTTGAGCTGTTTTCCTATTATCCCCCCTGATCGCTGCTTTTCTGACCCCACGGTGGAGTTTTGACAGGATAAGAGAGGGGAGGGGAGACAGGCAAAGCAATGCCGTTAAAGTACTCACTTTGTGTGTGTGTGTGTGTGTGTGTGTGTGCGTGTGTGTGTGTGTGTGTGTGTGTGTGTGTGTGTGTGTGTGTGTGTGTGTGTGTGCGTGTGCGTGTGCAAGACTGAAATAAAGAGGAAGAGACATAAATACCGTGTGTGTGTGTGTGTGTGTGTGTGTGTGTGTGTGCGCTCCAGTGACCTCTGTGCTGGCTGTGCTGTGTCCTCCAAGCTGACAGAGTCCTCTCCTCCAGCTCCTCAGTGTTAAACACCCAGGGTCTGTTCCCAAATGAGTAGCCTCAAACACTCCCTGCTTTACACACACACACACACACACACACACACACACACACATACACACACACACACACCTTGCAGCAGCATGAGGGCTCCTACTCTGCACTGTTAACACTGCTCCAGCTCCAGAGAGGTGAAAGCCATGGGTGGGGTGGGGGGGGGTTTGAGCCACACTCACCTCAAAGCCACATAACCAAAAGGTTAACAGTTCTGCCAGATGTGGGGTCACCACCAGTAAGGAATCACATTATTCCTATATGAATGACAATGTACAGCCTTGAGACATTTGGACTTGCATTTATTCAGTAGAGCTGACAGAATATGGCACCCAAGACATTTCTCGATGAATGGGTGAGATATGCCACAACAGGGCTGAGATATTTTCATCCATTTGCATTCATGGGAAATAAATAATAATATATTATGACATATTTTTTACGAGGACCAGTACATAACAGCCTTGTCAGCAGTGTCATTTTGTTTTCTTTGAAAAGTTTTCAAGACCATAAAATGTAAAAACTGTTCTCCTTTTTCAGAATATTTTTCTAGACAATCAAAATGTTAGAATAAAATGTATAATCCCCTTGTAAGTGGCAGAATGGAACAACCAGTAATTATTTTGAAAAAACAGAATTACTATCAAAAATCAAATAAATCAATTATTGATTTAAAATTTAGACAGAGAAGGAAATACTGTATATATTTTATTCTTCTTTACTTTCTTAATGTTATTTGCAAATTCTTATCAACAGTCCTGTCCTCCTGTCCCTCACACCCCTGGGAAACCTTGCCCAAGTAGGTCGTAAACACCCCAGTCTCACACAATTGAACAGCCAAAGTTAAAGAATAGTCCAAATAATAAGATGCAAGCCTCCAAGTCTGGTAAATCAGTGTAAAAAACACTCTTCCCTGCAGCCAAAATACTTCAACCGCCTGTCCCTGTTTTGAAATCATAAACAGCCCACCGTCACCTCACCAATAGTAATGAAATGCAAAACGGTGTGAAAAAATATCAAAACCTGCCTCAGCTTTGTGTCCCTTCATCGGAAACACTTTAGAAATGCAGGCGGTATCACGTAGCACAAACACCGATTCTGTCTCACCCAAATTAGGGACATTAAAAATCACAAGCTGAGAACTTGCTAATTATTACACCCCCTTACAAACAGAGACAGTCAAGCTAAGTGGCGAGCCACTGGCTGACTCCCAATGTCACTTTCTGTGGGTAACAAATATCCAAAGGTCAAAGTGTGTACTTCGGGGGAATAGGGAAAAGCTCAACGGGACTAAGTGGTGTGTGTCTGCGCGTGTATGTGTATCCTTGAAGGAATCGAGCCTGTCATGTCCTCTAAGACTATGCTGCCACCTGCAGCTCTGGGTACGAACAAAGACACAGGTGCTGCTGAAGGGGATAACATGCAGGGAGTAAGTCACTTACTGTAAAAGTCATGAACAATTACCATTAAAATATGAACCTAATCTTTGGCTACAAACCCACTATGACGCCTGTGCAGACAACTGAAACAACAACTGAAGTTATGCATTAAGTGTTGTATATAAAATTAGGACTAATACTCTCAATTAATTGCTCTCTTACTGGGTGATACTTAAAAAATACTGAACAGATATTTGAAGAATATTACTTAGACTATATTTTTAATGTAGGCTGTGTAACACATATCATAAAAAGTTTGATCTTTTTAAATCGCCAAGCCAAGAGAATACAAAAATATTCTATGTGAGGTAAACACAGACGCTTATTCTTACCTGTTGGGATTCATGCCTGTTTCTTAGGTCCACCGTTGACCTCACGGGTGAACTTGCATGCGGTGAATTATTCCATCCCAAACACCTGCTTATTGTCCCACAACCCATTTATTGTTGCAAAGGACAGCAAGATGTATGACCCTGCAGCAATTAAAATATTAGATATCAAAGTGCAGATGCCAGGGATTGTTAAAGAAATGTGATATTGAGCATGAGTAATGACGGCACACATGACTTGTCATACATAGGAAAAAAAGGGTGGGGGTGACCTCAAATGCAAGAATTATCTATATTACTATTCTGTTGCCTTACAATGAGTCAATAATAATTGATTTATCATTCTATTTTTATTTTTTTGGAAGAACTCGCTTCCACAAAGAGTGGTGAACTTTGGACTGACATGTGTACAGATGTGGTAAGGCTAGAAGCTCCCCCTGTAATTAAAGCGCTCACCCTCGGAAAAAAAGGTGTGATCTTCTGTCATATTTTGACAAGGCTCCGAGCACCGGGCAAAGCAATATAGTTACATGCTTGGTAGCAGCTGGAAGAAGAATGACTGTATGTTTGATTGCCTGATAGCAGACTGTATCTCCAAGCTATAGTTTTTGGTGATAGGGATCAAAGTTATGTGCACGTTTTGTGTGTGTGTGTTTCTGTTTATTTCCATGTTATGTGAACATTTATCAGTACCTCTGTAGCCTTGGCAAGCCCATTGAAATGTATATATTTTCTCATTTGGCTAAAGGAAAGATTAAAAGAGAGTTTCATGATAATATTCCAATTGTAAGATAATCATATCCATATTTAATATGCAGCTTTATAATGACATCCCTCTTTAAGTCGATGAAATATATTATGACTTGACTTCACTGCCTTGTAGAAACCTGAGACAGACACCATATACGCTCTGTCAGAATCATTAAGTCAACATGCCATCAGGTTCAACTCAGAGTCTCTCCTCAGAATTTGAGAATGATACAGTCTGACGCAGCTTGAACTTTACGTCTGCCAGGAGGGGCTATTCTGTCAGCTTCTCCATTCTCCCATGGCTTTAAATATTGTAGGCATCTTGGGGATGTGGAGATGCATTTGTCATCCATGTTTGACAGGCTTGATGAAGGGGTTGTCTGTCAGTGTTTCACAAATCCGACCAGACCACAAGCCCGTGGGTGGCACATAGACAGTCACGAGCTACGGGGAGTTCCCTCCCCTCCTGGCTCACAGGGTAATTGTGATAATACTGGGATTCAAAATTATAGAGTGGTGAGTTAAGGAGATACTTGAGTTAAATGCAGAGGCTTGACACAATGAGGAGAGTGTGGGTGGTCTGAGACTTTGGGGGCAAGTTCTTACAGTTCATTCTTAAATGCTGTGATACTTGTAGCACTTACAAGTAGTCTGGTATTAAATATATTAAACCACCCCTTTTTTTCTTTCTTTGCATTACAGAGATGGTAAAAAAAATGCTTGTGCTTTCAAATAAGGTTCTGCATTGTTACACCTGTATTGTAAAACCTGCCACATATTTCATAATAACCTTAAACACCAGTGGTGTTGAAATTGCAGGTTGTACCCTTTGGGATTTGAAGACTTTGCTGTCACTTTCAAAAAAAAAAAGAAAAAAAACATTTTTCCAACCTTTGCATACAATATGGTGACAATCTATCCCAGTCAGCAAATAGCATAGCAATCGTAAAAACTAACTTCAGCTGGAAAGACACAACAAACACTGTATTTCTCTCTCTTTCCCTTGCTCTCTCTGCATCTGACATCAGGGTCAACCTAGCATATAATAGACAAACTTGGCAGTAATCTGGGGACTCTGAGAGAGGTCCGGGAGATTTATCAATCAACTGGCCACATTAAACGGATTTCCTAATGAAGTGAAGTCTTTACAGGGATTAATCCCCTACCACCTGCAAGGAGCCACCTGCTCGACTGCCATAATTGGCATGGATGGCACCGCCACCATCAGCAGAAAAAGGAGAGGCACAGTGAGAGAAAAAGAGGGAGTGAGAGGGAGAGAAAGGGGGAGAGAGATGACTGAGATGAACAGAGGGGAAAGAGAGAGAGAAAGAGACGGACAGAGAGGAAACAAGTTGGAGAGAGGACAAAGAAGCTAGACATCAGGGTGTCAAACTCATGCAAATGATGACACTCAGTGTGTTGCAAAGACACAACGAGGGAGGAAAATAAATAAAATATTTTAAAAAAAGGAGACGAGACAGCGCCAGGTCTCTCATGACACGACGATGAGCATCCAACCCTTAGTTTGTGCCAGTCTTGCAGCATTCCAAGACCTTGACAGCAGCTCCTCGCTACATCTTCCAGCTGTGTCAAATCTGCCTATGTGCTAATGAACGTGTCAGCACCCCGATCGTGTCATTGCTGTGTGTGTTTCAATTCACCTCTGGGTACTGAAATTCTACCCCAGGTGTACCAGCTTACACATTACATTCACCCACAAGTATTTCTGCATGAATAATTACACAGTCCCAGCCGTAAAGTTAGAATCCAGACTGAGGTCCTGCTCATACTGCCAAACCAGTCTCTTTGATTGTGTTGCTGATTGCTTTAATTTGACCCGGCTGACGCTGTGCAATATGGACACACATTTATCAAGTCTTTGTTTAGAATTAACATTCTGGATTTTTTTGTATTTTGTCTGATATGAACTTGATTGATTGCACTAAGATCAAAGAGACTAATTTTGGCTCACAGGAAACAGCATTGTAAAGTGAAGATTTTAGGGCCCAGATTTCAAAAATCAAGTAAGAAACGTGCAAGATGTAGCTGTACACTGCTCTGGTTTGAACTTGGTACATTCTTCTTGCAGTCTCTTCCACTGTTTGGTAACTGTAGTGGGTTTATTGGACATAACTTTGTTTTCAAGGATTTTCCAGAGATTCTCTATGGGGTTCATATCTGGACTCTGGGCTGGCAATTTCATTGTTTCAATATTCTTAGCTTCAAGGAACTGCGTAACCTGTTTTGCAGTGTGTCAGGGGACATTGTCTTGCATGAAAAGTGCAGGGTGATTGGGAGACAATTGCAGTGAAGTTATTGCATGTTGCTGGAGGAGGTTCACATAAACATTTGTATTCACCCTTCCATGTAGCTGTACAAGAGGCCCAACTCCTGCTGCAGAAAAAAGTTCCCCAAACCATGACACTTCCTCCTCCAAAATTAACTGACTTCTTTACACACTTTGAGTTCAGTCTTTCCCCAGTCCTACACCAAACATAATGTTCCCCATTAGACACAAATAAATTGAACATACACTCATCACTGAAGCGCTCTGGACCAGTTGTCCTCTGTCCACACAACATGCTCCTCAGCAAAGGCAAGTCTCCACTTTTTATTCATTCTGCTGATGAGTGGTTTGGTCACCGCAGAGTAGGCTTTCAGTCCAAATTGTCGTAAACAATGAGACACTGTGTGCCGAGGCAGATCCTTGCCCTGTTCAGCACTGAACTGGCGAACAACTCCAACTGCAGTGTTGAACCGATTCCCCATTGAGAGTCTTTACATAATCCTGTCCTCCATCGTTCTTGTGCACTTGTTTTACGTGCGCCGGTCTGTTTGATGGACTTAAATGAATCTGTGTCCTTGTAAAGTTTCAATATTCCTTAAATCACAGAAATTGAACGCCCAACCTCTCTTGTAATGGCTGACAGAGTCATCCCTTTGGCCTTCATATGGACAACCTGCTGTCTCAGGATTTCAGTCACCTTAAAGCAGCTCGCCATCTTGCAAAGTAACTAGGGGAGCTGCCAGATAGATAGGGTGTGTCCAACAATTAAGTAAATTGTCACCAGGTGCAAGATTAACACCAATAAGTGGGAGATCTCTGAACGAACGAGAAAGTGTGCTCTAATTTTGCTCACTGCTTTTTTTCAAAAAAATAAAGGTTTTTGTTGAAGGGCCTCGGTTGTTTAAAAAAAAATGTGTCGCTTTTGACATACACAGTGTTATAGCCACAGTGGATATTCTATCAAATTCTGGACAATAAAAAACAACAGTATTTCAGAATTAATCAAGTATGTTCTCTAATTTTGATCTCTGTATATATATAATGCAAATTGATTCAAGATTCAAGATTCAAGATTCAAGATTCCAGATTCAAGAAGCTTTATTTATCCCGAGCGAAATTATTGTGTGACAGTTTCAATACAAAGGTGGGAAAGGATCAGAGTGACAGTAGGCTAACATAATCAAATCAAAATAAGCTAAGATAAAATAAATCAAACAATAACTAAGTGTGACAGAGTGCAACAGATATTGTTGTTAAGCGTAGGTATGTACAATATACAACAATACGCACTTGGCAGTTAAGCAGCATATTGAAATAAAACAAGTACAAACTAAATAAGTGATAAGGAGCGATAAGTGATAACAGTGTTAAAAATGTAGCAGCATTTCTTACTGAACTAAGTTACAGTAAAGTACAGTGAAGTGTAGCAGCCTTTCTTACTGAAGTAAGTTAGTTACAGTAAAGTACAATAAAGTGTAGCAGCATTTCTGACTGAAGTAAGTTAAAATACAACTAAATAAAGTGATGCAGTGGTGATATAAAGTGACAAAGTGACAAAGTGACATTTTCTCAGGATACAGTGTCTCCACTGTTCCTTACCTGACCGGGGGGAGATGATTTATAGAGTTCGATGGCCACTGGAAGAAAGGACTTCCTCCGGCGTTCAGTGTTACTCCGGGGGAGAATGAGTCTATAACTGAAGGTGCTTCTGCTGGAGGTCAGCAGCTGGTGGAGAGAGTGAGAGTTGTTGTCCAGGATGCTGTGCAGTTTAGACAGCATCCTTCTCTCAGACACCGCAACCAGTCCAAAGAGTCCAGTTTGACCCCCAGGACGGAGCCAGCCTTCCTGATGATCTTACTGATTCTCTTGGCGTCTGCTGCCCTCAGTCTGCTGCCCCAGCACACAACAGCAAAGAAGATGGCACTGGCTACCACCGACTGGTAGAACATCCTCAGCATGGTGTTACATACATTGAATGACCATAGCCTCCTCAGCAAATAGAGACGACTCTGGCCCTTCTTGTAAACAGCCTCAGTGTTCTTGGACCAGTCCAGTTTGTTATCCAGGTATACTCCAAGGTATTTGTAATCTTGGACAACATCCACAGTCAAGCTGTTGATGGAGATGGGTGTGGGGGCAGATTTACTCCTGCGGAAATCCACCACTAGCTCCTAAGTCTTGGTGGCGTTTAGAATCATGTGATGAGCTGCACACCAGTCCACGAAGGAGTCCACAACGCCCCTGTACTCCTCCTCCTTCCCCTCACTGACACAGCCAACAATTGCAGAATCGTAAGCAAACTTCTGCAGGTGGCAGGACTCAGACTCTTTCAGGAGCTGAAAGTCTGAGGGGTACAGGGTGAACAGAAAGGGGGAAAGAACAGTTCCCTGTGGAGCTCCGGTGCTGCTGACCACAGTGTCAGACAATCCGTCCTGCAGTCTGACATACTGTGGTCGACCCGTTAAGTAATCCGAAATCCAGGAAACCATGGGAGGGCCCACATGAATCATCGTCAGCTTACCTGAAGAAGTGACAGGACCAGCCTCTCCAGGGACTTCATCAGGTGCAACGTCAGCGCCACCGGTCTGTAGTCTTCGGAGGTGCTGGGACGCACCTTCTTCGGTACTGGTACCAGAAAGGATGTCTTCCACAGCACAGGGACCTTCTGTAGACTCAGGCTGAGGTTGAAGATGTACTGCAGGACACCACTCAGCTGGGTCGCACATGATTTGAGGACCCTCGGGCTGACACTGTTGGGACCTGCTGCCTTGCCTGGGCGGAGTCTGCACAGCTCCTTCCTCACATGCTCTGCAGTGAAGGTCTGTCTGCTGTGTGCGTGGGTGGGGGTGGAGAAAGGTGATGGCGGGGGGGAGGGGACAGGTAGGGCAAAGTCAGGAAGGAATTGAGGGGGAGGGGGGGTGTCAACAGGGCTTGAGGTTTGGAGGTGGATGGTTGTGGAGGAGCCATTGGGGGGTGGTCCAGAGCCCTTTCATCAAATCTGTTGAAGAACAGATTCAGCTCATTGGCACGTTCAGTACCACCTACTACTGTCTGGCTACCGGATGGTTTATAGCCAGTGATGCTCCTCATGCCCCTCCACCTGTCCTTTAAGTTGTTCTGCTGGAGTTTGTGCTCCAGCTTCCTCCTGTAGGTGTCTTTGCCCTGTTGAATCCTCTCCTTCAGCTCCCTTTGGACCTGCCTCATCTGCTCTCTGTCCCCATCTCTGAAGGCCCTCTTCTTCTCATTCAGCAGGACCTTGATGTCTCTGGTGACCCACGGCTTGTTATTGGGGAAACAGCGTACAGTCACTGTAGGAAAAACGCTGTCCACATAGAAATTGATGTACCCTGTTATGCAGTCCGTGAGATCATCAAGGTCCCCTCCATGTGAATCACAGAGCAAATCCCAGTCTGTAAGTTCGAAGCCCTGTAAAGCTTCATCGGTCTCCTGTGACCATCTCCTCACAGTCCTGGTGGTCACAGGTGGACTTGGAGCTTATACAGGGGCTGCAGGTGGATGAGGAGGAAGGGCAGTGGAGCTGTAAGCCTCCTTAACATTGGCATACAGCAGGTCCAGTGTCTTGTTTTCCCTGGTGGGACACTCCACAAACTGCTTGAAAGTGGGCAGTGTTGCAGCCAGAGTCATGTGGTTGAAGTCCCCAGATATTGCAATGGATGCGTCTGGGTGCCGTGTCCGAAGGCCCGCGACGACGGTGTGGATGACGTCCCTCGCGCACGCCGCGTTTTCAGTCGGAGGAATGTAAACAACCAGGACGATCACGTGTGAAAACTCCCTCGGCAGATAGTATGGCCGCAGACTCACAGCAAGCAGCTCAATGTCCGGGCTGCACACATGGTCCTTTACAGTAACGTGTCCAGGATGACACCACTTGATTTTAATAAGAATAGCAAGTCCCCCACCTTTCCTCTTGCCACTCTCACGGTGACTCCTGTCCGCCCGAACAGTCTGAAAGCCGTCCACAGTTACATTAGAGTCCGGGATGTCCTCGTGGAGAAACGTCTCCGTAAAACACAGCATACTGCTCACACGATACATCCACTGAGTCCTCACCAGGCCCGCCAGCTCGTCCATCTTATTAGCCAGCGACCTTACGTTCCCCATGGTGATGGAAGGGAGAGATGGCTTAAATCTCCTCTTCTTTTCCCAGTGTTTATGTCCAGCCTTACATCCCCTGTACTTTCTCCTCAGTTCTGTGGGGATTTCAGGCCTCTCCGCATCAGCGCTGTTGGTGTTAGCGACAACAGCTGTTCACGGGTGTAAACGCATTGTCTCCAGACGGAGACGCGGTCGGCAAAAAAGGTCCCAAGAATGAGACAAACGGACAAAAAACATGTAAGAAGGTTCACAAACATAGTTGGCTATGGTTAGCACGACGACGTGCAGGAAAAAAGCACTAATAAAGAGACAGCAAATAAGATAAAATAGCTAAAAAGTGCAGAAAGGAGAGAGAGCAACTGTTGCTGGCTGCCGCTCGACACAGCGCCGGAACCGGAACCGGAACCTGAACCGGAAGAAGTATGGAAAGCATGTGCCTTTTCATGCTTCCTTTACATTGCTGTAGCACCATTCATGCATCCTGCAAGCAAACTGGTATGACATACAGTAGCAGGAATTTCTCCTTTCAGAGGGTTAATGCAAAAACAATATTTGTGTAAACTTGGACCTTTATTTAAGGGCTATAAAGGCATGAAATCGGTACATGTGCCTATTTTACCTTTTTTCTGAACTTCATAAAATGGATCTAATTGAATGAGGAATCCAGTAATGCCTCTTAGTGTCATATCGCATGGCATTAAACATATAAAGGCATTAGTTTGACTTTAAAGAGAGCGTGCATTCACTTCATAAACTTCACAAACTCATCACACCTGTGCAAATATTTTTTAGCACACCAGAATCTGTTTGCTATCACAGAATCATTTTTTTGCGCTGAAAACAGAGTTCTCACTGACTTGTCCCTGACTCAGGTGCTACCATGACAGTTAAGTCTCATAGCATGTTTTAATGGTACGTTTTTTTTCATATTTTTAATGGACGCTGCTGTACATTTTCCTGACCAAATCAAACCACAATATAGTAGGTGAAAAAAACATATTAAAAAAATTCTGGAAAAGTTGACTTGGAGCTTTTCATGCATCTGCAGTGATTTGTCATGCTAGGTCACCACAGACAGGTTAGTTACGTCCTGAGCCCTACTTGATGACTGTGTGTCTGTGTCTTTGATTCCTGACTAATGATCAACTCCCCAGAGTCATAACTCCTGCAAAGAAAATATGATTCTGTGGAGTCTGCCAAAGGACTGAGACTATTGGCACAGCTAAGGTGTCCCTCATTTGTTATGGAGCCATACCGCCACCTTGCCAAAAGAGGTGCCAGGCCAAGGACAAACTCTACGTGCGTGTGGGCTCACAGTCTGACCCCCATCCCAGGACTAAAACCTTGGTGACAAGCCATGTTGGCATCTAAAATTATTCTAATGGAGCTATAAAGCAGCAATAGGCAAGGCACTTGTGTTTGTTCTGAAACACAGACAGAACTCCTGTCACTATTATTTTATTACTTGGAACATTGTAACGGAATTAATCAGGTTTAAACTGTTTTTATCTATTTTTCTAGGCTGCTCATAGCTATGGGCCAAATGAATTCACTGAATATTACCAACGTATCTGTATTCAGATGATAGACCTCCTAGATGTCCAACAAACTAAAGTGGGGTGTGTAACCTACTTCAAGGAAAATGCAGTGGATCTGCATGTGAGGCCTGCTACTTTTCTGAAGAATTGTGTAATGCTTGTAAAGTTACATAGTTTTCAGCATGGTCAAACTGTAAAATACCATAAAGTGCAAGGTAAACATATATTTGTGAGTGTGGTATAAGGGCTGCCCTCTCGAACACACACAGAGAGAGAGAGAGAGAGAGAGAGAGAGAGAGAGAGAGAGAGACAGAGACAGAGACAGAGACAGAAAGAGAGAGAGAGAGCTTCATCCACCTCCTTGTCTAACTCCTCAAGCTGTGTTGTTTTGAGTGAAAGAAGAACCATCCCTAATCCACTTCACGGATCAGTTTCACAGAGACGGTAAAGCCATTCTCCCTCCAAACTAAAGCAATTCAGATCAGACACCTTGATGTCTCAAAGAGCACACAGTGAGCTCTTGTTTTCTGTTTTGACTGCTGGGAATCCATGCCAGACAGCACCCCTGATTCCAGCTCACAGATAAAACTAATGAGGTTTTCATTCAACTCCGTTTTATAACAATAACTGAGTCATCGCCAGACGTGACTGTTTTCACTAGCGCCCGAGATTCTGTGATCCACTAATCTAGGATTTGGGGGAGTTAGATTTCCAAAACTGACGGCGTAATGCTGTACAGAATCTCAAATGCAGGTGTTACTGCCTTTTTCTTTTACTATTACTTATAAACGCTTTATGACAACTTGTACGGAAGTGCTGCAAAAATGAGTAAAACCATGCATTGGCTTCCTCTTTATTTACAATATATTCCTGAGAATGAAGAATTATTTTTTCTTTTTTTATTAAATTTCCCATTTTGTAGCGTTCTTATTATATTAATCATGGGTAAAAAGCAGCACATTAGCTCATTGTCTTATGACACACTAGCAGTTCAATTTGTATGTAACACCTGAAAGAACTACTGTCAAACACCGGTTTGCTAACGCTCTTCAATATGAGGTGTCAGTGTCATTAATGAGTTCATTTTGCAGCTAATTGTGTGGTAATAGGAGAGTAATTATAGGGATCAGCTAACTGACTCTACCTTGATACCTGACACCTGAGAGATCTGTTAGCTATCTCTCCCAACTATTCCCACAACCCCTTGCTCTTGCGCTGTACTAGGAGGTGACACTGGCATTAGCAACTGACTAAAACATCAAAGATGAGGCCTTAATCCTTTAACAATAACCCTGGATGTCCCTACAAAGACATTATTTATATAGACATGTCAGGTTGGACACCTCATCTAACCTTCCCCTAGATGCCTCGAGGTGACTCTGTGTTGCAAGTGGCATTCCTGAGACAAGAGCTTTACACTTCTCAAAGAGTTCTCTGTCAGAGGAATCCCTTCCTTTTTTGCTTAGGGCATGCACGCAGTAGAGGCAATCAAAAACACATCTAATGCAGTTGATTATGGCTATTTCAAATTCCAACTGGGAAAAGCGATTGCATAAGACTATTAAAGGCTCTAATAATTCCTGACGAGTTCATTTAAAACAGGAAACGAAGACTTAACAGAGTCTTTGTTTCGTTTGTTAGGTCATTGTCTGAACTTGTTTTGGGCAATGATAGTTTAGCTCAAACTTGCGCCGCCCATGGCTGTACTGTTCTCATCTTCTTTCAATGACAACGTGATATAAAGCGATATAAGCGTTTCCAAAAGAAAATAATTGGTTCAAAGATGTAACAAATGTTAGAAAAAGTTTGGGCCATAAAAAGCTGACGATATCGTTTAGGAAAAGAAATGTGTTTTTCTCCTACCTTGCTTCTGTCCAGAGGCCTAATAACTTGTGTGAACTAAGAGCCCACCTCTTGGCCACAGGGTCACCAGTAAACATAACAGATTGTAGAGCAATTCTCTAGAGTTGTGGCAGGGGCTTAGATGGGGTAGATAGAGCAGAAATATGGTATATAATACAACACCTAGCAAAACAAAAAGAGGCACAAACTCTTTCTAATAGGATAATCAGCCATGTATTCTTTTACAGGTACTGTGACAGAGTCCATCATTCCCCACTAATGTGTTTCCAAGGAGTCCTGGATGCCCCCGTAGACCTTCTACCATACAGATTTCAGTTGATATTGGGGTAACTAACCCCCCCACCCCGCTCTTCCCCATAGTGTGCAGAACTTTCACACAGTTGTGGTTGCATCAGCAAGTTGCCAGTAACATTGTCTCACACACTGCTTAAAGTATATACAGTCTGTGATATCTTTGAAGATATTTCTGAAACTCGATTATTCCCAGTTGGCCTCAGAGTGTGCACAAGTTTGGAAATCAGGCCGCCGAGCGTGACGGCCCTTCCCTGCAATAATGTCGTCACGCCAATCTATAAGAAGACAATCCAGCTGTAACTTGTGTTATGACGAACTGGATAGCTGTACTGTACTGTGGATATTTCTGTTCTGGAATACATTGACATGGTCCTCATGCACAGGGGTAAACCCACAACAAATGATCCAGTTCGTGGCTCCAAGTTAATCAAAAGTCAAGACAATGTCACTTGCAAGGAGTCAAGGTAATTATCAAAAGCAAATCTTTGTTCTTCACAGTCAGTTTGTGTGGTATGCACCATCGTACTGCTAGGCCCTCGTAACGTTAACGTTTCAAAGTAAGAATTCACCCCGTGCCCTAAATCAGAGGCTCAGTTAGTACTGACTTAAATACTTATGTAACTCTGGGCTTTTGACAGGCAGACACCTCTGCTGACTACAGATAGGTAATTTGTTTTGATCTGTGATTATACCCCTTGTGTTCAGAGGAAGATGTAAACCCTCTTGTGAAGCTGTTAGGCAAATCCTCACAATGTGGGGAGAAGTGCCCCCGGGGTTCTCAAGTTTTCACCCTCCTTCTCCGTCTTCTTCTTTTCTCTCTGTCATTCTTTCTTTTCTTTTCTTTTTCTTTTTTCTTCATCTCATATGAGAGACAAAGCCTCCTGCCAAACACTGAAGCCCCCCAGGAGCTCATCATACAGAAAACTAGGGCTCCTCGGAGAACGAGCGAGAGGGGGAAGGGGGGAGGGCAGAGAGAGATGGAGCGCTGACGAGGGATTGTGTAAAGGTGGGAAGCTAGGGTGTTTGCATGTGTGTATGTGTGAGTTTTTCTACATTGCTAATGACTGTTAAGAGTCTATCAGAGCCACGGGGCATTTTGCACATCCCACAAGCCTCCCTCCTTTGACTCCCTCCCTGCTATTTCCTTAACACTGCCTTTTGTGGCCTGTGCCAGACATACCTGCTAAATTATCTACTAATTATCTACTAAATATGTTTGTTCATGTTGGTTGAACAGCTCACTTAATTGAAGGGGCGCTCTACCTTCCCTCTGCTGTCCCCCTCCTTCATGCCCTCCAAGTACGGGAGCTGGTGGTGGGGAGGGCTTAGGAGAGTGGCTTATCTCCAAGAGCTCGTTATATTAATGCCAGTAATTATGTGTTTTGCTTACTTTTGATGTGCCTCTGTTCAAACGGGGAGAGTTAATAAGAGGATGACGGCAAATATGTCGGAGGGCCCTCTGTGTTGTCTTTGGGATCTGGAAATTCCTGTGTGTACCAGTGGGGGTTTTCTATGAGTGTGTGCGTGCTGGGGTGGGGGAGGATATAACGGGGTGGCACCTGACTCACAAGAATGTCAGTACACAGGTAATGGCAGGGGCTTATGATCAAATCTTCACTTCATTTTAGACTACTGTACCTCTCAGGCACGCACACACACACACACACACACACACACACAAACACACACACACACACACACACACGCACACACACAACTCAGCCAACACCTTCCTTTGGATTCCAAAAAGGGAGGAGATGGCAGTGGGAAGAGTTTTTTTAGAGGGGATTGTTTCAACTCTATCTAAGAGGGTTAGAAAGGGAGCTCCTCTTGCCAAGAAGAGCACAGGTCCCTCTGCTCTCCCAGAGAAAAGTGCTGGCACGAAGAGGCGCTCTCTAATGGAAAGAAACAATCGCTAATGAGGGAAATAAATAACAGGCTCATGAAACTGAGAGAGGAGGGGTGTGGAGGGAGAGAAGTTGAGGGGATGAACAAACGGAGTAAAGCTAAATTTGAATGATGGTCATACTCACAGGCAAATACAGGAGATACACAGACACATACGCACACTCAATGATGTTTAGCTGTCATTGCTAATGAGAGAGTGTGTCTGTGATGTTAGGACAGGAGCTTGTTGATGGAGATTCAGACAGACAATTGAATAACATTATCTTCTCTCTCATTGTTTGTTTCTGTTTCCTTTTTTGTGTTTCAGCACAATGATGAATATGTTAAACAACAGAACCTTTCCATCCTCTGTTTTGTTTCCTGGTCCAACACAGTAATTTGTATGGAAGAATTTCTGTTACTTTAGATTAAATTGACCCATCACTACATCAAGAACAGATTAGAATAGGATGCAACAGAATTCTGGCAGTGTGTGAGGGTGCTGATGCAGGTGTGTAACTTTAATTTATTATACTTCCCTTTAGGGTGAGTAAGGTAAAGCTACATTCTCTCTCTGTATTATTGCCTGGTGTATCCTCTGGGCCAGAGGAGCAAATGTCACTATCACAAGTGTGCAATGAGTAAAAGTGACATTTCAGTGCGTGTACACAACAATTACCTTCCCTGTATGAAAATATTGTTGTTTCTTGGAAGCGCCATGTAGCCAGAGCTCTGCTCTTAACACCATGGTTATCACAGTGTGGCTGCACATGAGGATATAGATCCTCTTTTTTGAAAATAAATCTTTCAACCACATGGGTTGTCTTTCCTTTCACTGTCTCTTTCACACACGTTTTGCTTTTTTTTGGCTGGTTTCTGCAAATTTTTGAGGCCTGGAAAAAAAAACCTCTTTCGATATGCATCTCATTCTATCTCCATGTGTGTCTTTTCTCTTTTCATCTCTTTTTGTACCTGTCTGTGTCCTCCTGTGTCTCTCTGAGGCTCACTGCTTTGTGAATCCACTCCCTGGGACTGTAGAGGCGGAGACAGGGACTGGTTGAAACACACTGCGGTTTCAACATTCACATTCCACCTGTATTGTGACAACACGTTTCACAAGAGGGATCTGAAGTGGTTTTAGAATTTTTGTCTTCGCAGCTTAATATCAAAGAATGATCCCTGCGATGGCAGAACATGCAAGACTCCATGGGATGGATTAATGCAACATTAAAAGTAATCCCCGGCGTCAGACACTGCTCCTCAACCAAAAGAAAGAAACAAAGAGTCAACCGCAATGGATGTCTTTATCGGAGGGCTGATCGTTCCCATGCACATCAGGAACAGTAACATCTTCCTGTATGAAATGTTTACACAGCTAATATCAAATAGGTTGACACTAGTGATGACAAGAGTAATAATTATCATTACATGCATGACTGCCAGCAGCCTCAAAGCTGAACAAGAGATTAAGCAAAGATTATTGTCTGTTTCACGGTTGTGTGCCCTCGCAGCTATAGCTTTTCTTTTTGTTCAACGCTTCAAATAAAAGAGACACCTAAAAAATGACAGAGTTAAATGCATATTTACATTTCATCGGCCCTAGTCATGAGGTCAGTCTTAGTTCATCAGCGTTACCTATGGAGGAAGTCTTCTCATGAATATGTATTCATTTAATCAAGAAAAAGGTTTTAACCTGGGGATATGTGCATACAAATAGCTAATGACTCCTGAAGAAATCCATTTTTAGTTCATAAAAATAAGCGTTTTGCTGATATGCTGTGAAAAGTCTTCCAGTCTTTTAACAATGATGAGATACACTACACACAGGGAAAGTGAGAACCATTACACCCAAAGATTGAAATACATTACAAATATCCCAACCATATGGGGCAGCAAAGCCATGTACAGCAAGAAAAGAATTGCAAGGAACTTAACAAAGGCCTACACCGAGTACCAGCATGCTCTGATCAGAAAAGTACTTTAACACAAGTTCCTCGACTGAGATATGGCGTTTCAGTTCTGCTGATTATCATAAATTCAGGATTATTTTAGTGTATGCTGATGAAGGAACACTCTCTTCAATACCCATTGCCATCTTCTCTGTTAACCTCTTCCTGATACCCCTCTGACTCTTAACACTGCCCCGTTCAACACCAGCTAATGATGTAACGGTCTCCTTAAATATGTAAAGTATAAGACTTAATAAAACCCAGCAGTGTGATTATGTCTTAAGTCTACAACCCCCACTGCTGGAAATGCAGTTATACATGGTGATCCTTTTGAAATCAGGGGAGGAAAGATCATGTGTAAATCACAGAAGACAGTGCGGTGGACGTTTTCCAATAAAAGGGCACTCTCACTAGCCATTTCTCAAATTGTACGTTGAGATATCAAACAGTCCTTAAAATAAAAGTGAAAGCGGGAAATGTCACAGGTGTTAAAAGGCAATTAGTCTTCCTGTGCAATCACAGTGTTAATCAGAGCGATGAAAATTATGATATGAAGCTCATTATCATGTATTCAATAGTAGGTATTGCTTTCATGAAAGATGAGAGACAAGATGAATAATGAGAGAACCTGCGACTGCCTTGCTGCAGAGCAATTTTGTTGAACATTTGATGATTTTTGATAAGATGAAACCAATGATATGTTTCTACAGGTTTGCTTTAAAGTGGTGAGTTTTAATTGCTGGAAAAAGTTGTTTTTTTCACAGCTTTTTCAAGTCAGTCAGTCCAAAATATGAAAATACACAAACAAGCATCCAAAAAAATAATAATTTCACTTTTGGCACTGATTTGGTCACAACAAGAGAAGACAGATCTCATTATCGCTGTTTTTTGTTTGTTTTTTTTTTGTTTTTTTTTTGTTTTGTTTTTTTTGGGGGGGGGGGGTGAAATGTTATCGTAAAACAACAGACAAACTGAGACGAGCCACTTTTTAAATGTGAGTGCTTTTATGCCAAAACACAAACAGGAGGGAGATACCAAGGGGGGGGGGGGGGACAGACAGTCAGCAAGATGGAACAAAACAGACTAAGAATAAGAGAAAGTGAGAGGGGAGAAGCATAGCTAATGGCATTGGTATCAGATTTATTCCAAAGAGGCAGCAGCAGAAGGAGGCAGGAAGGAAGGCTGGATGATTTCTTCGCCCCGTCTTCCCCTTCCCCTGATTATGAAAGGAGACATGGCACGAGGTCGAGGGTCAAGCCAAAAGGAGACAGCATTGTGTAGAAACTGTCACGCACCGCCACCTATTTTGACATGCACAGGCCCGTTTGTTGTCTGTCGTACATGCAAATTGGTGAGCCCAGGCTGTCATATAAAGGCAGGCAGATATGCGCCAGTCGGGAAAATGAGAGACCACCTGTAACCAAGAGAATGGGGAGTGATGGACAAGCATTCAGTCAGCCCGCTCGTCATTTCCAGGCCCGCCATTCACCCATCAGCAGAGTACCCCCCCGCCCTCCTCCTTTACCCACAACCACCATCAATCCCATCCCCAGCGCACACATATACATGTAAAAATCTATTCTTAATATTCAGAAGCAGGAAGTGAAGGGAAATAAATATATACGATGGAAGGGGATTGGGGCGGGGGGGGGTCGGTAGTGGTGATTTCAACCTGCTGGCTGCCTAATAGGATCCCACATTCAGACAGCTGAGGGTCAGACCAGGATAATTAGTTGTCCACAGAGGAAACATCACTCTTCCACAGAGAGTGGACAGGAGGGGGACCCTGTAAGGTGGCCTTAATGCTCTGAATCCCAAAGAAAGTCCAAAATGTGTCAGGTAATCGACATTAGATTCTTTTGTCCCAACCAGGGTAAATGCTACAGTGTGCTGCTGTATGCTTTAGGTTGACAGGGACATGGACATTGAGGTTGGACATCACATTGATTCTCTTAATAATACAGAAAGATGACAGTGTGTCATGTAAACTTGATGCATTTATGTAAACCATAAAGTTGACCAGATAATTAGCTGTCCAGTGGACACATAACCCTTCCAGAGAGGCCACACAGGAAGCAAAAAAGTAGATGCAACTTTTAAGTTTCAATGCAGACATACACTGGTTCAATTTATCCTTTGCATAAGTGCATTTGTAAAATGGATTAAAATTTACATTTCATAAATCATGCAGTGCTTTCTATTGTGAATATTCCTACGAAAAGTAATGCACTGTAATTCATGTGTAATCCACACATACTGAAGACATTTTGTCTGGAGCAAAGAAGGAAATTAGGATAAAATCCACGTAGGGTGGAGGGTCATGATGGTGGATAGGTCCCAACACACAGGACTTTAACCTGGGGGATCATTGTTCGATCAGTGGAAGTACAAAGCCAAACAACAACCTCTTTTTATCTTAACCCCATGGTTTTGGTGCCAAAACTTAACCATATTTTTTGCTGCTTATACTGAATTATCACAGTCATGCACCTGTCACAGTTTCACAGCATTAAATACAATGTCATATATCATACAAAACTGTTTCCATCATATTTCATAAGATATCATACAAACCTGTTACACGGCATTTAATAGAACGTCATATTTTTTAAGACAATTGGATCCTGACACAAGCTACATATTTGAAGCGCAAAATGATTTGATATGAAAACAAATCTGATTGCAAATAAATGTGTGTGTGCATGCATGATCTATTTAAACAGCAAAATCTAAGCAGTCAATAAGACTCTCTTATGACTTCAGTCCTATTTTAAACTTTCCTAGGTTAAAAAATTAATGATCATAAGCAAGCACCTTAAATAAAAGAATACTTTCTCAATCCACACACACACACACACACACACACACACACACACACACACACACACACACAAACCAGCACCTCCGATGCTCATTCAGGCTCCACATGTGGTATTTGGTCATGTGTAAATTATTGTGAGATGTTTTGAAGAGAGGTGAAAATAATTTTTTGTATTCCCTGAAGACACCCATTTCTGTACTTAGCTTCCAGAACAAAAGGGTCACATACTCTTTATGCTTTAAAGCAATAACTCATTACCCATGTAGACATCAGCTTATCACTGCTGTCCGCTGTTGTCAGTTCACCAGGCGAAACATTTTTCTTTAGCCAAATGATTCATTAATATTGAAGGATTAGGGTCTCTTTTCTGTTATGATATAGGGCAGAAACTGTCCTCGTTATATGATTTAGTCCAGTCAAATGTATTCAAATGCCACCTTTATTACCCTGGAGGTGCTTTGCATAAATTGAATAAATCCAAGGGATACTCCGCAAGAATCAAACATATCAAAGGTTTCCTGTCTTTGAAGTGGGGTTAGTCTTTAATTCCAAAACAGATTTTCATGATAAATAAATACATTATTTATGAATAGTGGGGTAGTGGTGGTAGAAGAAGCCCAAGAAGAGGATGAAAAAGAACAGGAAAAAAATGAAAACAACGATAAAATGCATAAAACATTTTACGCCGTGGAAATGTCAAGAGACACAAAATGACACACAGAGTGGCGCGTGCCGACCAACTGCCTGACTGATAAACAAACTGATTAGCATATGCACATTGGAGCATATGTTGTGCTCATTTGCTTACACAAAGTCTCAATCAAAATAATACACCACACTCGACACGTGTCACAAAAGTCGAGAAATATGTTGATGGGAATGATGAAGATGGAAACATTTCAATTATTTCATTTCTGACAATTACACTGACAATCTGACAACATCAACAACCAGCAGGCAGCGTGGTGACTAATTGCCCGAAGGAAATTTATGGAAATGGGAAAATGAATAAAAACAAAACAAACCGACATGTTGACCAACTGCAGCACCGGTTCTTGCATTTCTGTATATCTCTGCGTCGTCATAATACTCACACATAATTTAATATCTTTTAACATGAATTGGAATTTGGAAATGTGCAAAAAAAAAGACGGCGGGTGGACAGTAGGCCCTGAAAGGATATTTAACTTTATGCATATATCTTGCTGAGTTTATCTTAACAATTCATTTTGGTAGGGAAACAGAGGTGCTGCAGCAAAAGCACCAACTACACTATGTTAAGATACGGACCTTTAGGAAGACTCAGGGATGAGTGTTAATGGGGTGGTACTGGGGGGCAGGGCAGCCAGTCAGGCTGAATTACTAACCTGCCTGAGAAAAGAATAAGCGTTTAACATGGCATACACATGGCACAGCCATACAAGACCTGTGTTTGCCTTTGTAGTGCTGCAGAATTCACAGAGGCCAGGAGAGCTCGATTCTTTGAATAATTACACATTGGCTTATCTAAATCAGTCTGTTATGAATGCTAACAGTGTTATTAGATTTCCAAATACACCCGAGCAGATGGTCTGTCTTGATTGATGTCCAACTTAAACATTTCATTAGCACTATACCGTATAAGAGTAATTAAGTTGGTTGCACTGAATGTTGTACCAGGGTCTTTCATCTGCATAGAGAAGTGTAATAACATGTTGCAGTACCTTCCGTTCTGCCCTTTGTATGATTTATTTTTATATGTATGCACCTTTTAAAAAATGAATTTGTTGTGCAGAAGCAGTATACAACATTTTACTGTTAGTGCAATATGAACCCATGCTGCTTGAAGCAGTGTGATCATCATTTAAAATGCCTGCCTATTTCTTTTCTATCCCAAAGGGATGCAGAAAAAGTACATTAGAAATATTACAAAAAAAATAGATTGAAGGGGGTGGGAGGATTAATCAATTAAACCTTTGAGCAAATAACCAGAGAGAGGAGCCCATCGGGGGTAAATAATGGAGGTTCTGCACCTACCCAAACGTTCATTTAACCTGTGAACCACAAGGTTATTTCTGTTAGAAATGACGTTAACACGCACTTACACACACACACACACACACTCACACACTTAGACAAACACGGCAGCCTGGAGGAAGGATGATTTATGTGGGAAGATCCATCTTCATCATCTTGCCTCTCACCTTGGTCTCCATCAGTGTTAATTAAAGGAAGGTCAGTGTCACCCTCCCTGCTCCCCCCGACCAACCCTCTTTTACATAATAAATCACTCCAGACACACAAAGAGGGCTGTTGACACAAACAGAATGCTCCGAGCTAACTAGCTAACTGCAGTTCGTCGGGCTGAGGAGTCAATTCAAAGCCTGCCATAAATAATACTGAATGTCACAGTGTTGTGTCTTTGTCTGGGAACAAAGGATAGAAGACAAAGACAGGTTGTTCTGGGACAAAAATAATCCATAATATATACAATATATACACAAGCATATAAAAGTGTACAGAATCCCAAAACTATGTACAAAAACTGAAAGTGTGGCTCTCTGATTTCATTTATTGTACTGTATAATGTTTTGTCATAATTTCTAATTCAGTTCGATATTTGAAGAAGGAATATTTTTGGATGCATTTCTTTTTGAGTATTTTTTTAAAGATTAGTTGGTCGGCCATATCGGAAAAGCAGTAGAGAGAAAGTCTGTTAAAAACTTTGTGGTTGGGTGTGACATTATGTCAACAAGTTTATCTAAAATCATCCGTGACTGAAAACAATAAAACCCCAAAGTAGTCATTATGTGGGTGACTTGAGGCATATGCTTCCATTCGTTATCCCGCCAGGAGAGAATGTGAATGAGCAGCTGACTTAAAAAGAAATATCCATTGGCATAAATACACCACCCACCCCAAAACAGTACAGTAGTTTGTGTCAGGGTTCTTTGGTCAGCCCCACATTGTCTAAATCATTACTTTCTTGGAATCAATTTTCCTCCCTAACAGAAACAAGAAACATATGCTTTGTGTTGTGTACAATTTCCTAGGTTTTCTAGGTTACTGTCAGACTTGCATAATGAGGGCCACAGCGCTGCAGAGTTCCCCTCTTATCACAAACTAGCATGCATGGCCCCGCTGCTCTCTCCTCAGTCATCAAGCAATTGATGTAATTGAACCAGCCCTTTGCTGTCAAGCAAGCAGCGCAGCTCAATAGCATATGCTCCGAACACTCTGGACAATGAGAGCCATGCAGCCGGGCAGGAAGGCAGGCAGGCTCGTTGCTGTTCTGTCAATAAATTTCAATCCCACTAATTGTCCAGAATTCATTAACTGAGCCTTTGAGACAACATAGTCCCATGGAAAACACAATGATATGAGAGAAAAAAAGCAAAGGAGGGTTTTTGGTGATGTTGTGGGGTGTGCTTTGTATATTTTGAACTGTTGTTTTGCATCCTGTTGGTGGTGTTTAAATGCCTCCAGCAAACGGCGGGGGTACACTGAGACTGTACTAACCTTGTGAGAGAAATTGGAGAAGTGACAGTGGAATGTCTCCACAGAAGACATTGGCATTAATTAAAATCTATATCTAGTAGATCAAATTTGAATGACTAATTGTTTTATTTTGGCAAATACTGTATGAAGAAACTAATTAATGCTCTAGTTTCAGGAGTTTTTTTAACACACGCAAAATATCTATCTATCTATCTAACCCTGGTATGCTGTAGCGGCTTTATTACTTCTATACAGTATGATCTTTGTTTTTAATTCTAAAATATTAAAAAATTGTGTATTATCAAAACCCTTTTCAATTAATTTGACTTGAGGATTGCATCCACTACACAGTGGTTGTCAGTCAATACCTGGCACTATTTGACTTGTAGTTGGTTTTAATTGTCACCATGTTATATTAAAGTGTAGGGGAAATACCAAAGCCATTTACCTCTACAATCTAAAGTCACAACAACAAACAATAACTCCTTCCTCCTCTATTATCCTCCTTGCTTTCTCCGAGTCCTTGTCGCCCTCCGACAAAGTCCTCAACGTCCCACGTATCTGCCTAAGTGACCAGCTAGGGGTCAAAGGTCACAAGGAGCTGCCATTTCCCCTGTCACAGGAAACAAGCAGCAGGAAGGCGAAAGGAGAAAGAGTGGAGAGGAGGGAGGGAGAGGTTGAGAGAAAGGAGGGAGGTGATATTCAAAACACAACAATGACAAGGAGGTGCTTGGAATTAGCTCTCTCTTTCTGCCTCTTACACACAAACATACACACACACACACACACACACACACACACACACACACTCCTTAGAGTGGTTTAAGGTGGATAATGACAGTGAAAGTAAAATGACCAAAAAAGGCGTTAACTGCGCAGATTTAAAAATTAAAGGTCTTAGGTAAATTACAGTTCTTACAGATATTCTACTTGTATTAGGTGCAGTCACATTTCCACAAAGTGTAATAATACAACCACCTCCCTTGGAAACACACACACACACTCCTTCACACACATATAGGAATATAGGAGGGCCCCAGTGAGAGCAGGGTGTGTTATGGTTGAGTAAGCATGGAGCCACTGCTGCTGTTGAGCCCCGTGCCACTACTCAGGAGGGATCACTAGATCACATTATCAATCATACAACGCGGTACAGTCACACATACAGTATATACTGTGGTTTGTGTGTGTGTGTGTGTGTGTGTGTGTGTGTGTGTGTGTGTGTGTGTGTGTGTGTGTGTGTGTGTGTGTGTGTGTGTGTGTGTGTGTGTGTGTGTGTGTGTGTGTGTGTGTGTGTGTTTGTGCATGTGTGTGTGTGCGTGTGTGTGTGTGCGTGCGTGTGCGTGTTTGTGTCTATTCTTTCTTGTACCATCCTAAAGTAACCACCTGAGTAGACCATGTACACTGCATGAAGCTTCCCGGTAAAGAAATTACAGGGCATAATTTCTGTGCTAGTACTGGTATGTGAACTTCAGTTAGAATAATGAAAATATAACTGCTGTGTGCCCTTTCCACATATTTTATAAAAGACTGCACAGATGCCTCCTCCTTAGAGTTTTTCTTCTTCTTCTTTTCTTGTGCACTGTGGTGCAACAGTGCATCACCAGGGCAGTTACCATGTTAAAAACCTTCAACTTGGTGCGATGGCTATATCCACAGACCACTGATTCTCTTAGTGGGTACCAAAACACTACTTAGAGTGGCGACACTGTCATCTCTTTATTCGTAAAAGAGACTAAGCGCGGTTCCGTGAAATGAAAATAACTATTATCAAGAGCTTCCTCATGTGCAGGCTGCCACAGCAAGAAATGCTCCTTTGTGAGACTAGAAGCTGACACATACGTATGTGAGCGCAGTTATAAAAGTTCCTTCAAATGCCGTGCACCTAGTTATTTTGAAGGCCGGCCTGTCATTATGTTTAATGTTGGTGCATCGCCATGCTCCTCCCAACAAGCTTATCTGCCTTTGTTTTACACAGAGTAAACTGGGAGTGATCCAGTGTTAAGACCAAAGAAGGATGGATATGGAAGGGTAGAAAAAGTGTTTGCGTGTGCTGGTTAGAAAAAGAGACTTTGTGGTATGATTTGCAAAATCCAAAGGTTTGCTAATTTTTCTGTATAACCGAGTGTTACAAATTTAAGAAAGAACATCTAGTCAAGAGGAAATGTGCCTAACCGTCCACATGTGCTCACAGCATCTCAATAAATTACATCCTTTGAAAAATCTATGAGAAACCTAGAAACACAGTGTTAAATATAGCAGGCAGTCAAGCCAAGAATAATATTTGTTGTGGAGGATAGCCTCTAGTTGGAGTTTCAGTGACGCTGAAAAAGCAAAGATCTGATGGGGTAAGACCATCTCAAAGACTATGAATTTTTGGCAAATCTCATCTCATCTCATCTCATTTTCATCCGCTTATCCGGGGTCGGTGCCTTTTAAGTTAAATTGGTGCCTTTTAAGTTAAATTGTTTAGAATAAATTATACTTCAGTAATTTAATAATATATTTATCTCTGCAGCATTATTAAGTTTGGAAGTACAAACATTTTTTATGCTATTCCACCATCACAAAATGTGTAGAACATGTTGACTTTGTAGAGTGAATCACACAATATTTTTTTATTTCTGTTCAAATGTTAAAACTAATTATGTCCTAGTACTGACACAATAAGGGGATTTATCTTTGTTGTTTTTTGTTGTTGTTTTTATGAAAATCTGCAGCATTTTATTTTGATTTTTTTATCATATTTTATGTTGAATGTGACATCTAAATCTGTGTAAATAAGGAACTGTCAACTGTCAACTGTCCCACAACACATCCCTCTGCTTATATGTTAATGTGCCAGCAATTTGCACTACTGAAATCATTCTAATGAGTGCTTTTATGCCTACTAGGATTGATAGAATAAATCTATTAATGCAAACAATGACAAAAGCCTCAACACTTTGGTAAAGACAATTAACCTCTGAGTTCATTTTACTGTCTTTTTTTTAACTCAAATATGTAGCACACACCCCTTTAATCCCTACATTCGAAAAAAAGGGAAAGAAGAGGCAAAACTTTTACATCGACCCTTTGTTACTACAGAGCAAAGTATGCACATGGCCTGTGTTTACCCAAAACCCTGAGTCTGCACTGCCCTCAAATGGCACAATGAGGTCAATGCATACATCTCTTTCATCCCATCCCCGTCTCTCTCCTCATAGCCCCTCCAGGACAAAGAAGCATTAATTAAGAAGCAACCATGAGCAGCCAAGGAGCATAATGCACACATAAAACACACACACACACACGCACACAAACACACATACACTGCAGTGACTCACAGCCATTCCTCCCTATTCTCCACAGCTTCTGATAACTGTGAAATTCACTCCCTCTGCACAAAGACATGGCCGGGGAGGAAAATAATTTCAGTAATAGAGCTAATGGGTTTAAGTGAGACTGGAGAACAGCCAAGAGCAGCTTAAGAGGAGAAGAGGGAGAATGAGAAGAAGAAGAAGAAGAAGAAGAAGAAGAAGAAGAAGAAGAAGAAGAAGAAGAAGAACTGAAAGAGGAAGACGACTGTGTGCACAAGCTGCAAGAAAGAGAGAAATAGTGTTTTCTGCATTGTTTCATGATGAGATTGTTGAAGAACTGAAGGGAATGCTCATTTTCTTCTGACTGCCATGATACAGTTGCTGATAAGAGTCGTTCTGCACGCACAATGGGAGGATTTGGAATGGTGGTTAATTTAATTGATATAGCCAAACAATGGCACAATGCTTGCAGACCGATTACATTTATTTTTGTGTAATCACCATAGAGGATGTTAAACAAAGCAAAGTGAGGCTTCCAGGCATTCTGCAATGACTCTGAATGCATTGTATCAGTCTCTCATGAATAAATACACACACACACAAACACAGATCTGTACTTAGAACAACATGGCTACTCAGCTAGTCAGTAGAAATGCAGGAGATATCTTCCATCTCCTTCTCTTTCCCAGGGTTCTGTCAAACCACACAGCCCTATTATTTACAACAAGAGCATATAATGTGTTTTATCACTTTTGAGCAACAATTCTGACAGTTTATAATTGAAAATGCAACATTTGATAGCATTAATGACAATTGATTTCAAAAAGTAAATTATGACAATTGTCTACTTTTCAGGTTTTGCTTGGCAACAGCCCGGGTGCTAGTTGACATCCTGTCAGCCGTTGTCGTTCACATTCATTGCAACATGAAATAAACTGGGGGCACATTGATTTTGTTTACAACTGTGAAATGGTATATAAAAAGTAATGTGCGTACAGATATGTTGCATGAAGTTATATATCAACATCCTATTGCCAATTCTGACACTCAATGGCTGACACGGTACAACAGGTTTATCATATACACACAAATTGTTTTGCTAAAGTCGAAAATAGTGATTTGTTGGCAAAGGTTTTTTGACAGAAAGTTTTTTTGTCAAAGCTCCGAAACAAGGCAAATATTATATATTATTATACTGCTTTTCACTTATCATTTGACATTTTTCCTTGTAAACACCATGTGTTGAAAAGTCACTTGTTAATAAAAATGCAGGTGAGTGTTGAGCAGGAAGAAACTGTTCCAGGGCACAAGGCTGTAGACTGTACGAGCCTAAAAGCAGGGTCAAGAGCCAGCAATGTAAGCACCAGATAAAACAAGACATTGTGGCTCTTGCTGGTGTCCATTGCACAACAACAATTTAGTGCTAAGTGCACTTAAAATTGAAATAACATATTTTTGTTTCAACAGTCTCCGCTGGTGAATATTATGTTTGTTCTCTGCTGTATGCACTGTAGCTGTATTCCCTTAAGAATATAGTTTCAGGTCCTTAAATGAGCACTCTCAGGTGAATAGTAAAAACACATTTTTTCCACATGTGTGAATGATGATGGATGTGATAATTAAGCTACTGTGGAAAAGTAGCTACATCGTCTGAGTTCTTGACTTAAACTGGGCCTAATGTAATTGCATTTGGTGGGATGCTTTCATTATATAAAGAGCCTGTGTAGAAAGGAGTTACCCAGTAGCTGTTGACTGCTTCATCAAGAATTAACTGTCACCGCCTCAGCAGAGGGCCAAATGAAACCCCTTTCCTCTCTGTTCCTCTCCTCTTTGCCATCCACCAAGCCAACCATCCCAGTATTAAGTGAGGCGAGGGACAGAGATATGAATGTGATATTCCCTCTGGTATTTTTAACCGCCGTATTGAATTCGTATAAAACACTTAAGGCTCCTCGGCTTCTGCCTGATGGGAGCCTCTCGCAGGGCTATCTGCGAGAGTCTCTAGAGAGAGCTTCTCTCCTGCCACAAAAAAAATCCTGTTTTCTCTCTTACACCATCCATCCCTCTCTACCTCCATCCTAACCCTTCTTCCTTTGCTCTTTGATGCATATGGGGATTTCACGAGGAGCCTTCCCACCCGCCGCTCATTCATAAAAAGCTAATGAAGTTGGAAGGAAAAGTCCATAAAAATCTCATTAGGTGTTCACCTCCTGATATTGGATACAAATCAAACTTAGAGGCCCTCCTGAGGATTGATGAAATGAGTAGTGATAAGTAGCATGTCTTTGGGAAAAACCCTGCCATCTCAAGACATGTGCTAGCAGGAGGTTTGGTCCACATCATGGTGACTGCACAGTAAGACAACGAGTCCCCATGCTACATGAAAGAAACACAGCAAGTAAGTAAGACATGCACAGAGACAACCTGATGATAGGGAAGATGAGTAGAGTCAAAATAGACTGTTAAGTGGAGGGATGGGGCAGATCTGCGCCACTACAAACACATCAGGCTTCTTTTCCCAAATAAATCGAATTAATACATTTATATTTTGACTTGAACTATCACAATGTGGCATTCAACTTCAACCTTTTAAATCATATGGTCAATCACTGTCTTTGAATCTAACTAGATGAGAGGAGACCATTAATGACTCAAGTCAGAAAGAGGAAGTACGAAGCATATTAGGCTATATTATGAATAATGGAGAACCCTGAGAGACGCCTACACTGATCGAACACAACCTTATGAATTATACTGCGATGGGTTTTCATATTTATTTCTGGGCCCCGGCTATTTCTCATGCTTGAGCGAGGCTTATCACTTAACAATTAATTATTAACATGTGTCAGAATAAGGAGTGCTATTACAGGGATTGAGATGCATGTTGTACACTGGCCAGAACTGACAACACTTCTTGTACTCTCGCTCTCCTGTCTGTTTCAAAAGCTTGATTTTAGGTGGGAACTGAAATTTCTGGCTCTTAATTTGTGAATAATGCATCAACCGGAATATGCATTATACTAAAAAAGTATGAGTAAGTGGGAGGGTACATTAGAAAGGTTTCTCACTCTACATGCTTTCTTTTTGCTATCATTTGCTGGAATATAATTAGATTTGATAGATATGGACAGCAAGTATTCTGCTCTTTCAGTGATTAAAGTTCAAAGTTCTCTGTCTGTCATGATGATTAAACACCACATCTAATGTAAACACCATTCTACAGAGTAAACAACATAAATTGCACAAGGTTAGAGGTTTAGTAATCTGCACGTTATAGCTTTAAATTTTTAAATTACATCAATTCAACACTCAAGAATAATGTATTCAACTACATACTCTGATTAAGGTTAAAACTCGATGCCCTCCTAAGAATATTAATAAGACATGCAAGTCAGTCAAGAATATCATCATCACATCCTCATGTCCATCAACAATGGTACAGATGTAAGCAGCGGTAAACCTGATGACCGTTAAACAAAGACCACATTCATTATGCAGACGGATCATCGCCCCATATTCTTTTCATTTGCATATATTACAATCTCATCTATTTGTATGATAATCTGATGGTTGATGAAAAGTGTGTTTTGATTGGGGCTGCAAAAAGGAACAGGGAACGGGAGAACGGGTAGGTGTCTTAATGCAGGTTTTGAATATGCAATGTGTGTCTGACCTCACTGGAAAGAGGAGGCATGTAAGATTTATAAGTCGTCTGCAGCCCCCTGATTGACTAAATCACAGGGGATCATTTAGATAATGCCTACCCATTCCTAACAACTGCTTAGGGTCAAAAAGTAAAAGAAATCTGTATTGACAGCTGAAGCTACTGAGGAAGTTACAGTACCCCAAATAGTATAGTACATACTGTATGTTATTTTCTCCATGTTTTAATGTTTGATGTAACTGTTTACTTTTGGCAGGTATGTGCTTGATCTGATGTCATATTTTTGTGTGTGTGTGACCTGAAACCCAAGAAGTGGAAGGAGGAGGGAGGGAGGACCCTTACCTTTTTTTTTTTTTTTGCAATGGCAATCTGGGTATGGGAGATAACAGAGTGAAAAATGTTGGAAGCAATCCACTCTGCCTTGGAGTAAGACCTTTACGATTTCACCACTTCATTAGGAAGTGGCTAATCTCTGCACTCGAGAGGCCTGATAAGGACTCTGCGCTAATGCAGGGGGAGTCAAAGTTCAAACAGCCTTCGATGTTTTGATGCTTAACTTACTAAAGTTCCTGTATGTTCATTAGACAGCTTTATCAGGAAACTCTTCTCTTACATTCCCCAATACCCATCAAGATTGGAAGAGGTGGTGGTGGTGGGTGGGGAGGGGACAAGGTGGAGAGCGGAGCAGTCTGCAGCTGTGTGGAGATAACAGATAGCGGGGATAGCGGGCTCTTGTAGAAGGAGGGATGGAGGGATGAAGTGGAGAGAGAAAGGGAGATGACTGGTTAGACCATCTTCTCTTCTCCTCTTGAGCGCTCTCTCTATATCTCGATTAAGCCTCTAGCCCTGACTGGAGTGTAAGTGTGAAGCCAATACAGGGTGTGTGTTTGTGTGTATGGCTGTGCATGCACATGTGTGTGTGTTTTTGTGGACTGCCCACATTTGCATGCATCTTCACAGTGATGTGCGTGAGTGTGTGTGTGTGTGTGTGTGTGTGTGTGTGTGTGTGTGTGTGTGTGTGTGTGTGTGTGTGTGTGTGTGTGTGTGTGTGTGTGTGTGTGTGTGTGTGTGTGTGTGTGTGTGTGTGTAAGGCCTTGATGTCCTTATGCAGTCACATCTCCATCCACGCGACAACAGCCCAGGCCCCTCCACTCATCAATTTTGCATTGCCATTTAAAAAAGCCTATCACAAGTTCCCCATCAGATTCACATTGGCCCCTGGTGCACTTAAAAAGGCCTATTTATACTGATCCCCTCTTCCTGAAATTGTTTTTCAAAGGGAAGATATTATTTTGTGCCCTTCTAGAATCAAAGGCTCGTCAGGACTCCAGAGAGTCAACCACATATATCAAAGTAACACAGGAGCAAGAGGACACATCGAAGAGAGTGTGAGCAAAAGAAAAAAAAGATAACACATTTAGCATGAACTACTTTGGGATGTTTGGATGCTCTTATTTTTGTTTACCGAATCTGAATTCTGTCACTTTGTGTCAGGCGACACCCAGGCTGCCTTTTAATTTGGTCTGACATGTTTCTCATCTTAGACTAACTTTACCGATGTACAAACATGCTGTTCACCCTTCACAGAGGAAGTTGTGAAAAATATAGTACAAACTCCAGAGAGTGACTGAATCAAAGGTTACAAAATGTTCAGACATAGTGAAGGGGTATGAAGCATTTCAGTGCGCTTTAAGTAGTTGTACTGGCCGCTACCTCCAGATCACAGGTGCATTTAGGGAAGTCATGGCACTATACATACTTTGGAAATATATTAAAGTGTAGATTCAGATCTGGTCAGGGAGCGGATGATAAGATTTTCATCCTTTTAATTTGAATTTAAGTCTTTCAGTCTACAAGTGTTTTGTGAATCAAGAAAAGGTTTAAGACGAAGGCCCCTACACTATTCTTCTGAGGCTGCTGCAGTAGGAATGGAGAGTGCCCAGTGATATTTGCAGAGCTGCAACAAAATCACCAATTGTTGCTCTACAAAATGAATTGGCAAGCAAATGTATCTGCAACCATCTTGAAAACGAATCCATCTTTGAGGGTAGTTTAAAAAAAAAAGGCCAAAAATACCTGGTCCTACGGGGGTCCTGAGAGATCAACTGCTAATTAAAAGAATGCAACACATGCAAATACACACAAGTGCTGCATGTCCTAGCCATGTGCATTACTTTTGAGTTATCTCTGGAAACAGTTTTAATTGTGTTGTGTGCTTCTTGCAGCATGTTTCTGTATTTGCAGCATTTGTCAAATTGATTACATTTTACATAACATTACATTCACATAGCTGACACTTTTATCCAAAATGACTTAATGAATCGTGAATCATGCGAGTACATATAAAGTGAAAGCTTGCAGTCTGAACAGGTGCCGGGACAGCAAACAGATATTGTTGGTTGGGCAAAAGTAGACGCTTGAATATATCACCTTGGACTTTAAATACATTTAATTAATTTGGCTTTTGTCCTAAGTGACTTACAATAAGTAAAAATAAATTGCAAGAGTCATGCAAATACATCAACATAATCAAATATGCTACTGTCCTTGAAGGCACTCGTGACACACTGCCTCAACTCAGTTTGTCAGTTCTTTGTCGTCGTAGTATAAACAAGGATTAATGGCCACGGTAGGTGTATTTTAGCATAAATATTAGCTGGTTGCCCAGATTAGCAACCAAAATAATATGGCAAATTACTGCTAATTCTTATCAGGATTGAACTACTGTATTAATCTAGATGTACAATTAGAAACATTTTCAGAATAATTGTATCAGCAGCATAAGAATTTTTTAAAAAGATGTAAAAAAGATATACAATGTGGGCAATGACATCACCCAATCTACTGGTGCATCAAACACACACTTAAACAAGCACAAAGTATTATATATTGTATACAGTTTTGTATACATGCATTGCATTGTTTTAAAATATTATTGTATATGGTATTTAAAGAATATTTATACATAATCACATATTTACCTGTATTCCTTATATCATTTCAACACACCAATTGTTACAGTGGACAGGCTACAACTTGTATTTCAGTTCCATAGGACTGTATTACTTCACAGTTATCCACACAATACATCGAATAACAAAGAAAGGAAGTGAATATGTCTGAGATGTTTTATTCTGACATTTCTCTCTACCTTTACAGACTGTAGCTCAGTGTATCTGTGAGCAGATAACAAATGAGGGTGCCAACTGGGCCACAAAATGCCGCAGAGATAATCTGCTATCAGTGAGCCTCACTGATCCCAGGGAAAAGAAATACGGCTTAGAGGGCGAAGTGTCAACACCTTAGATATCTGCACATACTTAGCCCTGGAATCAAAGCTAAGATGGCAGGGCCTGCTCACTGCTTAGCCTCATATCTCCACAACAGTGACATCCCTGTGCTACAAACCAAAGTGTCGCTTGTCTTTCAACCCCGGGAAGGCAGTGGGTACCATCTATACTGAAAGATTTCAGAGAGACAATTATTTCCATGTTCATTTAGAAATGTAACCAAGATAGGAGTTTTGTTTCATCATCACACTGCTTTTTAAAGTTTACACTTAAATGATGTGGCTGGACTGATTGGACGTTTGTCCTGATGTTCCTTCTTTTCTCTGTGACCTTGTTATTTCACTTGGCTTTTGTTGTGGCCAAAATCTAGTGACACAAAAAACAGGATGTTTTATCCTTACAGCGAGCTTGAAAGGAACATAAACACTTTGCATAATTAGTTTCTAATTATGCATGGTTTGCTCACTGAAGTGCCTCATATGGGGAGATATCAGGAAAAACCTTGAACTTTATATCCACTTACAGAATAAAGGGAACATTTAACAAAGACAGAAAGGATTTTGCACTGGGAGAAATCCAACCAACGCACTTCTTCCATAATCCCAGGGCCCATTTTGAATCAATCATTATCTATACTTTTACAAACCACTTTACAATCTGTTGTGTTTTACTGAATGTTCTTTTCCTACTTTTCAGCCCAATAATTCCCTTTTCACAACATGTACACCGTTGCTCAGATATGTGATTGGTGGAGGATATATCCAAACTGGTGTCCAAGCTCACAGTGTTCAAAGAGAGTGAATTATATATCATCATAAATGGACCCATAAACATTGACTAAGGTGTCACCTTCTCAGTATAACAAATGTGTATTTTACAAAAAAGATGGTGTTACATACAGTATTGTGTTCAACTGTAAATTTTTTGAGTCTCAACTGCATTTATGCTGCAATATAAAAATGTATTATTTATTTAAATGACACACATGAATAAATATATTTTTTTGTATGAATAGCATATTCATATTGTAACCTTGGCAGCATGAGTGCCATGCTTTATCTGGATATCTCTAATATATAAGTTTAAGTTACGTAGCAAAATCTATATTCATACCCAATGCATCTGTAAGTCTGCCCAAATGTTTGATTCCCTTGGTCGATGCCTCTGCGGTTGGTTTTGGAAGGCAAGAAACCCTCTTGGTATAAAAATAATCCGTATATATCCCTCTTCTCCCATGAGGTCTGATGGTATTTTACCCCCAAGATTTTTTTTCCCCATAATCCACCAGAGCATTCATTATGAGTCATTAGGCTTCATAAGGTTTTCATGAGATTTTATGTCTTTCTCATATAGAGATTCATGTAAATTCCCCACTCTTTTTAAATTGGCTCACCATAGTATACCACAACAAACATCCCCAACACAAGCTGTTAGAAGTCCCAGCAGTGCTTCTTACCTGATGACTGGGTCACCTATTACCGATCAAAACAGTATTTTCTCAGGTTCGTAAAGCAATTGGACGGTCACTACTGCCGGGTTATGTAGATGAATGTGAATGTAAAGCATATTTGTGTGCACATGTATTTTTTTTTTTGAGGCTTCAGACAAAGATGTGTCACTATATCAAACATGAGTTTTCCTTTGTACAGCTCTCCATTCTTCCATTGATCTTAGTACAGTCACATTAAAAGGCCCAGAGAACCATAGGAGTACAAAGCAGGGTTCAATCCCTCCTTTACATCTGAAGGACAGCACTGGCCTTGGATGGGACCACTCTCAACCCAACACTGACAGGCCGGCCTGGCTTTATTACTTAGTGATTTGAACCTGAGTAAAACTGACAATACTCAAAATATCAAATTGCTGTGGGCATTAAAACTTTTTGGCCTTATCACAAATCTGTCTCATCCTCCGTCTCTTTGTCTTTGTCATTTTGTCTGTCATGGCTTTCAGCTTTGAGAAGATCTTTACAGAAGCACTAAAGTGGACATTTTCAGTTTTTTTTTAATATGCTAAGACCTCTCCCATTTGCTCTCAACCTTAAACATATTGTGTGACTATATTGCATACATCTACTGAATACAGATGTACAGCACACAATTACAAGCCCTTTCAGACAAACTTCCATCCACACATATGGAAAGGTATTTATTCACTCATACATATGCTCAGATATATTACTGTATGTACCGTTGCAGAAATGCTCACACTCTCTCTCACACACACACACACACACACAACATAAACACACCACCACCTTCCCGCATGTCCTCCATCAACTCCAAATTGAAGCCCAGAAGCTCGATCTTTAGAAGTTCTCTTAATCAAAGTGCAGCTGTGAGGCTAATCAAAGAGCCCTAAATAACTCCATCTCCCAACACAGGCCATAGGAGGATTAAAAATCCACTAGCCAGAACTGGGTTTCTTCGATCTGGAGGCCGCTAACGCCTAATGAGAACTCCCCAAAGCCCCAGATCACAGCTGAGCTGCTGGGCGCAGCATGCTGAGGCCCCTCTTTAAATCCTAAAGAGATCCTATCAGGACCAGATGAAAATAGATATTGCCCTCTCTGGGTGTCAGATGATTAAAAGAATGGCAGAGGATTATAGAGTCCAGTTTGGATGTTAGTTCTTGGAGGGGGGAAAAGAAACTCACAGTACTCCTGCATTTGTGTGTGCCTTTTACACGGCATTAAGGCCCTTAAAGATAAGAGTAGTCTGAGACCAAGGGTGAATGTAAAAGCAACGCTCCATTATGCAGACTTAGAAGACCCACATTTGTTTACTTAGATCTTATAAGGATTACAGAACTGATTGCTGTGACTCCATCTAACACACAGGCCCTTTGTTCTAGCATGGCGTTGATGCTGAGTTGAAGTATGTTTGTCCTTACTGAACTGCAATCTCGACATAATAACTGTTTGCCCTGGACCTATAAGTGGATTATGACAGTGCTATGCTTTGGCCATTAGTCTCAATCAATGTGCTGTAATTATTATTTCGAAAAACATAAGCATTGAATGTTATATCATAGATAGTTACCTCTTGATGCTTATTTAGATTCTAATGAATCCTAATTTCACCAAAAGACAACAACATTTGCTCTTATTTTAAAGTTTATACATTTATAATATTAAACTAATGAACATTGACCAAACAGGTTCAAGTTATGCCGTCCGGGGTATTTTTCTGTTTCAGTTTCTGGCCTTACACAGTGATATACAGTCCATACATTATTCATGATAATACATCAGGTCTGCATGTAGAGAATAAATTAAAAGAAATACAATGGAAATTTTGTGGGAACACAACCTGATTCAAGCTCGAGAGAATTTTGAGAAATTAAGGGTTGGACCCAGTTGATGCCAGGCAGAGAAGCAAAGCTGTAATTCTAGCATCTACTCTCATGCTTGGAAAGGGAGGGTTGAGCAGATGGGTATTGAGTCGGTTGTAATCCGCATCCTCACAGGTAGATGCCACTAAATACTGAACACTGCTCCTTTAAATATTAATATTTTACAAACCTGAACCCATGTGAAAAACAAATCTAGGTGTACTGTTGCATACCTATACATACACATTAATATTTAGATTATTAGAAACTCCACAATTAGTCACCCATTTCCTTCTCTTTGCAGTGACACACATGCTGGCAACCTATCTGCCTGTCGGTCTTTTTAGAGTGTATGCTCTAACTAGACCAACTCCGATCTGACAAGGTTGTGTGCACCTGTCATGTCCCACTCTCCTATAACTTTAACATGTTCATGTCTGGGTCTGGCAGGCCATTATAATAAATGAGGTGGGCTTAGTGGACAGCCATGCCTCGTTCCTCTTCCCTAATGGGAGCGAAGAAATCTGCAAACCAGTACTTTACATTGACTGATGCTGAAAGCTCACAGAAACTAGTAAAAGTGTACAATTAGAGTTGCGGGGGGTGGGGGTGTATCTCCCTGCCCAATCACATGAAATGTCCCTTGTTATTTTAATAATTCAGACAGCAGCTAATTTCTACAGCTCGACTGTGTCAAGGTAATGTGCAGCTCACATGTCCTGGATGTGTCACTTTGAACTTAGTCACTACAGCTTCTAAAGTACTGCAGACAGGTTCCAGGCGGGGGATACGGTGTGGACTTTCAATTAAACTAAGGACAATATTGAGAGGGAAGAAATGCAAGACGACAAGCTAAAAACCTTGCATTGTGTGGTATAAAATCAGTGATAGTGCATTTCTGGATGCATTGTATATGTAAATAGGCTTGTCTGTCTCTCTGATTAGACAGCAATCATATTCCATGCTCAGCAACGCCACACTTCACCAACAATATGTTGAATTGAACACAGAGATGGCATAAGTTGTATAAAATTATCTTACCCCTTCTGGGGCATACTCTGCCCTCAGTGCTTACAAAGCTCAACAACAGACCTACACACATACCTTGATGCTCATGTCTAAGGCTGTTAGACCCTCCACTCACATCTGAAGTGGCTTAGCACAAGTGCAAATCTCTCCAAACCAGACCCTGAGGACTCTATTTCATACTCCAAGCCCCTCTCTGCCTCTTCCTCTCCAATATGCCTGACCTAGACGTCTGCTCTCCTTTCATCCACATTCCCATGGAAACTCATTTAGCCTAGCTAGAGGGAGAAGGCAGCCCTGGGTTCAATTGGCTGGATTTACACTTGAGATATTATTCATTACATTAGCTGCCATGCTGATCTCTTGCTCGGTTGTTCGCTCTCTCTCTCTTTCTATCTCTCTCTCGTTGTCTGGTGGCAGGCTTCTCAATATATTCCCTGTCTTAAAATTCATGGACTTCTCCTCAATACACACCTATATTCAGTTTTCTGCTATTGTTACCCACCCTGTCTCATCACCACATGGAAATTGCATTCTAGAATGTCAAGAGCAATATTTTCAAGGACAAATTAAAGCGGTGGCACAAAGCTGGTGCATAACAAAGTAAGCTTGTCTTAGATTTATTTGAATGTGTGCCTGTGATTGTAACAATATTCAAATACAGATATATCCCTTTTCTCTTACAAAAAAGGAAATAAATAAAAAAAATAAGAATAATTGAATTGTCGACGCTTGTTAAGACAATTCAACATGGTGTCCAGACAATGTAAAAGTGAGAGGATTTTTTTTATCTTCAAAAACCAATGTGTGTCTATCAGTACCATGGAATGTAATGGCTAATTGTCCTTGCTACTGCAGATTTTATGGTCTTTAAGCTTATTATATAATTGCTTGCCAGAGCCTCCTTCCTGCAGTGAGCTGAACCATAATGAGTGTGCATGTGTGTATGTGTGTGTGCATATCAAAAGAAATGTATGGTTCTTTTTATTCACAATTGCACTCAATCCTCATCCACTATCCTTTCCTCATCCTCCACTAGTAGCACACTCAATTATGTGTGTTGTTCGCCAACTGTCGAGATACAGTATATAGCATGTTAATGAACATTACATGACTAGAAATTAAGCTATTATTCCAGAATGAGCATTAATATCTTCAGCTGCAAACCACCTCGGGACAAATAACATCAGAGGGGTGGTAGACAATGATTATCTTAAATTCTGACTCTACACAGCAACATGCACATGTATGCACTTACACACACATACTGAACTGAACAATCACTCACAAATATTCTTCACAATCTCCTCTACCTGACAACATTACTCTTGAGAAATTCCTTTTTTGTGTTCTGGTCAGATGTATCTGTAGATGCTTGCACGATTGTGTGTGTGTGTGTGTGTGTGTGTGTGTGTGTGTGTGTGTGTGTGTGTGTGTGTGTGTGTGTGTGTGTGTGTGTGTGTGTGTGTGTGTGTGTGTGTGTGTGTGTGTGTGTGTGTTACAGTATACATACTTTTTTTTATCTGTGTACAATCATACAGAACTGCACACGCATGCAGGTGTGTCTCTGTCTTTGTGTGCTTAGGTGTTTGAGCGGGCACATTCACATACATGAGCACATGCCTCTTTGTCACAGAGAGAGGGGGGTGTATCCATCTTTCCCAGTCCATTTTTTGGAGATAATGACGGCCATTTCTTCTTCTCAGTGACTGATGACAGGCAGAACTAACCGCTAATGGCATGCCAGTGCTGGAGCGTGCCACTTATGTTATTTTTCCTGACAAGGCTCAGGGGAAGGCTTCATTTTTTTGACATTTGACCATGCAAATTCACTCCTGCTACATTATTCCACATTTACATCCATCTCTCACCCCTCCCACCTCCTCCTCTGTCTCCATTCACCCTATCCCACCCCACCTCCCTCTCTTCTCTTTCCTTCAGAATCTGCTTGTGGTTGCAGACAGTAAAAGCCAGGCTAATAAAGTGCCATGAAAAAAAATCACTTAAATAGCGATACAAAAAAGAATCCTGCATAAAAGGACCAACCTTTTTCCATTCAGTGCTTTCCCAGCTTAGACCTTTTTCAAAGCAAATGAGGCGGTCATACGGAAAGCTGCTAAATGCAAAGCGATGTGGTAAATATGAGCTATGCAGAGTGCAGTCGAGGTGAATATGAGCACCACCAAATAATTCATTGACAGGAAATTTCAATTTGTGTCATTGTATATTGCTTTTTTTTTTTAATCTCTGTGACAAAGGGGCTGTAGCTGTTCTGTAGCTGTACATTACAGATGAACTTCATGATCTTGGAAACCACTCAGGCGATTTGCAAGATTTATTATCAAACTTTTAGAACGGGTTGAATAATGATGATAGTTTGGGAGGGAGAGCCATTATTACTCAGCTTAGATCAGAAACAGCATGTTACAGTAAAGACATAGGCACATACAGTATAGACTAATGTAGCTCAGTGTTAACAGTGATTTGGATTCATGGATAGATCACAGTTCTATCCTGATGCTCACATCAAGTGAGCCCTCAGATTTGTGTTGTGTAGCCTTAGATTCTGCTATTAGGCACCATTTAGCTGTAATGGACGTCCCTTGAAAATTAATTCTGGATTGTATTCTTTTTCTATGAAAAACTTTTTTTAATCCTTGAAAATTACTATTAAAAATATATTCAGGGTATGTTTTATGAGCTGATTTCCCTCCTCACATGATGAAACTACAGGGTTCACCTTCAGGAACGACACATCCATATTCAATACCCCTCAGTTCACAAACATCAGGTGTGGTCCACATCCACTAATAAGGCATCGCTACTCCTGGCTGCTTTCTTCATCTCGTAAGTTAGCAATACAATTCTGCATTCTTATTAATGCAACAACTTCATCTCACTTCTGATGATTTAAAGAGCTTTTGTCTCAGTGGGTGGTATTGGTTTGGTGTGTGCGTGTGTGTAGTGTCTGTTATTGTGCCAGTGGTGTATGCGTGTGTGCCTGCAGTCAGAACATTCTGTGTGTTTGCGCTTCCCCAGCTAAGACATGAGTGTGTGCGTGTGGGTTTGTGTAGGTGTGTGTGAGAGAGAAAGAGAGAGAGAGAGAGAGAAGCAGGGGGTTGATAGGTCTTGGTGGGTCAGCACACCTGCTGCGGCTACAAGCACTCTGGGACAGCTAATGTTCTCTGAGCTGACAGGAATCTCCCCCACCACTCCGATGCCCAACCCTCCTCCCCTCTCCTTCCCCGTTAGTTTGAGCTTAGATAGATTGCCCTTGTAACGGGGGCTAATAATGTGCCACAGAAGGCTTTTTAATAGGGAGGACTTTGATAGGTTTTCCAGGACACAGAAAAGCCACACAGAGGAAGACATATGCATGGAAAGCACATGAGACAAGAACGGACACACACATTGATGCACATGTGCATGCCTGTGAACTCACAAACTTACACAAATGTGGATGTGCATACACATCCATGCACAAACCCACACCTACTCTACCTGTCGGCTTGTTTTACCACATTATTATGGCTGGCAGGGGGTCTCTGGCCCTCTGCTGTTCTCCAAAGGCAGCCTGTAATGTGTCAAGAGAGAGAAAATGAGGAAGGGGGGAACAGAGGGAGAAAAGAAAGAGAAAAGGAGGAGGAGGTAGACTGCCAGCTGACAATGAAATAAAGCCCATTAGAGAGAAGTAAAATAACACAGGGAAGGAAGTGACAGCAGGCCTGTTACACACACAGCTTTACTGTCTTTAACTACTGTCAGCCACACTGGGTGACAGCAGCTGCCATCTCTCACACTTACACACACATGCACACAGACTCACAAACATAAGCATTCACACACACAAAGGTTTGCAATCACAAATATCCTACTTGTAATCATGCACATGCAGACGTGCAAATAAAGGGACACACAAACACAAACTCAGTATAGACACAGCATCCACATATCAAAACAGCACTGAGATGCACAATGCAATTCACAGACATTTGAGGGATCTTTTTTTGGTGTATTTTTTAATTGGCAGTATGTTTAAGTTTAACAGCAATATATACACAGCCTTTCATATTGTGTTACATTTGCAATATAATGATGCTTCAAAATGAAAATAAATAATGATCACTGTTTTCTTCTAACTTGTACTTTAAGTTTCATTTTTTCAACTAGGGTAACAGCCTCCATGGGTTCACTTACAATACTTTGGTGGAGAATTGCACAACATGCCTGTCTTGACAACCTCATCCTGAGAAACACTGGACACACAGATGACACATTTCCACGACAAATCTTTAGGTTATTATCCCTCCTCTCTGCATCTATAAACTATAACCAGCTGTTCTCATCAATCCTCTGATTGTCCAAAATGTAGTTATGAAGTCGGAGGAGCTGCATGTGTCATCTCCTCCACGATGTTATTGCAAACGACCTCAAGAACATTGCATGATATAGCAGAATGCTGGCTGTATGTGTAATGACTTGTATATTTTAGGAAATAGATGCTTAGCAGAAAGAAATTCACTATTTTTTTCTAATATAAAACTCCCCCCAAAAAAATCGCTATTTCAGTGAGTCCACCAATTATTAAATACATAGCCAACAAAATGAGCAAAAGTGCATCTTTCCCTTTTGCAAAAGAGAAGAATGTTCAGCTAAATTCGGATTATTGCAGTTTTAAAAGATACCGCTTTGTTTTAGAAATAAAGACTGGGTAGAGGAAGTGTCTGAAGTGGTGTCCCCAAAGTCACTGAAATGGATGATTACAGAGATATGAGGCTGGCCCTTTGGACATAAAATGGATGTCGTGTAAAGGCAGATTTCACTAATGTTCTTGTCACCATGGTCATTCAAATGCATGTTTTAAAGTGACATGAGGCTGACCTGTCAGGAAAAATGGACTTTTAAATGATATAGACAGAAGACTTGTAAAGCCAGGTCTCACTAATATTTTAAAATATTAATGCATACCTCCATCAATGCGTGAGCGGGGGGTATTCTAATAGAGCCTTAATTATTCATACCCAAAAATAAAACCTGCTTACCTAGATTGGGACTAAAAAACCCTACTAAGATGGTTTATGAGGACAGGCTAATAATGTATGTATGCAAAGGTTTTAGATGTTCAGCTGTACCTGCACATTAACCTCAGCCTACAGTCTGAGGAAGAGGGATGTCAAAACAGTGAGTATGTATGGCCATCAGATATATACTCATCTCATATTCAAAGAACAACTTTCTAGACCTTTACAGAACTATTTGCGGTAGCTGAGCGACTGCGCAAACCTCAGTATGTACTGTAAACGTATGAAGGTCAGTTTGTCATGCTGTCGAATATACTGCCATCACCGGTTTCATGAGAAAACCATGCGACTTACTGGCTTTTGTGTTACTCTTGCAGTTTTATGCAAAGTAGATTTTAGCATTTTGGAATTTATTAGATCATAGGCTGCTTGCAGATACTTATGAGCACTTATCGTGGGATATAAATAAACTCTATACATTTATTTTTTCCTGCATAGCTGACATTAGTAGCACTGTAAAAAGTTCTTCAATGCATCATGCACAAACTACAACTTAGCAATTAAAGTGGAGACAACTTTTAAATCCCCGGGTTTGAGTTGCCACAGCAACCCAGTCTCCAGAAGAAAAAAAAATCATTGTACGTTTCTGCAAACCACAGCTACATTGAATCTCAACATTTCGTACTGCTGCAACCTTGTTCCCTACTCATATACCTACACTCTTGGACGTTCCATGGGGGCGGTTTTATACACATGGTTTACTTTCTTAATTAAAAAAACAAACTATTAATGTTACTTAGGTTTAGGCACTGAAACAACTTTGTTAGGTCAGGTTAAGGCATCAAAACTATATGGTGAGGTTCAGGAAAAGATGCTTTGGGTTAAATAGGCTATCTGTCATCTGGTACTTAATTAAGTTTCAATTTCACACAGAACGGGACATGAATGTGACATGAATCCCGGACTACTAGGTGAAAGTCTGGTGTACGTTGACCCAACCATAAAGCCCAACCTCCTCCCTAAGTGGAGCTTGAGGTATGTCACATAGACACTAGACGGTGCCAAAAAAAGTTTGCAGAAACAAAAAATGACAACAAAAAATTCTGGTGACCACGCTGCGCACACCTACTCCGGTTGTTCCACCATCTCCCATTTACACTACCCAATGATAGCTACTGTAAGCTATGCTATTAATGATAGCTACTGTAAGCTATGTCATTAAGATGTAAGCTGTTTTGTTAAATTGCCTCTTAACGAAATGCTTGGCAGTGATATATTGTATATGTCTAGGGCTTTTATTGTGAAAGGTAAGAATAGAAGTATTTTTGCTGCAAATTGGAATTTTTCTGGAAGACTGTACGCAGTTGCAGACAGGAGATCGTACGCAAGATTGTACTCGGTGGCAGACATAAACCTCACTTTTACCATGCAATTCTAAGGAACCAGTCTAACAGTTGATGGTGTCATTTTCAATAGCCATTACATTGTGAAATTAACATTTACTTCATAATAATAAGTTAAAGTGGCAAAAGTTATTCGCTTTAAGGTGAAATAGCAGATGGTAAAGAAAGCTCCAATTTCAAGTATAAAGAGATACCCATAGTAGACGTTTTAATTCACCACATGATGATGACAACTGTCTTGTGAAAACAGTGGGGGGCTCTTTTCACTTGAAATGAATTCAAACACTGTTTTCTCAACCAGACCTATCTTTGTCACTTGACCATGTGGATGTTTTCCTCAACTGACACGTTTGGTTTGATTTATCCTCCAGATCTGGGAGACCACTTGTGAGAGAGAATTAACTGCTAATCAGTTTTAGTCGCAGGCTGTTAATAATTAATTGAATAAACAAACAGACACAAACATTTTAATGGGGAGTGTTATGATAATGTTTTGCATCTTCCCTTACTTAAAATTCTGTCATGAAAAATGTAATTATTGTTGACAAAATTAATCACATTATGTTTAAGTTGTGGCAGAAGACAAGAGTTGTCGAAGTAGGTTAAACATGGAACACTTTTATTGAAGTTGTTTCCCCTTTTTAAGTTACATTTCAATGTAGATCAATGTGGAATTTTGGTAAACAATGTGAAAATGGTTCCATTGTTTAAGCATTTGTTGGAACATAGTGACACAAAGTGACTTCTGTTACCTTATACAGACACATTCCACCACCCTACCTTACTCGTAGGATATTTAGGCTACATTTGTCAAACACACGACCCCCTAAAATAATAAAATAATAATAATACAATTTAAAATAAATAAATAATATTAATTAATATATTTTTCCTGCAGCAGTCAGTTACTAAAATACAATTGTGATTTATTATTTGAGATGCATAATTGAGGTTATAAGACATAACACTGTTTAGCCCCCGTAACAGGTGTGTGAATAAGTCTAGCCAGTTTAGCCACCTTAAAATCATCCCCTGACCAGTTTTAGCTCAAAGAAAATATAAATACAATTACTAAATAAATTTTACTGGTATTCATCCAAGCTTATTTTGAGAAAGACTACTACTCACAAAATGAGTCTGTTTTAACAGCCTACTCCATAATAATATCTACAGTACAATGGGAGTGTATGACTATGACTTGGTTGTCGAGCACCGTCATAAGGTTACAAAAAAATACTGTAAAGAGAGGTTTTCAATGGTCTATGTCATTGTACTATGCTATCAAATGTATTATTATATTGACATAATGAGTAAAAGCTTAATGCACACACAGAGACTTAAGCAAAACATGGTCCTTTGTCTTAAAGTGTGTCAATGCTCTTTGATTCTGTCCAACTTTAAAATTTGGAGACACATCTTTTCATATGACAGCTTCAATAAATCTCTTCATTCACTGCTCAAAGCAGCTTTGGCGTGATGCAGTCAATTAAAGTTGATGCTCTAATAATCAGTGATTACTTGGTGCGAAAAGAGCAGTCGGTATTATTGAATAGGCGGTGACTGTTTAAAGACTTGTGATGAGGCAAGCCCAGTAAGCCTGTGGAGAATCTGAGAGGCAGATAATGAAGTCTTGAGCTGTGGTGAGGAACACAACTGTGTGTGTGTGTGTGTCCAAAATTGTGTAATTAATTCTGAACACGTCTGAGTAGAGGAGAGATTTCAATAAAGGCTTGAGATACATGCAGAATGAAAGGGATAGAAAGAGAGAGATATAAAGATCATTCCTCCTTTTGAGTTTTTCCATCTTAATAAAGCAGCAGGGTGAGAGATGAGCCTGCTGTGCCCTCCTGTGGCCACAGTAGTGAAATATTGCCTGTCTCTGTCGACAACTAATTGGAGTCACTCTAATTCTATTATCCTATAAAAGGAATGCATCATGGAGCTCTATCAATGAGGGCAGTTTTCATAACAATTTCAGGAAAAATACTTTTTACTTATTAAAAAAATAAATACATTCCTCAAACACATCAGTACAATAGGTGACAGAGAACACCTTTAAAATACATTTGCAGTGTGCATGTCTACTGCTAAGTCTTTCAATTATGGGATGGAGATAAATGAAGGACAACGGATGCTATAATGATTGTTTTGTTGTGAAGAATAATTTGCATTCTTCAAATTCCAACACACTATTTATGCTACAAAGACTATTACTACGGTACATAAAAGGCAAAAAAAATCCTCTGAGGACTGCTGGACAAACTGAAACACAATTAAGGAGAAGTTATCCATTCAGTCCTTGTTACAGCTAATCTTATTAGCCTATGCATTATTAACAAATAATAATGCTGTTTAAATATAATTAAAAGTGTTTAACATATGCTTTTTAAATGTACTTAAATTGATACATATTATATATTTAGATCAGTTCTTCCTTTTTTTGCTGATGAATCAGGCTCTGCAAGATGGCAAAACAATAAGCAAACAAGCAAGTCAGTTTTAGACAAACAGCCACCTATCCAGTCAGTCAGACAGTTGGCCAACAAGGCACCCAGACGGGCATATGAGCAGTCAGTTTGACAGTCACTCCACCAACAAGTCAATCAGACACTCAGCTAATCCTTTAGCCAGTCAACAAGCCAGTCAGCTATCCAGCCAGCCTGCCACTCATCGGGTTCACAAGTCAACATGCCAACACATCTACAAGTCATTTAGTTTGCTACCTCGCCACCGCCGAACCAGCAGCCAGTCTGAACTTCAAATAAACCAGTCAGTCACTCAGTCAGACAGACAGGAAACCAGTTAACCTCTGCCAATGAGTCAACTAGTCCGTCAGTTTAACCAGTAGCCTTGCTGTCAGTTTAGCACAGTATATATTAAGAAGGGCTGTATAGCACACATGACCTTTCTCACTTCCAGTGTGGAGACGAATCATTAATATTACTATGGTAACCGCAGGGCAGAGACACAAACTGGGGATAAATAAAGACTGAACCATTTAAGGATGGCCTCCTCACACAAACATATGTGCGTTTGCATATACACAAGGACCCACACACACACACACACACAAACACACACACAATATGTTAGCTGACATGTGCCCATCTCCTCTGTTCTGCCCTTGGAGAATCTAAATGCTAAATGTATGTGCATATTTTTTCATAGCAAGAGACATATTAGAATTTTTCCAGCAACCCCCCCATCCCCTTCCGCTGACTCCCATACGGAGGACATGAAAGAGTCTGAAGCGCATAATGCTGGAGGAATTAAGGGATTCCTTGGTGGCCCTGAGTACCAGGGGCCATCGTAATGACGAGGAGGCTTAAGCGCTTTGTATCCTCCCTTTTACCCCGCTCTGTCTCTGCAGGTCTAGCAGTTTTCATTTTCCATATTTTGGAGGGCGTATGCGTCATTGAATATTCATCTGGAGGTAAAGCAATGATCATGTGTTTGTTATTGTAAGAGGCACATATATAACAACACAGAAGATATAGATTTGTTCTCTTGTTTGGGAATGGAATGGGAAGAAACAGAGCAAGAAAGGAGGAGGGAAGTGTGTCCTCTGCCTGTGCATGCATCTGCATGTGTTTGTAAATGTTAGATTAAAGAAATATCTATGAAGAAAATTCAGTTCCTTCTTTAAAGCTTATTTTATTATAATAAACTGACTATCATGTGAAAAGAGGGCAGATAATAATAAATAATTAGTTTTCCCCATTGGGTTTACAGCAGATGACATCACTCTTCTCTTTTATCTCTTCTTCTCCAATGATGGATATTGATCTGGGTCAAAGGGAGCAGAGGGGAATTGATTGAGAAACTCTAGCATGGTCAAAGAGGAAGGATTCCCACTAGACCTTCTCACTGGTGTTGTGTGCTTCATATGGATCTCTCTTTCCATCAGGGGCCACTTACCATCTCACCACCACTGTCAAACAGTATAGCGTAGACAGACGGATGCTCTCTTTCTCCGTCTTGTGAGGGGAATGGGGTTCCACTGTTGTACAGTAGTAATTTGGGCCTTAAGGGTAAATTGTGCTGACTTTATCCAAGAAGACTGTGGCAATGTGAAGGTTGTTTTTTTTTTGGACAGGAAATGTTTAGGTGTCACCTTGTAAAGATATTAAAAAAAAAAAAAAAGCCTGGAGTTGTTGTGAAATAATGACACCGATTTTAAGATGTATTAAGATGTACAAAGTAAGGATTATGAGACATTAATGTGTGATAAAAAATACCTCAATATTTGTGTTCAATTAATTTCTTGCAATTCACCTGTAAAAAAAATGTTTACTAAAATTAAGTATGGACTGATAGACATCTCCAGGCATGTGTTCAACATGCTGTTGAATAACCTTTAACAGCAAATATCCACTAGAGGGAGAGATTGGACTGCTTATTAAGAAACAAATCTAACGATTTACATTGACTTGTCTTTTGCAGTTATAGTACGTATGATTAATTCAGTCGGTCAGGAAACCTGATGTATGAGAGGCTATTAATCTAATTAACCTGACTGCATTACATAGTGAGGTGATTTTTCCATCTGTCTTTAGTTTAACTTGCAAGACTTCAGGCATGCAGTCGCAAGCTACAATATCACTACAAGGCCACAGTTTGACATTTCATTTGGTATTGCTGTCCCTAATTAGTGTTTACATGTGTCTACTTAAAGCTCTTTCTTTCTGTGTGCTTAATACAGTTTATATTTGATGTATACGCTGGATTATTGGACCTTAAAAGGATTTTTATCAGAATATACAGGTAAGTGTGATGTCAGTAAAGTGTTTACTTTGGCAGTTATTGTTTTTTGTGACCATCAACTATTTGATTTGTTTCAACTAAAGGCATTACTGGGGAGAATTTTTTTTTTCTGTTGTAGATGTAAGGACTTTAGATTCCAGGGTATGGTTCATAAATTTTACTTTTATTAGTAGCATTAACCTGTTGTATTTTTGTTTGTTTTTTTTTAAGGCTACTAGGCTCATCCATAACCTTTGACTTTTAACACAACTACAAGTGTAGTGCTAGTGGAGGATCAAACCATATAGTTCTTTTTGTCCTATTTTGTGATGCTATCAATTTTCCTTGTCAAGTTTTTTGAAGGTAACATTTTTTTTTTTCATTTTAACAAAGGTGAATCAATTCTTCACTGTCTGACAGCCCGGAGGAATCAAGTAAGTAAAAAAATCTATCTGCCCATCAGTGATGGCAAGTACTGCAAGCTCACTGTAGTGTGGCAGGTCAGATCTGTGTTTTGTGTTAGTTTTGGCGTTGTTCCCTCTGAGGGGGAAACTGAACCTCTGTCAAAGTGTCACATTCAGGCAACACTTGTCTTGATCAAAGCTGGCACCCGCCCGGCCCAGATGGTTGACACACACACACACACACACACACACACGCACGCACGCACACACACACACACACACACACACACACACACACATACACACACACACACACTGAACATGCATGCAGATACATAAAAGCAGGCACACATATACACACAGAGATAGCAGGCATGGACATTAGCACAAGCTTCACCACACACACTCACAGGGATCACATGCACAAGTATAAATAAGCATTGACAGACACATACTGTATAGGCCACACACATTTGAAGACACGTAGATGATCACACACACACACACACACACACACACACACACACACACACTAAAAGGGGATACTTTTTGAGAGGAAAAAAAGTGTTAATCCCCTTTGTTGATATCGATGTTAATTGAAAGAATGAGCTCTATAATATGGTTCCCTGCTGGGTCATCACTTAGCCCAAGCATAGCCTGGCACGATTCATAAACACTTCCAGGAAAATGAATTACAGCCGTTCTCTGAACTATCACTTTTAATACGGTGGCAAAACTCACTTCTTGCGGGGGATAATGTTTATTTGAAGCCACTGTTCTGTTCAGCCGCAGGTATATTTTTTTTCTTTTGAGAAAACAATTGATTTTAGAGCAATAGAAATCCAGAGAAAGGGGTGAAACAGAAAAGAGAAGAAACAGAGCGACTGACCCATATTCTCATTGGCTCCAGGGTCAAGCAGAGTTCAGTGACCATTTACACACGATGTCAGGTAACCCCGAAGTCATCCAAGGTCTGTGTCATTTGTGTAGTCCTTACCCCCTATCTGATCTTGTGGGACATACTGTATGGCTGTACGTAAGTCCATACAGCAATGCAAACATACAGTGCATATAGAAAGTCATGATACCCTTTTGAAATAGTCACTTTTGTGTTTTACAGACTGAAATGATAATACATTTAAAAAACACACACACACATTTGCCTTACAACATTCCAGGGAAATTTGTATTCCTAAATTTCTGAAAAGTAGTAAAAAATGAAAAACTAAAACAGCAGCGTTGAAAAAGTGAGTCCCTAAATGTAATACTTTGTGGAGGCACCTTTTGCTTTAATTATAGCCTTCAGTCAGCTTGGATCCGTCTCTACCAGCTTTGTGCACCTAGATTTGGAAATATTTGCCCATTCTTCCTGCAGAACTGTTAAAGTTCAATCAAATTCTGTGGTGAGCGACGATGGACTGCACTCTTCAAGTCCATCCACAAATGCTCTGTAGGATTTAGGTCAGGGCACTGACTAGGCCACTGTAGGACATTCACCTTCCTGTCCTTCTGACAAACATAGCGCTTAGAGTTCTGCTCCAAAAAATATCTGACCATATAACCTTTTGCCCATTTGCATCAGAATCTTCAATATGTTTTTTATGAAACTCAGTGTGACATTTTTTCAGAAGAGGCTTCTTTCTTGCCACCCTGCCAGACATGTAGAACTTGTGAAATTGTTGTCACATGCATAGACGACCAACCTCTGCCATTAAAATTTCCTTCAAGGTCACCTTTGGCCTTTTGGTAGCTTCCCTGATCAATCTTTTCCTGGCTCAAGTCATCCAGTTTGGAGGGGCGGCCCCATCTAGGCAAGGTCTGGGTGGAGCCATATGCCTTCCACTTCTAGACAATACTCTGAATGCTACTCAGAGGGAGAGTTAAAGCCTTTGATATATTTTATATCCCGGAGCTCTTTTGAAAGTCTCTTTCCAACTATGGTGACTTATTTGTGTTACCATGCACTACTATGAGTGGTATACCTCAAGGAACAGCTGATTTTATTCTGAAGTTTTATTTTTTATTAATTTTCAGAAATTGAGAAAAAATAATTTCACTTAAATGTTGTATGGCAAAATGTGTAAATCATGCTAGAGATTATTAATTAATATCATGTCAGGCTATGCAACAAAAAATGGACTATTTCAAAAGCAACAGCAATAGGCTTTTTAGATCATGAGTTTCCCAACTGATCTGAACAATTTGATCTGCTAAATATATCTATTCTAGTTCAGCCAATATGGAGATATACATTGATAGATGTTAGAGCTACACAATAATGTATGTAATGTAGCCTTTGTATTTAATTTGTGTAGATCTAACAGAACTTTCAAACTTCAATTCAAGTAAATATGAAAATCAATCAAATCCATATTTTTTAAGCAATTTGGGTAAATAAGTAAGGGTCAATAGCATGGTTCCTCCAGTAAATTCTGACATGCAGCACACACTCTCTTGTAGCTCTGTAAAGAAGCTACCCTGGCTGCGATGTCACCATCCTGTGATGATTTGTGTACAAAAGTCGCAATGCAATTGTCCACATACGTCACACTTTAATGACCTGAGAAATATTGCTCTGATATCCGTTCTTAGGCTTATATTTCTGTGGATGCAGCTTTATGTTTACCCACATGGAGCCTTATGTGGCTCCAGGGGGCTCTCAGTGTAAGAACAACCCCTGACCAGCTGTTCACAGGATCTATAGCAGAAATGGAAGGCATCTCCCCCAGCAATTTTCACCTCATGGACCAAGCATGTGTCACACACAGGGAGAACGGTGCCGGGATTTCCCCCATTCAGCTCAAATTGTTTTCTGGGTTTCTCTTGCTTCCTTGGGGGAGTTTGATATTACCAACACATTACCAACACACAGTGAATATAGTTTTGCTGATATGTGTTATAGGGGAATAGATCCTGCCCTGGCAACAACCAGTCAAATTTACTTAAGAAATACCAAATGGAGTATCATCAACCTGAGTTAATTTAATATTTAAATTGTGGAATGGTGGGTCATCACACAGATGATCCCATATATCTAACTTATGCAATGAAACAAGTGTTTAACTTAAGGGAGGTACAATTTTGAAAAGTAAAGACTTTCAGCAACTCATTCTCAGCCTTTACTGTAAATGATTACGCCCTCTAGTGGCCAGATGGTATACAGGTACAAGACTACATAACTAAATCATCACAAATAAACACACATATGCAAAAATCAAGTACAGAATGCACACACACGCACCCCCACACAAAAATGTGCCCTCAATTTGGCTCATATATCAACAACTCATCAATAATACAAGATCAAGACTAGATTTAAATGCCAAAGTGGAAATGTTTAAGGAGATAAGTTTACACCAAGGACATGTATCATGCATTATCACTGATCTGAATACTACACATGCAAATAATATGCATACACTACACGCATGCATGACATCCAAGCAGGTGCCGGTCATTCATCTCGTCAGTCTTTTTTAAGTACAGCAGCTCTAATTATCCTACAATCACAGAATAATATTTTCTCCTTTGAAACAAAATTACAGCCCCCCTCTCTTTCTCAGTCATTATGGAATGCAGGCTTGGCACTGTGTGTGTGTGTGTGTGTGTGTGTGTGTGTGTGTGTGTGTGTGTGTGTGTGTGTGTGTGTGTGTGTGTGTGTGTGTGTGTGTGTGTGTGTGTGCGTGTGTGCGTGCGTGTGCGTGTGCGTGTGTGCGTGTGTGTGTGTGCGTGCGTGCGTGCGTGCGTGTGCGTGTGCGTGTGTGCGTGTGTGTGTGTGCGTGCGTGCGTGCGTGCGTGTGTGCGTGTGTGTGTGTGTGTGTGTGTGTGTGTGTGTGTGTGTGTGTGTGTGTGTGTGTGTGTGTGTGTGTGTGTGTGCCTTACACTGTACAACCAAGCACAAGAGAGGCTGTCAGTCTTCAAACATTTGGCGCAGGCCCTATATATGTTACCATCCTAATTAGGTTGATTGAAATGCACCCTTGGATTATCACGTAAAGGTTTCCATTCATCAGACAGAGGTTGTTTGTTGCAGAATGAAAAACATGAAATGTGGTTCTTCCATCCTAGTTTCCATTTAGTCTCTCTACAGCATGGGAGGTAGAGGAACTGCGTACTTCTTCTACTTCACTCATTTACCCTTTTTCATTAAGAAAAAAAGGCAATCGGATTGCAGGGGACACATCCATACAATATAATGCAGGCCAACATTATTTCAATTATGTTAAATAGATTGACATAACTTTGCCTATAAGCCGCTAATATTAACCCCCAAAAAATACTGATTATCTGCTTACAGTATAGTTTTGACTTATTATCCTTCATGCAACATACAACTGAAAATGCGATGAGACAAGACAACATAAGCCCACCGTGCAAGGTAACTAAATCTTAATTGAATGTGTTTTAGTTTAAGTGTTAAGGTTAGCTCATTAATAGGTAAAATGAGAAGACAAGTTGCATATGCTCTAACCTGCTTGTCAACAATGAAATGGAGCGTAACAACCCATTATAATACTTTGTGCTGGAGTTTACTGGAGCAAGCATTATTGCCTGCCAAATGGGCAGAATCAATATTTCTTGTAAAAATAGTGAAACTCAAAGTTTCTGTTGGCTACCAACTGCCTGTATCGGTCAGTCCTTATTATACTTGCAAACTGTGCTGCTGGATCAAAAAAAAACACAAAACATTCTCACACCAGAGGTCGTGTGGTGATTTTGTTACTCTTTGCAACAAAAACAGTTAGCAATTAAATTAAATTAAGCTCAAGAACTAGCATCGATCAGTAGATGATTGTGACATCGGCAACACCAACTATTGCTTTTCAGTGAGTTTATGTTCAGGTGAACACTGTGGATACTCTATTTGCCACAATACAACGCCGAGGCACTGACATAATCCTGGTTTCATCGAAAGAAAAGAGGTATTCTGACCGTGTTTTAAAATGTAAAGTACAAAACGTTGACTATTAGTGAATGACTGAATTAAACCTTGCATACAGCTACCTCAAGACACCCTTCCCTGATTTTTAATCAGCTTAGTCTAATGATGTTTTCAGTAATGACTAATGAACTGTAACAGCTCTGCAAGTCACTGATTGATGTGTCTGAGTGGGCCGCTTAAGTGAGGGATGAAGGCTGGGTACCTAAACAATGTAAGAGTGATTGACGAGATGTTTGGTATACCATTTGAGCCTAGTTGGTTCTCAGTTTTTCAGTTCCCCGCTTCTCTTTCTTCCCTTCTCTGGGTCATTAAATAACTTTTCATGAGGATTCCCCGATACCCCAACTGGTCACACAATATTGGACATCCGTACTTATACAGATACTCACACAAACACAAATAAATCTAACATACTTTCCTCCCATCTCCCCTCTCTCACTGTGCCACTTCCGACAATATCTGCCTGTCATAGAGAGCCCTGACAATGGCATAGATGATGATGGTAGATAGATGAGGTTTATGGGTATTCAAGGAAACCTGGCACCGGTGAACACTTCAAGTGGGCACCCATAGAATTAGACTGGAAAGCATGGTAGTGTGATTAGATGCAACGTACCACTTATGAAGACAGCTTGTGCTAAAAGAGGGAATGCTGGAGCATGTAGAGCATCTCTCGTTTGTTTGTGATGTGATAAATCCAACAGTCAACAAAGGCCTGGTTGCTCGGACAAACCAAGGGTTTGTTCATCTTATGGGTGCTGAAGAACCTTTTCGGTACTTTTTATCAAATTCAGCTATCACCTCATTTATAGTAGTAGTGATGGGTTACCAGGAAACAAGGTCAAAACTGCTCAAACATTAAGTGCAGTAGTGAAACAAGCAACATGCAACACTCAACACAATGTTGCCGCAAAGTTTGGGTTTTGTAGATGAGCAATAAAAAATCATTATCTATGTAGTAAAAATATTATACACTGGAGATCAAAATTGGAGAAGAAATTATAAATACTTCTGAAATACAGTGATGTTTTTATGTTCAGAATTTGATAGAATACCCACTGTAGCTATACTTTGTACAGCTGTACTAGCAGGTTTTTTTTAATTACCAAGGCACTTAAAAAAAAAAAACTTTATTTTGTGAAAAAAGCAGTGAGCAAAATTTTCTTAGGGCAATAGGATTCAAAACTGAACAGGAAGTGTAGAGGTCCTTGCTTTGAATGACTTCAGCACATCTGCGCTGACAGGACATCACTAGTTTCTCACACTGCTCTGGTTTGGTTTGAAATGCTTTTTTATTGAAGTGCCGTGGTTATTAAAAGAAATGTGCTCGTACAGCTGTGGGATAGCCACAGCTGGTATTCGGTTGAATTCTGAACAAAAAAATAACAATATTTCAGAATAAATCATATATATATAATTGTATCTCTAATTTTGATCTCCAGTGTAGGTAGGTAGGTAGTAAAGCTGCAGCAGTTGCGTTGTAGGTTTTGACTTTGGACAGAAGGGAGCATAGTTTCACAGTTTCTTGGAGCAGTGTGCTTGCGGAAAGGTCAGGGGGCACCGGGACAATACAGGAAGTATAACAGCGCTATTTTGCTGGGACTGTCTGCTGTTGCTGAGGGATCAGTCTCACATAGCCAAATCTATCTCAGCAGCGCTGGAGTATCGTCTGACTACACCGACATAGCATTCAGTGACAGGAAAAATAATGTTATGGGTTGTTTGCATTTTTTTAAACCAATCACAATTGTCTTGAGCGTCACTTAGCCCTTGATGCAGCAACGGTGCCCTTGTAAAATAGATAGCTAGAGAAAGGGGCCTGACTGACGAGGCTTCATCGCAGCTGGTACAGTAAGCCAGACTTCTGACAGTTAGAATCTTTTTTTAGTTTTTATTCTGGCTTCACATATCCTACAGAATATATCCTTAAGAGTTTTTGAGTGAAGTCTCACTTTCCTATTGAAATCCATACTTTTTAACACAAGAAACATGTGCAAACTGATTCATAAAATATACACACGGAAGCCCATTACAAGACCCAGTCTGTTTGTGGCTAAACATGACTTGTTCAATAATCCTATTAGTATCATAAAAGAACAGAAGCAATGTGTATGCAATAAAAAGCAACGTTAGAAGTCTAGAGACTCTCTCTAGATGCCATCTGATGGCTGTTGCTTTAGCCCCCTGAGATCTCGGTTAAAGTGATATGGGTTCAAGTACAAGGGTCTGGATAGTGTACAAATCACCCACTGTCTCATGGCCACCAATCATCTCTTAAAACATCTGAAATTATCATCTACGTTTCTGAACAAACTCGATATCTGACACTTCTCAAAGACAAATCTCCATGCTTAATAAATCAACATCCTGAGCATCAACAGGGACCAGGAGAACTTGAGAAAGCACCTGTTGAGACAAAAGATTAATTTTGATAACTGTCGAGTGGCTTAAGTCGTCACAACAGGTGTCTTTGGCTGAGCCTTTTCACATGGCTCTGTTCTTCTCCAAAACAGCAAAGAAATGTGATGGGGAAATCCACTTGTTCAAAACAACTGGTGAGAAAATGACCACCATTCGGTAAGTGAAGTGTGAATCAAGTGTGTAATACATGACAGAGAAACCCATTCCTTCCTCAGTACATCAGTTGAATGGATGTCCGTATCAAATCTACAACCCACGATCCAGGATGGAAGAAAAGACACTTTGTAGTGACAACTGCACACTTGAAAAAAAGACTGACGTAATACAGGATGCTTCATGAAAGAGGAAAATAATAGCACATTAAAGATCTCTTTGAAATAAAAGCATTGGGTGAATGATGGGGTAAAACTGGTTTTGCAAAATAGATCATTTGCTGGCTCAAGTAAATTGTTTTTATAATAAATAGTATATCTATAGGACTACTGTAACAGCAGGGCTGACTTAAGTGCCAATTTTTTTAAAACAACATTGGATTGGATCACCCTGATCCAGATACATACTTTTCAAGATTTTCCAAATCTGGATAACCAGTGCACTGAATGGGACTACATATCATAGTGTAGGCTACTAGCTATGTAAAGAACAGCAGGTGCATGGGGTCGATTTAAGTGTCTATTTGAAGAGACAGAAAACAGCATAGGGATGCAGTTGTTAGAAACTACTTATGACTGTCATTGTAATTAATAAGAAAAATAATGAAAGTAAAAATACATTTTTTTTCTTTGGTATTTTTATTTACTTCATCTACTTTATTACTGTAACAGTTAATTCAAGTGCAAAACATAAATACATGAATATATACACACACTCACTATATGATCAAATGTATAATTTGACCAATGCAAAAATGTGCTCCTTAAATGTGCCCTCCAATCTTTAGGATAATCCCCCGTTGTTTTGTTGATCAAAGGTATCACATTCCTACTAAAGAGCTTTGAACAACACATACTGAAGGTTTGATCCAGAGTCAAACAAAACCTGGATTTGGGATCTAATCAGATTTCTGTCTTATTCTTTCTTTTGAACAACCTATTCCCGAGTTGTTATCCAATCCAAAAATGCAACCGATATATTCCCTGATTATCTCAAATCATGGACATAATAAGTAAAATGAGGACATAAATCCTATAATATCATTTAACCCTTAGCTCTTGTAGTCCATGGCACAAAATCAATCCTGCTTATATCCACACATGATATTTTTAATATCACAAAACCAGAATAGGATCCAAAGTATGTCACACTGATTCCTGCAGTGGGAAAATGAACGTGAACCACTTTGACTTTCAAGTTATTGGTATATAAACACAATAATTTGGGGTAAAGGCTTGAAACTTTGTAGGTACTCGTAAATCTGCGAATTAATGACAAGCCTCTGCCTCTGTCCTCATGAACAATCATTTGTTAGTTTCATAACATGGGAAGTGTATAATTTTATAATCACTATTACCTCTGCATTAGGTAGGTCTACAGTCTACATAGTTCTATGCTCATGACAAACTATTATCTGACTCTAAATTGGACTGGACAAGAACTAACGTGCCTCTTCTGCAACGTAGTCAGGGCAGCTGCTACCAAGGGAGGCTGTTTCCATGAGAGGGATTAGTGAAAACCAGTTGTCAGAGGGTAAATGAGAGCCATGGGAGCAAAGGGGTCTCCCTGAAACAGAAGCACATATTTATACATGAGACCACATACAAGCAGACATATACAGACTGAGTTTATTTTTTGGTGAAGTAGAGTATTTTCACCACTTTACCTAGCTGTCAAAAAGCCTTGTTTAAGTTTACATGAGGGGAACTTAAGTCGTTATCTATGCTGTCAGTGAAGCCACCGGACTCCAGTGACAAAAAGTAATTTTACCTTGCTTAACACGCCTTTGTTACTTTTGTTAGTTCTTTAACCCCTTTATAACACCAAAGTCACACAATAATACGTACTAACTAACTGATTGAGGCAGCGGAAGATCAGCAACTCCTGTGTTCTGTGAGGTAAAACCACTGTTAAGGCTTCACTTGGAGGCGACTATGTGAACCCGACTGAGCAGATCAGGCTGTAATTTCTCAAAATTCACTTGGGCTTAAATCCAGTCAGTTTGACGCCAATTCCCAGCATATCTATTCAGCTTAAACACACGTATAAAAAAGCAGTGGAAGTTTATGTTTTTCTGAAGGTTCTCTATTATTACACTGACTGATAACCTTGGACAACCCCACTTAAAAATAATCTGAACTACCCCTTTAACATTCAGTCTTACTTAGAAGGCCAAATGTTGGGACAAATATCCAAAATTATATTATAGTGTGTTCTTCAAGTGAAAGGGAAATCCTGTCTTCCTACACGGAATGGTATTTTCATTGTTGTTTTTGTTCTTAGACAACTACAAAAATATTCTTACTAAATTCTTAATATTACGTTTAGCCATCTAGTATTTAGTGACCCCTGACTAAACTGACTTTGAAACACATGCAGTTGTGTTGCAACAGATCAGAATCATGTCAGCGACAATGGATGTGCTGTAGAGCATGCACTACTGAAACACACCATCCGTTATCAGAGACGGTTGGACGCAACAAAACAGTTAGCCCCATTACCATTGCTCACAATGGTGAGAACTGGTCTAGTGGAAAATCAGAGGGCAGTCTCTGTGACTGTAGCCATTGAGATGGAATGGAGTCACAAAGAAAATTGTCTCTTTGGTCACAAGGACAAATATCGATATTCCTGAGGTTTGGTTATTTCACTTAAATGCTTTGCCCAGATTCTAAAGTGTAGTGAAGCATTTTAGCATCACTGTGATTTGTCACGGACCTAAACACAGGACATATTTATCCTCAATGACTTTTTCCCCCTCCTCCCCCCCCTTTTTTCCACCCATGTTAAAGGTCTCATTTTTCTCCACTTCTCACATTGCTGAATCTGCAGGCTTCCTTTATGTGGGATCTGCAGTGAAAGGATCTTCATGCCAGGAGACTAATGCTCTGCCATTTTCAGATAATAGGCTTTTAGTTGTCTCAGCTATACGGACAGAGTGACAACTACTTGGGGACTGCCCGAACAAGAAATGCTACGCCTTTCATACAAGGACAGGCTTGTGGGAGAGCAAATTGTTTTGGGGCTGCTTTGATTGAGTGACTAGTTGTGTGGGTCTTGTCTGGTTTAAGTTGATGTTTGCATTGTGTCAGTTTTATTGAATAAAATATTGGATTAGACTAACGAAAACTGTAAGCCAAACAACATACAGTAGGTCTGACATCTTGAAACAGATGAAATACCAAGAAAAAAGGGGTTAATTGAAGTAAAAACAATGTTATTCCCTGAAATATTGTTGAAGATCTCTCGATTGGGACACTCCTGGTTCTCACAAAGTGCTTTCAAAGTTTGGGATTTTGACGACTGCCAGCAAAAAAGAGTCTTTTTCCAAGATTGGTGTGTGTATGAGTCACTGAGTGTATGTCCACACAATAGAAAACAATCTTTTTTTCCTCTATGTGTCGCTGTAATTCTGCCACAGAAATACATAAACAGCGGAAAGGAAGAGACGTGAGACGCTGAATGCAAACACCAGCAACTTTCTCGCTAAATCTGCCAACTTTCCAAATGCTCTTGGCGACAAGAGACAAATCTAGCGACGATTTCTGGTGTTATTGGAGACTTTTGTGGTGTTTTGGAGACTCTATATACACATATCAGTCTGCAGTTACTGTCCTCAATGAGCAGCAGGTTCTGCCTTGAGCCCCAATCCCTGACCTTCTTCACAACTTTATCTATAAAAAGCGACAAATTTAGCGACTCATTCAGACCATCAGAGAAAAGTGAAAAACATACAGTAGGCCTAATTCATTCCCATGCATTCCGCTCAAAGTAATACAACTCTACGGCCACTGAGGTCTGTCTCTCTTTCACGCAGCAGCACTGCGCAGAAAAGTTATGCGGTTACAGCAAAGCATGTCTTCATGTGGATGGGCCCTGAAACAACTCCTGTTTACTGAGCTTTTATATATATATATATATATATATATATATATATATATATATATACCCAGAGTAATTAGCAATGATTGAAAAGGAAGCACTGGAACCATGAAAAGTACTTACAAACTCACTCAGTATGTGTGGCTGACACGTTTTATCCTCTGGGCTTACCATAGCTGTATGCACTTGCAACTGAGTTTGATCAGCACAACAAACTTGTATACTCAACTAAACCTGACACGACTCTGCTGAAGGAAGTCCTGTAAAGACCAAACGATTGCTTGTATGCCAAAGATACCAAAGATACTGCTGGGTGACTTCAGTACGCCCAGTGCTCATCTGTGGCATTACATAATACATTAATTTTGATTTGACAGACAAGACAGACAGACACACAGACAGACACACAGACAGACAGACATGGTGGGGCGGCCATGAAAGATATATAGATGTAGGCACAGCGGCCAAACACAACACAGACTAAAAGTAAAGAAAATATGACAATTATCTCTCACACTTAATAGAGAAATATGGATAGGGATATTATGGATAGATAGAGAGATTGAGAGATAGTCATGGTGCAGCATCCATGGTAAATAATCAAAGAGAAAGGTAGGCATGGCGGCCAGCAAAAAGACAACACAAATTTGAAGAAAATTACACTTACTCTTTGCAGATCTTCCCGGGGTAGCGGTGGTGTCAAGGTGCCCTAAAGCAAGGCAGCAAACCACAACTTGGAGCGCTGACTTTGTGGCAGCCCCATCACTGACATTTCTCCACAACTAATGCATGTCTATAGGTCCTGTGTGTGCATGTGTGTATGTGTAACAAATAATAAGTGTAAACATTGAATTTCCCCAGTGAGAGATTAATTAAGTCAAAAAATGTTGCTGATTAGATACACCAGATAGATGATAGTCATGTCACGGCAGGCAGACAGATAGAGAGAAAGACGGTCATGGCACGTTGGTCATGAATAGTTAGGCATGGCAGCCAAACAAAAACACAGACTAAAATAAAATAAAAATCATGCTCATCTCTCTCACTAAATAGATAGGGAGATGGATAAAGATGAGCAATAAATAAAGGATAGATAAGGGAGATGGGGAGAGATAGAGAGATAAGGGATGAATGGAGAAAATGGTGCAGCAGCCATGGCAGATGATAGATAGATACATAGAACGATAGACACCAATATTGATCCAAGCTAATTAGTGCAGCAAATACATAATAGATAGATAGTCATGGCACGGTAGCCATGATGGATTGATAAGTAGACAGTGACCCTATCATCCAAAAACACATCACAGACATGAAGAAAATGGCACCTACTCTTTGTAGATCTTCCTGAAAAAAAGATAAAGATAAAGATAAAAAAAAGGAAAAACAAAATGTTACCGACATATAGAAAAATGTAAGGTAAAGGCATAAATAAACAGCTAGAAATGCCTTTAAGCCCCACTTCAGACAAATTGTAAAGTATAAAAAATATACTCTGTTATCATTAAAACTTTGTTCAGCGCGGTTTTCCCACATAGAAAGTAAAAAAAAACTCAACAAAGGGGCTGGAAGTACAACTACTCTGCAACTACAGTTTCAGCGTTCTGAACCTTTGTCAGTCAGAGCCAGACTCAGATGAGGAGTCTGTTGTGCACCAAAATAAGCAACTAGCAGATGTATCAGGATGGTAAGTGTAGTTAGCATATATTTAAATGTTTCTGTTGTATGTTAGCTTGTACCTGTAAGCGGCTGACAGCTATGATGGCAGTGTGTTTTCTCCATGGACGTAGAAAAACGAATTGACAGTGGACGGGAAAAATGGCGCCGATTCATTCCTATAGAAAGCTGCTCTGTGGTGAAGGCTCCCATTAGGATGTTGCCATTTGTTATATATTCATTTGAATTAGCCGAAATAACAATTGTATATACTGTTTTAATGATTGGAATCAAGCAAAGTAATGTTTGTATTCTTTAGTGAGCTTTTTTTAATTCCAATTCCCTCACTAAAACTGCCAAAGCAACTGCCAAAATAGCAACAAAAGAAAATAGTAATATAAGCTTTACTTTCCTGTCCCAAGCATTATCTTGAATATAACTGTAACTATCATATTCATATATTTTATGAATATATTGACTAGCCTATACTAAGTTTTTTGTATAGGCTACTTCGAGTTATAATTGAAAAAAATAAAATGTAATGATTTTAACAGATTATTATAGGTTAAAACACAACCTATATAGTCAGGTCAAAGTTGATTTATATAGCACATTTAAAACAACTACAGTTGTTTTAAAAAACAACCCACACAGGTGAGTGCTACAGTACCCTGCTTGGCCGCTAGGCCCGTGGTGGCATACCTGGGGACCTGTTTTTTTCTCTGTACGGACAGTCCGCTCTGCGCTGGAGGTTTCAGCTTTCTTTGCCGGCTGTGTCGAACTTCTTCCCTTGTCAAATAGTGTATCACATATTAGACAGTGAATGCTTTATGGATTAGTGACATCCCAACTATTAAACCCGCTCTCTTCCTGTTTGCCAACAAGCAGCGTACAAAACGCAACTGACACATTTCCTCAAAAAAAATATATAAAGACTGATCAGGTAGGTAACGTTATGTTTAACATCGTCATGAAAAACTAAACATAGAGGCATTCACAAGGGCAGCTACGCATTCTCTTCCTGTTTTTAACATCTGTAATCACCACATCAGCCGCAGATGCACTCAGCTGAAAGTGGCCAGTTGACAGGCTCACTCGTTAAACCGAAACATTCATTGTCATAGTAGCTGAGCTTGAAATATGCTGAACTTGCTTCATGGAGCAGAATTCACTGAAAACTATTCAGACTAACTGAAATAAGTCTGGTTGATTTCTCAGGCCTCTGGTAACAGTTAAGGTCCTCACCGCAAGCTAGTCAGCTAAATTCAAACACCATTCACAATAACCCATGGTTTCTAGGCTTATTATGTGTAAGCTGATTGTACAACAGGTTACAACATTGCAGCAAGCACAGGCAGCAAACACAACACAAACAACACAACACAAACAACACACCATTCAAACTAAAGTCAACCAAAGTCCTTGTACCGATCCTCATTAAGACTTGATGGCCGGTTCAAATTGTGCATTTTTAATAAATTTGAAAATGGTGCACAGTTGTTGCTGATTGAAACACAGAATATCTGCCCTTCTTTCTTTGCAGCAGATTTCATAACAGGTGTGTTGGACTCTAGGAGATAGTATCTTCTACATAGGAGATAAACTTTTAGCCAACAATACCCCTTTTTTTTACCTTGCCTTTCAGGACTTGCGCAGAATTCAGCTGAACAAATATGATTTCTGAACATCTGATTCAAATAGCTACAATCATGAGCGGAATTGGAGTACAGATACTCAATCATGTTGCTCAAATAAATGTGCTTATTATTTTTCTAAAAGTGTAAGCTATTCTTACATTCCACCCCATTTATCCACATCTTCGTGCTCTGCATACATATTTCTTTTCCACAGCTGGTGATAGAAAGTGACCCTTCTGTTTACTGTCTCTTCCTGTCTCTAGAGAATCATCTTACTGACTGCTCCAAGTGACCACCAAATGAAGGACAATGTGTGATTATGTGTGAATTTCACAGGCCATTTGCCATGAATAAACGCTCTTGTCAATTTGCCTGGTTAAATATTATTTAATACATTAAATCAGTTTAAATGATTAGGCACAATGGATGCATTTTCTGCAATGAAAGACTTTCCTCAGATTGTTTTGTCTGTCCACCTGGATCTTTTTCAAAAATGTGCCATGATCACTCCAAGTTACATTATGGTCAACTCCAGGTGGAAAAACAGCCTCCATCAACAGTACTCGTCTCTGTTATCCAGCCAGAAATAAAAGAGACGAAACTTTTCTTTATATATCGTATAGATAGTATAGATAGATAGATAGTTATATGTATACAGTATATATATTTATATATAATAGACTTATTTTATCTGATATAACAAATTTGTTTTCCATTTCACAGCCTCTTGGCATGCTCACTTCCGTTTCTCTTCTTTTGCACTGATGAATCGCCAATCGGAGTGAATTCTCTCACCGACGAACTCTGGTACAGTTTCACCATGCTGCATTGGCAAAAAGGTTGCTAGCAAGTGCGGACTAGTGCCAAAGGTGCGGAACACAATGTAAAAACTAACTTTGACTGACGGCCGATTGTTGGCCTGGTGCGTCACAGTCTTACCAATGATCGTGAGAGTTTTTATCTTTTTCTTCGTTAGACAGCTACAAGAACATTTACAGATGCACTTCTCAGGAGGATTTGATACTGCCCCTATATAGCTAAGAGAAATTGAAGCTGTTGAATGTGTTAAAATGGCAAGGTTCTTATATTTTACAAGCAGTTACAGTGACAGATACCAATTGAGACCCTTATAGTCTAAGTATAAGCTTTTCAGAAAGACTGATAAAAGACTCCTGTGCAACTTGTGTAACAGACTCTAATGAAACAAAGCTTGCCTAAAAGGCACACAACTTCAGATTGATTACATAATCCTATTAGCTACGCTAGCTAAGTGACTGACAGCAGTCGATTATGTGGCTGCCTAGCGAAGGAAGATGCCTCCTAAATCAAGTCAGAACAATGCACCTTGCATTTACAATGATGTCAATGTGTTAAATTAACACAGATTGTAGTAAAGGTGCATAAACAATGTCTGGAAATGGACAAAAGGCTCCACTACTTAGAAGGGACTAGCACATGCCAGAAGTTGGTACAATAAATTACTCCACATCTGTGTGTCATAATATGTGGGTTTTATTTTATTGTACAGTTTTTTTCTCTGCCTTCCAAAAGTTGTCTCTGAATGTCAGATCAGTCTCGCTTGTCAGCATCAGATCTCTGTCATGTTTTATCTTTGACCCAGATCGAAGGTAGGAATGTGGTTTTTACTAGTGGAGACATGGATATGTAAACTCCCTGCACTATGGGGTCAGAGGGCATGAAACATTCCAAAGGAAGCCCTTTTTAAAGTCATACTAGTGACAGCAGAAATATATTCATAGAAAATGTATGGGTGATGGTTTTATTTCTCATTGTTATGCTGAACAAATCAACTCGTTATGAGACATTTCAAAAGAGGGATTTTATAGTTTGTGAAAAAGCCAATTTATTTATGAGGTTTAGTGATTTTTCCCCCTTATTAAATCATCTGGTTGCACGCCATAACACTGTGTCTTTCTCCTCTTTATAGGGTGGATTTCAAGTGAATAAATTCAGTACCGCCAATTTAGAATTTGCAAAACAAAATATACTGAGAAGAACAAATGGTGCAAGCCACCCATACCTTTAATCTAACGGCTAAATGGGCATATTTCAGTTGATTTTATTCTAAAGCCATAGTTTTCACCTATGGTTTTTCTCAGTGTTTTATGCTTACAAACAAATATTTTCAGGTTCACTGACAGCCACTCAGGCAGCCATGACAGCTTCTGTCAACCTGCATTAGAGGACCTTTGAACCTCACAACCAAAATAAAGCTTTGCTCCTGCTACGGATGGTCACCTATTCTGTCACTGATGGGGACACATGTTGACGGAGGTGGTGACCTGTGAGGATTGTCCGGGTGCATGTAGGGTTGTTGTTGTTCTTTCTTGACTGGATGAGCCCCTGGGAGGAAGCTGTGTCCAACTCAATGTCTCCTTCCCCTCATGTTATTAAAATGTGACTTTCATACTTTATACACACACAAGTTTTTTTAACCAGGGTACGTTCACTTTTACACATTCACACCTGGGAAGTTGCTCACTACAGCTGGTGGGTATTAAGTGTCTTGGTAAAGGACACTTCAGGGCTGCTCTCTCTTTTCTTGCCCAGATTTTTCCTTTTTAATTTTAGGATCACACCCGTGACCTATTTGAGGACACAATCAACTCGTGTTTGTAATATATATGGCTAAAAAGATCCTGCAGACTCATAAAATAATGAACCTTGTTCCACTGCATCACTACCAAATACAGTATGTGCTGTCAGTAGAGCTTTGCTACGTTACATTACAAACTTTTACTTTAGGTCATGCGTGGATCCAAAGCGACTTACAATGAGTGCATTCAACCATGAAGAAACCAACCCAAAAGTGAAAGAATCATGCAAGTACATACAATTCATAAATTAAGAAAAAATACTTCAAGTGCTACATTTTAGAAAAAAGAGATAAAAAAAGGGGTTTTTTCTTGTTTTTTCTATTGATCAATGGGCCAACACAGAATCTGAACAGGTGAGTTTTCAGGCTGGGTTTTTGCTGCCCTGACGTCAGTGGGATGGTCATTTGCCATTGTAGAGCCAGGATAGCAAACAGTCTGGATTGTATTGAGCGGTAGCTGGACCCCCCTCACACAGAAGAAATGGCAGACAGCTTGGTTGTAGCAGAGTGTAGTGGAAGGGCTTCGCAGCACTGTAGACAAGTACCAGTAATTTGAATAGGATTCAAGCCGCCATGTGATGAGGGAGAACTTGGATAGGTTGAAGACCAGCCAAGCTGCTGCATTCTGGATAAGCTGGAAAGGATGGATGGCACCTGCAGGCAGACCAGCCAGCAGGGAGTTATAGTAGTCAAGATGGTAAGAGCCTGGATCAAAAGCCTTTAGGTGAGGAACGGATGTATACTCCTAATGTTGTGGAGCATTAATCTAGAATTGGTATTTTAGAGACAGACACCCTAACACCCCTAACATTTAAAATAGAGGAAAAATACATCTTGTTGCCATGGTAAATACTCATCACTTATATTAAGTTTGTTTGCTTAAACAGATGATAGTGTGGGCCTTGAGAAAACCAATTGGGTTGAACACGGTCAGTAGCTCAGTAGCAGGGGATTGCATGACCTCTCTTGATGTTTTATTTATTTTGACTTCTTTTAAAACCCTGACAATCCTCCTTTGTGGCCTGTATCACCTGCTGTATCTTTTACAGGCTCATTCATGGACACTGATTCATTGCTGTGAGTAAACCTTAGCTTGAATGCCCATTAGTATAATACTGTTCAGCTTGTCTGCACTTTGAAGAAATTAAGCATTACTAAAAGAACAAAGCATGTCCTTCATAGGGGAAGGTGGAGGATTCCTGCAACCACACAAGGCATTCCCCTCAGCAATGGCTTAAACTTTGCTGTGGATTGGAGCCATGGCTTACCTTGCACAGGAGCCAAAATCTTGCAATAACGAGAGTACGCAAGGATCACGTTCACACACACTAAAATCTATCTTGATTATTTTGATAACATTTCGAGAGTCGCAGGAATAGTAAAAATAGCATCAGTTTGACGAAAACCTGAGAGTTTTTATTCGTTCGTCCTTTTGAATCACTTTCCAATGATGCCTCATGTTAGCCTATTGCTTAAGAGTTAAAAAATACAGGCTTGGCACCTTGGTGCAGGATACAGGTACAGGCTTTTTTTCAGAATTTGATAGAATATATGCCGTGGTTATGCCACTGCTGCATGTTTTTTTTAAATAACCAAGGCACTGTAACAAAAACCTTACTTTGTGAAAAAGCAGTGAGCAAAATTACAGAACACTTTCAGATCCCTCCCAGTTATTGGTGTTAATCTGGCCCTTTGTGACGATTTACTTAATTGTTGGACATACCCTATTTATCTGGCAGCTCTCTTGGTTACTTTTCAAGATGGTGAGCTGCTCTAAGGTGACTGAAACCCTGAAACAGCAGGTTGTCCAGATGAAGGCCAAAGGGATGACCCTCTCAACCATCGAGGGGTTGAGCGTTCCAAGTCTATGATTTCAAGAATATTGAAACTTTACAAGGATACAGATTAATTTAAGTCCCTCAAAAAGGCCGGTCGTCCATGTAAAACAAGTGCAGGAGAAGGATTGAGGAGAAGATTATGGAACGTCTCAATAGAGAATCAGTTCAACACTGCAACTGGAGTTGCTCGTCAGTTCAGTTCTGAACTGGGCAAGAATCTGTCTCGGCACACAGTGTCTACGCAACAGTTTAATTTAATGGAGAAAGTGTCATGGTTTGGGGGATGTTTTCTGCATCAGGAGTTCGGCCTCTTGTACAGCTACATGGCAGGGTGAATACAAATGTTTATGTGAACCTCCTTCAGCAACATACAATACCTTCACTGCAAATGTCTCCCAATCAGCTGCAACTTTCACACAAGACAATGTCCCCCATCACACTGCAAAATAAGTTAAGCAGTTCCTTGAAGCTAAGAATATTGAAACAATAAAAAATGATCTGCCCACAGTCCAGATCAGCATAGCCACAGCTGATCTTCTATTTAATTCTGAACAATAAAAAATAACAGTATTAAAGAATAAATCAAGTATTAATACGTTGCTCTTTAGTTTTGATCTCCAGTGTATATAAAAGTGTGATGGACCTGTTATATTTGCCCCCATTACTCTGATATTTTAGTCTCGTGTTTTTGCCAATTTCACAGGACTCTGTGGAAAGTTACAACTTCACATCCAGTATGCCAATCTGCTTCTGCACCATGCAGTGCCTGTGTGTGTTTGTGTGTGTGTGTGTGTGTGTGTGTGTGTGTGCGTGTGTGTGTGTGTGTGTGTGTGTGTGTGTGTGTGTGTGTGTGTGTGTGTGTGTGTGTGTGTGTGTGTGTGTGTGTGTGTGTGTGTGTGTGTGTGTGTGTGTGTGTGTGTGTGTGTGTGTGTGTGTGGGGGGGTGGGTGGGTGGTCTATGAGATTCCATACTTTGATTATCCTGGGGGGTTAGGTGGGTTGTTGGTTTGGTGACTGGTGGTGAATTAAAGTTTGTCAGCATTATATGAGAACAGAAGAAATTTTAATCCATATCAGCAAGTTGACTCAGCTTTGAGATTGCTGTGATGTAGCTCCTTTGTTAGAATTCATGGTGCAAGTATGTATATATACATTGTGTATCTGAAATGTGATTTAAGTCTGTAACAACATATCTCATATATGAAAGTGCATTCAGTATGCTTTAATGAGCAAGCTATTTAATTTAACATTGTTTTAACTTAGTCATTGGCCCTTTTCATACTTGGGCTGACCCCTACATTGATACCTGAAAAATCCAAGTGTGTTAACACGACTGTATAAGCCCACACACTGTGCATGTACTCTGTGTTACAGTTGCAAGCCTCTGCATTGTTTCTCTAAGAGGTAAATCAACTGTAAAGGAGTAAATGCAGCAAGTGCAGCAAATGCCCTTCAAGTATGTAGAAAGATTTCTATCTAATGCTGATTTAATACTTCATGATCATTCTCCATGCAGTTATCACACAAGAGGAAGAGGGCGGAGGTCAGGTTTTGTATGTCTGGCTTAGCGGAAGTACAGTGTTGGGCACGTCTTTCATGCACCAGATGTCAGCTATTCTTTTCGCCTTCTGCTTTCTTAGCTATTAGGCTTAAGGTGTGCCACATGTCCAAAAATGATCTTTTTTTCCCCTTGTTTTTCAAAAGTTTCCCATCGACACGGCATCATCTCAAAGAATATGTGTCCACACGAAACCATTGAAACTGACTGAAAACACTGTAGTACACATGCCAGGCCTATATGTGACGCTGTAACTCTTCCACAGAATTACACCAAATATGGAGAAGAAGAGCCAGGTAAACATTGTATACAACTTGGCTTCTTTCTCGCAAAATCTGGCGACTTTCCAAATCCTCTGGGGAATTTTTTTTTGTCAAAAGCAACTATCAACTATTTCTGGTTTTAATGGTAACTATTGTAGTGTTTTGGAGACTCTGACCTAAAAGCACATAACACTCTGCAGTTACTGCCCTCAACGAACAGAGGGTAATGACTAGAGCCCCTTCCTCTGTCCCAAAGCACTCAAAGGCGGCCAACTTAACAACTTTGTCACAAGATTTAGCGACTTTTCAGACCTTCTTAGCAACTTTATTTACAAAAAGCAACTCATTCATACCATCAGGGAAAAGATATGGTTAATAATTCCTATGCAGGCCACTGCTGCCCATCTCTATCTCCTCTTAGGCAGCAGCACTGCAAAGTAGGGGTGACACAAAATATGCGGTATAGCCATCCAGATGACAAGAGAAGGTGGCATTTTCTTTTTTATCCACTCTGGGACCTGGTTTCAGAAAAGAAGGGTTTCAGACTCCCATAATGCTGCATCCATGTGGACGATCGGCCGAATTATACAAAACCTTTGCAGTGACAGCAAACTGCGTTTTCCTATGGATGGCCCCTCAGTGGTGCCCAAGACAATTGTGATCGGTTTAAAGAAATACAATTAAACCAGAGCATTTCTTTATTTCTTCTACCCCAGAATGATATGCTGGTGTAGCCAGTAGGGTCTGACTATGTTGACTGTCCCACTCTAAGTTTGGAGTCTAGATTTTATCATTGAAACATACTGTATAGAAATGGGTACATTGACATGTTTAATGAATGCTACTTGATACAAGAATTTTGTACTATGAGCATTCACACATAGCCTACAGCTAAATGAGGACTGTTCTGTTCTTTTCCTCTTCTTCCTGCCAGCATGTTCAGTTCCACACCACACTATGGACACTAGTGGGTTGTGTGGGTCAGAGACTCTTGGCCAGACATCGGTTCCCACAGGGTGAAACCCCCGCTACCAGTTTGCAGACATGCAAATGTTTGCCAAGAGAGAAACACTTTCCTATGGGTCAGGCAGTGTAAAATAGAGCTTCTGTACAGGGTCAGACTGGCAGCGCTACTGAAACTGGCATTACATTTATCATAGATTTGTGCAAGAATCAAGCAAAGTTTCTGGAGGTGAAGGCTTTAAATGAGAATGATTAAGCTAAATTTACTGCACCTCTAATGGAAAGATTCTGCACTTAAACTTTGATTTAAAAAGCCTTGAAACTGGCTTTACAGTATTGTTCCCTGCCAAGATGAAGGCAGTTATTATACCCGGACTGCTTACACAATACAGAGGTGGTGAACTTTAGCAGGCTCTCACCCCTGCAGAGTGTCATAAGACTAGCCACTTTGTTTTTAGGTTTCACCCCTCCAGAGATGCTCTTTCTGCCCCAGCGATCACATACAGCTGACTACCAATAATTAGCGCAATTCTTCAGCCCTTCATTTTGGGCTCTCAAACCAGGAGAGAGGGATGCTTTGTTAGAAAGGTGCTAATGTTGCCTCTTTAAGTTTAATGTACGGGAGCCCCTTGTAAAGAGAAAAGAAGTTAAAACAATGAATCTGTATGCTAGTTGCAGTTATGGATTGCAGTGCATTAGCTTAAAAAATAAAGTAGAATACAACATAATTATTGTCATAACTTACAATGAGGAATCTGTGAGTTAAACCATTAATTCTGCTAGTGCTTTAAATAGAGAACTCAAAGCATAACCAGTGTTTCTATAGGACACTTGTTGCCAAATATAATGCGCAACTGATTGGATTAATAGCTTGAACCACAACTTGGACAGCAATAGATCAACATGATGATTACCACTATAAATCAGATTAATCAGTAATACGTCAGCTTCGTCCAGTACCGTGTCCCAATGTGAACGATCACTGCTCACGGGGTCAGGACAAGACCTCCCACACTGCAACACTTCTCGGGCCAACTGATGTAGACCACTGACATCAGCACAATAGCTTCACTAATCAGTGGTTATTATGAAGAATAATGCTTGAGTCACTCAGCCATGTCCAATACATTATCTAGTTCGGTGGAAGCTATTTGAGAGGGAGGGGTGGGGCAGTACAGTAACGTATTCCAAGTGCAACTTTGCACTGGAGTGCTGGTGAACCTATAGAAACCAACGATATGCTCTTATGTGAACGACCAAGCCTCCATGATTCGACTGATTGCTGTTGTCACTAACAACTAGAACTGGCCTAATTTACATGTGATTCAGGGTAACATCTACACTATATTGTTTCATAAGTCTTAAAAGTATCATGCTGATTCTTCTATTTAAAAGAGGAAGACAATGTGGCAGCATGTTTTTGGCCAGTCACATACAGTAGCAGTCAAAAGTTTGAACACACTTTCCCAAGTGAATGAGAAAGCGTGACCAAAATTTTTGACTGGTGCTGTATGTTGCTGAATAATACTGTGGACTTTTTAGGTCATTCTTCTGAAGGAAAACTATTACCATCATTTATAGATTCTCAAATCCAACTAAAAAAACATTTGAAGCAAACAATGTTCCTGTCCTTCACACATTCGACTTTGTCTTTAGCAGCCAAAATGGATAAGGGGTAACCACATATGAGCATTAACACAAACAATAACTTTGCTTAGACCATGCATATGACAGTGGTTGCTATAGTAGGGGAAGATATAACATTCATTATGTAAGGATTTTTGAGAACTGTTAGTTTGTGAGAATTAAATGAAATGTTGCCAAGTTACGTTAAAATTGATTGACTGTTCTCAAATTAAACCAATTTCAAATTATGGAATTGTGGGACATTAACATGCAAGGTTGCCAGTATCGCTCATGAACGTACAGTATGTAGAGAAACCATTATATTAAATGCTACTGATTATTTGAGGCTTGTCATACTCTGTACTACTGTACTTATTATTTCTGCCATTTTTTATATATAGGATTCCTCATTTTGGCAGGTGACGTATTTGGAAATCTGTCAGTTAGTTCCTGTGTTCCCTATAGAAGAACATTGCTTGGTTTGACAGATTAGAACTAAAGGGTTGAAAATATGTTTGCCCCTGTTTTCCCAACTGACTAGTTCGAGCAACTTTTGCACCGACCAGCCAAACTGGCACTACCCCTGCTCTTCTTTCAAATTCACCTTCCTCCTCAGTGGAGTCCATATGTGCCTCTTATTACATACATTTTGCACATGGATGCATGTAAAAATTCTAAAGACTTTATCTTTTATCCAACTGAAACAAAACAAACCAATGTTCCTAATACACTGCTGTTTAATAGCAGTTTACTTTAGCTGCAGTTAAGATAGAATATAATAAATATTAGTCTTCTAAAACATTAAGTAAGATCAATAAATGGATAGTTGGGAAAAGTTCCAGCGGTGGCCTAAAGCCAGACTTCAGTTCCATCTGCAAATATTTAGGAGAAACAGTTGTTTCACTCTGAGCTGATACATCCCAGGTGTATGGGTTACAAACAATATGGTCAGGACAATAACAGTGTATTCTACAACAGCAGTACACCCTTTCTGCAAATCCTGGCAAAACCTCCAATCCTCAAGCTGTCTGGCAACCACCAAACCCCCCACCCCCACCCTCGCTCCACACTCACCTTCATCTTCCTCTCCCACCTCCCTTCACTCTTGCTCCCTGTCAGCTCCCATCAGCCTCCCCTCTGTGATGCTCAGAGAGGAATTTTACAGCTGCTGTCAGCTTACTATTCACACACGCACACGCATAAGGACCAAAACACACATGCATGTACAGGTTCACACTCACACTAAAGCACAAAGACATACTGTATATGCACTTAAATCACATAAGAGAGCATGCACACAAGCTATACGTTCACCACAAGAGTGCACTCTTGTGCGTTCTCACACATGTTGCCATGATGACAGTTTTAGACAGACAATTAAATTAGACCATGGAGTGAAAACTACCTGGAAAGACCAAAGCAGAAAGAAACTTTAAGACCCACACAGTGAGCACAGTGAGACTTAAAGGAATAGTTTGAAATTTTGGAAAATATATTTGTTGGCTATCTTGCTGAGGCTTTACATAAGAACCTCAATACCACTCTCATATTTGTCTGGTAAATAGGAGGCTACCGCCAGCAGCCAGCTAACTTAGCTTAGCATGAAGACTGGAAACGGGTAAACAGCTTGACTGGCTCTGTCAAAGTGTTACGAAATCCGCCTAACAGCACTTCTAATGCACACTAATTAGTGTGTAGTATCTTGTTGGCTTAATCCGTAGCAAAATATTTTGTAAAAAAGTGGATTGTGTGGCAAAATACAGTATTTCTTGATCGGGCTCAGTTGCCAAGCAACCAGTGTAGACTCCACGAATGTACATTATTACACTACACAGTTTAGAGATGCTGGTATAATCAGACTCTGTTACCTCTGTGCAGAGCCAGGCTAGCTTACAAACACAGTGTGGTGTGCAAACACAAATCACCATTAACCAACAAATGCATCTTGTTTTGAAAATACAAAATGTACCTATCACACAAATACAGCACATATACTAAAACATCATGCTTCAGAAACATGTCTGACAAGCACAAAAAATACAACCTATAAAGACAAAAAATATCACATGACTTTTGGTATAATCTTTCTGCCATCATGTGTCCCTTTTCCTCACGCCACTAGGAGAGGACTTTACTGAGCGGTGGCAGCTGTGGAGGTGGACTTTCAGTTGGCAGCTGTAGCAATTTAAATTCAGTCATCTCAGATTGTTTTGCATTTAAAACCATACTGTTTGTTAGTGAAACGTGGAGCAATTATAAAACATGTTTTGTTTGTTTGTTAAGCTTTGGCAGAAAATTAGCTGCCGCGAGCAATAGCTTCATACTTTAACATGAGAGTGGTATCAGTCTTCTCATCAAACTCTCTGCAAGAAACCGAATAAGCGAATTTCCCAATATGTTGAACTTTTCCCTTAAACTCCCTTACAACAACAGCCAGAAACTTGCACAAAGATTTAAATCCTTGCAGATGTCTGTGAAAAAAGACAATTGTTTTAGTGCAGGTATTCTTCATTCCAAAATCCTCCTGTAGTGAACAGTGAATGTTTGCAGCTTGTCTGATGTAAATTAATGCACTTTATGTGTGAGACTGCATGTCTCAGTGTACGTGGAAATACATGTGATGGCAAGAGCTTCCTTTATGTGCTAGCTCTTTGTCTTTGTACATCACCAGATGATATTCAAGACAGTCTAGTCAAGCTAAAGAGAGACAGGCAGGCGGACAAACAAGCAGGCAGACTAAGAGGCATACAGGAGCTCAGGGGTTCAGAGGTCAAATCACTCACGGCAGCCAGCTCAGTTCAGACTTCAATACAATACAGCGTTGCCTCTTTATTTCTTAATCCGCTGTACCTGCACACACACACACACACTCACACACACAAACACACACACACGTACAATGAAGCACAACTTTCCAACTTTCAAATCTGCTGTGTACATGTTCATTTGCTGAACAAATATAAAGACTTGACTCACAAAGAAATATGTGATCAGTATGTTTTCAGGAGTATTGTATTGCGTGCGTGTGTGCGTGTGCGTGTGCGTGTGCGTGTGCGTGTGTGTGTGTGTGTGTGTGTGCGTGTGTGTGTGTGTGTATTAATGTAGGATGAGGTGGGGCAATATAACTTCAGCAGCAGCTGACACTATAAAGATTTCCTGAGCCTTCAAACATATGGTAGGAATTGTCTTCATGATGGCTTTTTATCACTGAATGGCAAACGTTGTCAGTTATGTATATGTATCGGTTTTATAGATTTGCTTTGAGGATGATAATGTTCTTACATTTACTTTTGCCCCCTTCTTCTGGTCATTTGGGTAAGACACTGCCACATTGTCTCATTTATTCCCTTACTGTCTTTCAAAACAAATCATCCTACAGGTGTGATACTATCTCTGATCTAGCATGTCACATTTGGAAGATGCATCAAACACCTAGCAAAAAGCCTCAGGACAGAGTGTCATGGAGAAAGTCCTGTCCCATTTTTTTCACTCAATGTAATTTATCATAGAGGTCTTCGCTCATCACTCTCCCTAAAATGCTGGAACGTGATACTGGGGTTTTCTTCTCTTATCTCAAGCTAAATGAGTATATGTTACCATACTGGACACCTGAACCTCTGGTTTAGACCCATCATATGCTCAAATTTAATTAAATAGTGCTATTTATCTAAAGATGAGGACATAAAACCCCTCCCTTGCATGTTTGAGCCTTGTAGAAATAAAAGAAACCTATAAAAATTCATTGCAGACTGACATTTGTGGATCAGAGGCTACAGATTATAGAAAGGGGAGTGCTTCATAGCTTGCTTATCACCTCTGATTCCTTTCACTCTGATCCAGATATTCTGAGTCGGTGCCAAAAAAGATCACACCGTAAACCGTCACACATTGATTTCTCTACAGCACAGCAGAACGCTCATCTGGTTTTCTTTTGGGCAGGATGAAATGCTCCAGAATATGAAACAAGCGCTCCCGATCCTTTGGCTCCCACACTCCGAACCACTTCCATGAATGATTGTGGGGAGTTAAGAAATGTTGGCACGCTGCCTATCAGTGCAGCTGCGGAATACGGGAGAGATGGGAGAATGACGAGCGGATTAAACAGGGTCAAAGGTTACATTTCCAATCCGGTGTTATCCATCACAAATTACTGATTACCTGCTTCGGGTGTGATCTCCATATCCCGTTTGGCTTACAAAACCCAAACTACTGAATTCAAATAAATATTTTCATTCCTGCAGTGCACATAGCGCACTTTATACCTTTGAAATGCATCATCAATTTAAAACTACCTGATGTGGAACAAACATAACAAACACTTGTTATTGCAGTCTCCTTGCAGTGCATTTAAGAGGGAAATGCAATTATTCCCTTGGCCTGCAAGCAAACAGAACCCTCCTGCCTGTTTTCTTCTCTTTATTACACACTGACTGTGTTCCTCTCACATTCATCCTCCTGCAACCTGAGAGATGGACACAAACCCCATCTCTCAGCACAGGTGTAAAATGTGATTGGCTACAGGCTGCGCTTACCACCACCCCCAACCCACACCCCCTCCTCAAAACACACACAGTACTCAGCAGCCTTGCGTTCAGTGCTCCCTTGGCAGGCTCCCGAGGGGGGAAACACATTCGGACTCAGTGCGACTTTCATAGAAGTCTGTCTGCTAAGAGGAGAGGCAGCCTATTTAAGACAATCACATGATTTCACTGGGAGTCAAAATGGTCCGCGGGGGTCACTGGGTAGAGAGAGAGCGCGGCGGAGTGAGCGTGTGTTAAAGAGAGAGGGAGACGGAGATAGAGAGAGAGTTTGGATACTGGTCGGACTGTTGAGTGCGAAAAAAAGGAAGATGACTTGCCGGGAGAGAGAACTTGAGTTCAAGCGATTTGCCGCGTCGGAATACTGCGCCTGGAGATGAATGGAAACCAAAGTGGCACAGAGTGAAGAAGCCTCTAAAAGCGGTTGATGCCTCATTCATCACCAGTTCTGCAGAGCTGCTGCGGCTTGTTTATTGAAGTTCTTAAGTCTGCTGCCTAGTGGCCGTGTGATTTTAACATTAACGTTTGCGTAAAGGTGACCGGACGCAGAGATGGCTTCCTTGCGGATTTGTGCAGAGCGGAGAACCTGGACGCGGCCGTTGCTCGTTTTCCATCTCTTTTGCTTTTTCACTCTGAGCAAAGTAAGTCAGTTGTGTGTTATCTCCGCTGCGCCTGTACGCACATGCATGCAGAGCTCATAAAGTTGTCAACACTTCAAATGACAGAGTGCCGAGTTATTTTCCATGATATTTTGCAGCATACACAGACCGTGTCATTGGCCAATGTGCATTTGCTTCCTTACAGAGCGTGCTTTTGCATGATGGGGCTGCTGACAGTGTTGAGTCTCATCAAGAGGCGTCCGCCCTTCTCCGATCTCTCAATTTACCTCAACATACAGGTATGTGAAGAGTTGAACAAAACGTTTTACAGATTCCATCAGGGTTTCTGCGACTCGAATGAACACTTGGTTGGTGTGGGATTATTCTGATCCGCCGGTTCTGGTTTATTTATTTATTTATTTATTTATTTATTTATTTATTCAGTTATTTGGTACAATAAAATTAACACTGCAACCACTGCATCCTTCAAACGGCCAGCAGCATCAAACAGCGATCACCTGCGCTGTGTGTTGCCTCTCTTCACCACCAGGGGGCGACCTGCACCCTGACACAGAGCCACCAGTTCATGCTGCTGCTGCGGAGCTCCATTTGGGGTCCACAGCAACATAAGAAATAATTTTGCAATAGCAAATTTCACAAGTTACTCGAAAGAATCTTTAGAATGATTTGTGGAGCCCTTGAACAATAAGCAGTTAATAGAAAAGTCTCAATACGTGACATGTGTCTAATTGAAAATGCCTGCCTCATTTTAGTTCACCCAGTTAGTATATTAGATTTTTATTACCCACTGGGGGTTACCAAAACCTTCAATGAAGTCCTGCTAGAGCTGCTTAATCTATTCAGTAATAAGTGCAATACTTTCATCTGTTCTTTGTTTTGTGGATCTAACCCCATGGGGTGTGCTGAGTCAGCAATTGCTCTAGCTGTGCATTCTCTTTCACTCCTTTGGTTTTTTTGTGTGTCGTTGTTTAGTTACTATGAAAAGCAGACACATAAAAACATAAACAAACATCAAAACTCCTTTCACTGTGGAGATGATATGAAACAGAAGAGAGGGGAAGCCCTTACTTCTGTTTCAAATCATCTCACAGCCAGCACATTAGCAACTATTGCTCAGCGCTCTGTGTTAATGTGTTTAACATTCATTCAGCTGTGTTAGAGCGGATGAGGAAAGAGTTCACATGTTCAATCTATTGTTATGTTTAAGCCAAGGCAACCATTGGTTAGACCTCTTATCAGTACTAATGGCACTCAGGAGCCACTAAACCAACAAACTAACCACTGCAGGATCTTGTCTCAGTCCATCAGACGAGGTATATGTGTGTGTGTGTGTGTGTGTGTGTGTGTGTGTGTGTGTGTGTGTGTGTGTGTGTGTGTGTGTGTGTGTGTGTGTGTGTGTGTGTGTGTGTGTGTGTGTGTGTGTGTGTGTGTGTGTGTGTGTGTGTGTGTGTGTGAACGCACGCTCCCGCAACCTCTGTGTTTGTATACTGTCAGACTGGGGTCACTGCAGCTGGTTTTTGAGTTAGGGCGGAACAAACATGTTGACTAGGTGTAAATGTGTGAGTGTGTTGGGGGTAGGTGGACAAAACGCCAAAGATAAAATGCTAATTTCCTGGTTTTGCCTAAGTGCTTTGGTGTCTGCACAGAAAATGTTTGAGAATATGTGTGTGAGGTGTGGGTGTGGGTGTGTGTGTGTGTGTGTGTGTGTGTGTGTGTGTGTGTGTGTGTGTGTGTGACTGCTCTTTGCAGTCCTGTAACTCTTTGGGTAGATTTGGTTGAACCGCTTCAAGGGTTAGAGGTTTGCTTCCCACTGTGACCACGCAAGCTAAAACATATGCAGCAAGGTGCTTTAAATAAATGCATCCACTTAGAGTATATGCACATGTCATGTTGTTTGTATGGGGCTTTAAGTCCGCCTCAAGATGCACCAAATAGCCACGTTCAAATCTCAGGCATTCTTACTGCCAGTGATGACACACTGTCTGTCACCCTGCATGTTTCTCCCACTGCCAAAACACGTCTGTCTCTGTGCTATATTTACTCATTATTCAGGCTGGCTAAATCAGGTCATACTGTACAGTAACTAAGACTGACTCTTGTTGACTGTAAGTCCAAGGTTCCTGTTATTTTTGTGCACTTCAAGCTGATAAAGTAACCACATATCATTTTCCCATGGCAAGACTGAACACATTTGCAATGTCTATTACAACGCTGTAATGGCATCGACAATGACACTGTTTTATTTGTTTGCTTGGTGGTTAGTCATAGATCCAAAGTGTATCAAGTGTATAATGTTCTAAGGTGTGTGTGTGTGTGTGTGTGTGTGTGATGGCTTACAACACCAGGCCTCGTCTATTACCACTAAGACTCCTCTGCTGTAACAAAAATGACTGACACACTCTGTAAAGACTCTCCCATCATCAATTAAGCCAAACAACAAAACAAATTTGCATATTTTAACTAATTTTATTGCATTTTATCCATTTTTCATGCATACAAGAGGCAAAATCTCTGAAACCCTGCAATGTATCCAAATACTTAAAGACAAAGAAATGCTTCATTCCTCATACCAGAGGCCCTGCTTTAGTAGGTCAGCTCATTCTTACTCAGAGGATGGGCAGGAGCAACGTCTACTGTTGTGATTGCCTCTGTAAAACCAATTTCGCTGCAGCTGAAGGGGTCCGCTACTCTTTTGGTTTGACCTGTGGAGGAAAGCCCGTTAGTTTCTGTGGCCACAGCGCCATTAGACATTTAACTGGTCTAAAAGGCTAAGCCTGTGACCTGCCACCATCTCCCTTTATGACCTGCAGTTATTCAGCCTGAGCTGTAGTAAAAACTGTAGTAAAACATTAGGTCAAACATGATTCACTCTCTGCTGAAGGGCCCATGTTGGAATTGTCTAAAACCTCTTCCTTTTCTTGTAACTCTTTCTTGACCCTGCCAGCAAAAGTATATGAGGCAGGTCAAGGAAACTTCACAAAGGAAAAAGGTTTTAGTTTTTATTCAGTCCCTGATGCAGCCAAGGTAGCAGGTGACACTACATACACTACACACACTAAAGGATGTTGAAATAAGTACTGACCACAATGACCAAAAGGACAATGGAATAAATTATTGCCAAGTTGCATCTACAAAATAAAGTTAAATTCAGGGTTTGACCCCCAATAATCTCCTAATTGTTTCTCTTCCTTCACCTCTCATCCAGAATATGAGATTGTATCTCCCTACGAGGTCAGCCACCAAGGTGTTTACATCTCTCACAAAGTTGCCCACCACCAGCGCAGAAGGCGACGCAGATCCCTGACCCCAGATGCAGCCTCATCAAACACAGACGGCGGCAGCGAAACGATCCACTTCCAGCTGAGTGGCTTGGGGCAGGACTTTCACATGGAGCTGAGGGAGGCCTCGGAGAGCCTAATTGCACCTGGCTTTACCATCCAGGTCCTGGGAAAGAACGGCACCGAGAGCCTGAGGGCCTACCACCAGGACGACCTCTGCTTTTACCAGGGGTCGCTGAGGTCAAGGGTCAACTCCTCGGTGGCACTGTCCACATGCATGGGGATGGTGAGTCTGAACATGCACAGAGTCGGGTTGCGGGAGGGTTTGGATGAGAACGAGGGAAGTAGATAAGTTTGATCTGAATTGGTGTGTGTTTTGCATCAGTGAAAAGGACTCCAGGGTCAGTTAATTCGAAGGTTGTTTTTTTTTGGCAGCATTTGGATTAATCTACCGAGTGAGTACTGTAATTGCACCCACTGACCTAGAAGAAATACCAAGCCAAATTTAAGAAATGTATCTTATCCTGGGACCACTGATAATACAAACACAGCATCAGTATTCTTGTCATGCTAAATTAGCATGGAGACTAGAAGCAAATGACTGAAAGCAATGTTTAACATGTATTGTCATTTCGGGTTAGACACCAGATGCCAATCAGAGCTAAAGGAAAGAGTGAGAGGGGAACAAAGTATGAAAGGAGGAGAAAAATCTGATTACAGCCCAACAGTAAAGCCAGATGAAACCTTTCTTTTTTCATTGTAAGGCGCTGTGTGTTTCTCTTACACATACAGAGCCCTCAAACTGTCCTTTCAGTATGCCACTGTGAAGCTGCCTTTCACACTGAACTCAAGTCAGTGAATTGTCTGTCTGATTTTGTCAGAAGATTGACTTGTACTTGACTTACAAACCCACTGGCTTAGTTGCAAGCCATGCCCAGAAGTTTCGTACTCATTAGTCCTAACTAATTCCATGTATACCGCATTTTGCTAAAACCCACTAATGAATAACTAATGAATGGAAAAGTCAAGTCTGTGAACACTGCAGAAGGTTTGGTCAATTAGCCAGGAAAATCCCCAAAATGCATTTTTCCAAACATGTCAAAACAATGTTTTGTTGGTATTCGTCTTCTCATTTAACACTGTTTGATCAGCTGTCATGGTCAGCGCATGAAGTAAATTTAAAGATATACATTTCATTCAATGTATTTAAACACTCAGTGGCATCTTTTGCATTTTATTAGGTTCTCAGGAGCAATAATATCTGCTGACCTAATACAGTTGGCACCATAAGTAGGGAACTGACTGTTTTTTGCAAATTGTAAAATACAGTATATAGACATTTTTATTGTACTGTATTGTCATTTGGAAGGGTGGGGTGTGACTTGGTAGCAAGCTTACTTGTTAAGAATTTTCATATTACCATGATATACTGCATACTAAAAGCTACACAACTAATGAGATGATATCCAAATCCAAAACTGAGCAGATTTATTTGATGATGAGATGATCAGTTCAGAAGTGCATGGTGTTTTTGTGTTGGATTGAAGTTTTTGAAAGAAAGACAAGTTCTGTATTTGTTCCAGTGTTTACAGGTGTCTTGGTTTTTGTTTCTACCATTTGTCATGTTATATGCTCAACTTGTCTCAGTTAAAGGTCCTTCATATATTATGTTGGCTAATATTGTTAAATGTTAGTACATCTGGACTTTTTTGTGCTCTGTGAAGGAAGCTGACGGAATTTCATTTAATGCCTTGGTGGTCCTCCACTTCTGCAAGAATATAAAGGAAACACTACTGTAAGAATGACATTAAGTAATCCTAAGCTGAACCTGACGCTGCTCCACCCCAGAACTAGCCCTCTAAGCAGTCTGGAATAAAGAACAAAGGACTTTATGAATACACACTAATCCTCAGAGTCTTGAGCTTACATACACATTCATCAATTTAACTTAACAATCTCTGAAGAGAGCTTGTGGCAACTGGGCAGCGGAAAGAGAAACTCCTGTAGTGTTGCTTATTTGCACATAAATGTGAGTGCAATCATGCAGTTCATACATTGAAAAAAAGAGTCTTGAGAGCATTCAAGTTTGTTGTGGACATACATGATTTGCATCCAAAGGACCTTGTTACAGCAGAAAAGAAAAGGGAAGTGTGGCCATTCAAATGTGCTGTCTTTTCACAGTTTTAACCAAATTGCCCGACAGCATGGATTTCTGGTGTTTTAAATATAATAGGTTCCTGGCCTGTTTTTGCTATCTTTCTGTGTATATTTTAAATGTAGCGGTCCACTGCTGTGAATCGCCCTCTCACAGAATGGCATATCTCCAGGGATCAGGGATGCTTTTTCTTGTTTGTGCGTGTGTGTGTGTGTGTGTGTGTGTGTGTGTGTGTGTGTGTGTGTGTGTGTGTGTGTGTGTGTGTGTGTGTGTGTGCGTGTGTGCGTGCGTGCGTGCGTGCGTGCGTGCGTGCGTGCGTGCGTGCGTGCGTGCGTGCGTGCGTGCGTGCGTGCGTGTGTGTGTGTGTGCGTGCATGTCTTTATTTCAGACCAGATCCCAATAAAAGATTCAGCCAAAAGGGCCAGGGTTGCACAGACTGTAAATGTAGTTCTCACGACTGAGGCTGGCTAGGACGGTCTGGGTCAGTGCATCAATGAGAATTTGACTTTTTCTTATGTGAATTAGGGAACTGCAAATCTACATCAGCAGACAGAGGTATTTAGACTCCCGGGGAATGCTTAAAATAGTTACAAATTTTCACTAGTGCCAAAATTGCTCTTATCATGCACTACATTTATATAGCCTGACCTGCATATGATAGGAGTTTTTACATTCATTCATATAGATTTAAAAAAGTGTATTGGTAAGTGTATACATTTATATCTTGTAGTGTAATACTTGAACTAATCTAGCTGTATCAACCTGGCTAGGCTTTTAAAAGGGTTTTCTTTATTATCTAATGGCTGTGTGTGCTCCAGATGTTCCAGATTATATGCCTACAACTGGTCAAAATTTTAAAAAAAAATGTGTACTAGGCCACCTTAGAGCTCAACCTTGCACTTTGGTCAAGTTCCTATTTAGCAGGATGCAGGTAAATATTGACCAAAGGAACTTAGATCAATAGTTGTATCAGTGAGAGCACCTGGCCTCCAACTGCAGCAGCATGTTACCACATAGATGAGATCATTCCATCACTCTTATTTGCTCCGTCATTGTGTGAGAAATTTTACTTGATAAGGCAATTATGTTTTCAGAATTGAACCTGACATAGAAATCCCATAGAACAGAATCAGCTCATTTCAGTACCTAATAATGTTTTTAATCCCAGTATACGTGTATAGCTTTAGTGTAAAAATGCATCAGGAACATCTTGATCATGTTCTTTTCTGTAAATATATGTTGTCATTATGTTTATATATACAACATGGTTTGTTTGTTGAGTGTGGTTGTGTTGTTCTAAGTCTCTTCAACCAAAGAGATAAATTACTCCACTCACTATTCATTGATGTTGTTATAAGCCATTCTGCGTTTTCTTTAGTCAGATGGCTCATACTCTAGCATCTAGAATATATTGTAAACATACATTCTCTGCATTGTCAGCGTTGGCCATTTGCTTTTTTTTGCATTGGTTGCGTTTCTTATATGTCTGTATGTGAGTGTTGTCTCAGGCTTGCTAATGACGGCAGAGATAGATGAAGACAGAAGGACGGAGGGAATAGATGTACCATAGAGATGAAGGCAATGTGGGTCATTGTGCGCTCCCTGGCATTTTGAAGTGCTGAAAACCCCCTTCTAGTGTTATGTTGTAAAGCTTATGTGTAAGTTGCCTTTTCAACTCCCCTCCTCTGGCAGCCCATATAGTGGTTAGCCCTGCTTTGATGACAGTAGGGAGTTCAACCATAAAAATGTCGTACTTACAAGCAAAGAATTGGTGGAATAAAAGCAGCAGGCCAGTCCCACTGACTGTTCACCCGCCAATTGGTTTGAGACTGTGCACAGTGACACACATGTGGAAGGGGAGATCATAAAGCAGGTCCCTCTACTTTATGTTGCAGCATAATCCTCTTTCGTCTGGCTTTTACAGGGGTTAGGGAGTTGAGGGGTGAGGAGAGTGCTATACAGACATTGTTTAACTCCATAATACCATTACTCTTTGTTTCCCATATATGACATCACATTGTGTGATTTCCAGCCATGCAATATGAGCTCTATGGATGGACATGGTGGTCTATCGGGCCACCACTTTGGTCCAGACATTAGTATCTCAACATCTATTTGGTGGATTGGCACAAGGGCATTCATAGCCCCCACAATATAAAGTCTATTAACTTTGGTGATCATGTAACTTTAGCTGTTGTGGCTCTAATTAACTACAGTTAGCATCCTTACATGCTAAAGACAGATAGTGTACATGGTAAACATTAAACATCCTTAACTCCAGCATGTCAGGATGGTCAATATGAGCTTGTTAGCATGCTGACGTTAGCATTTAGCTCAAACCACCCCTGTGATTAAATACAGCCTCACAGAGCTGCTAACTTGGCTGTAAATTCTTAGTCTCCTCGACTTGGAGTAATTAAAATTGTTTTTGTTTTTTTTAGATACAGCCTTTCAAGAGACGCCACAAAGAGCGTCACAACAAAAGAAAAAATGACAGACATGAAATGCACACATCAAATTAAAAACATAAAAGAGAAAGTCTAAACCATAGGGTCTTGAGCTGCTTTTGTCCACAAATCTTAAGTCCAGTGAGAGAGAGTTCCCAGGGTTAGGAGCTACAACCTCAAAAGCACAGTCTCCTTTTGACTTGAGCCTGGAATAAGGAACTACAAACACACACTGATCAAAGGAACTATTCGCCCCTTGTGGAATTAATAAAGTTGGTTTTAAATTTTAATTTGAGACCTGCTACTAATGTAGGACTGCAGTAGCTTTTTAACATAGGCAGGCAACTATCCATGCAAGGCTTTAAAAGTGATCACAAGAATCTTGAACTGGATTCTAAATTTGATGGGAAGCCAGTGTAAAGAAATCGAAGAGGAGGTAACATGAGGCATTTCGGAGAACATGGTCAAAAACTTGGCAGATTTCTTGCTAAAGCAGGACAAAAGAGAATTGCAGTAGAAACGGCAGGCGAAAAGTCATCCGAGGACACAATGGGCCTGAGTTAGGCAATGTTCTTCAGCTGGGAGAAACAGGAGCGAACCAAACAACTAACATGCTGAACATCTAATGCACACCTCTTTTATACCAAAGGGAACTGCTAAAACATCATCCCACTACAAATCACTTGGAGGTCATGTGTTTTCCTCTTGTAAAAGGACGGGTGTGTTTCTTGCCTAGGGCTGGCTTAGTAGTCGTAATAATAGAATGTTGCGCACTTGTCCAACCTCTGGGATTTCCAAGAATATATGAGGGATGGTCTATTGATGCGATGATGCTTTGAAAAGCAGGCAGTGTGGTCTTGGCAGCTTGCTGAAATCAATTTTCAAAACGCAGTTAGATCAATCAAATGATCTTTAAGGATTGGTGCTAGTTTCATAATTTGCCAACATCAATCATGATTTTCTCAGTCATGCAAATAGATTAGGTACTGAGCCATGTGCATATGACTCAGTCAGTTAGGAACATTTGTTTTCAAATTAATAGAAATCCAGTTGGTGTTATGTGTTCTGGACAGCTAGCCAACAGATGACTAAGGTACAGCTTGCAGTGAAATAGCTAATCGATTAAGAAATGGTGTCTAGTGCTGAAATGCAGAGGCAGAGTATCATTCATAATTTTCCAATACATCCTGTCAACATTGAGCCAACGTTTGGATCACTGCCTTCAACTGCTAGAAATGTACTGCAGTCTCCATTGAACCAGTTTGCATGCACCAAAGACAACACAACAAGAGTTATTGCTACACTTTGGTCTGTCAAAAGAAATGTTGTTTGGACATTTGCTTTTGAAGAATAGATTTAGGATGGCAGCTTCATTACTTTTTGTTTTTTCAAACTTAAATTCTTGTGTTGCTGCTTTTTTTGTTTAGTTTTTTGGGTCACAATACACACAACTAAGGGTGGACAATTAGTAGGTTTGATAAATATTCTTTGTTACTGTATTAAACTCTCTAAGATCTCAGAAATACTGCATTTACAGATTTACGGACTAATGCTTGGACTAAAATAAAAAGCAAGCTTGGACCAAAAATGAAAGTCATACATATAAACTTTTAGTTTTTTAGTCTCTTTTGGTCTCCATTGAGAGCAACTGAAAGACCAACAGGAGAACCCAAAGGAGAGATCAATATACTACACACCGTCAGGTGCACCTTGTAATGCACTGAATGCTTCCCCCCTCAGTTCCGTTTTCCTACCCTACCCCCCCTTTCCTGTTGCTGCGTGTCTGGATGCGTCTGACTCCAAAGAGTCCAGCTGTTTGCGCCCTCCCAAGTAGTGTTTCAGCATTTTATGACTGCTATTTGCACCCCGTAGCAGCGCAGTGTGTAGTCTGATGACTTTGACTATTTAGGAAAGGCAGTAGTTGACCTAATCTCTTAACATTGTGACTTGCATATATACATACTCAGAGGAAGTAGCGAATGCATGTTGTTTTGTATGACGCCAAGCTTAAGTTTAAAGTCCGTGCAGAGTTTACAGGCTGAAGACATTATAAAAAGATTATCTGTGAGATATATTGGCTTAGAAAGACAAAGAGGATGCATGCTGCTTTGTTTAAGACTGACACATTTTGAAATCACTGTTCATACTGTACAGTACACTGCTATCACATATGGTTTTCTGTACAATTTCTAGTCGGATTCACCCCTACAAATAAAAGCTTATTCTGCACACTATAGATTTATTTTTTCAATTACCATGCTTTAGAAGAACTAAGAACCTACCAACACAAGTTGAAGAATACAATAAAAACATCTGGATTTAAACTCTTAAGCACAGGCCAAAAGCATAAAAACTAAATTCATTAAACAATAAGGAGCATTGATCTATCTGTAGGTGAAAATTTCCATGCAGTCAGCAGACAAGAGGAAATAGTTTAAAAACACAAGCTAACCATCCCCTGAGCATGAAAGCCTTTATTTTACAGACAACTTAATTAAGTAAGATGAAGATGAGTGTTGTTAGAAACTCATTTGAAGTTGTATAGAAATAGAAAGGGAGTGGAATCACAGATCTACTTAGATTACACCACATACAGTAGATCCTTATATACAGTAGAGGTTGAAAAATAATCTTACATAGTGATCTCCATAAATCCCTTATTTTGCTGAAGGACCCTGTAATTGATGCCTCATCAAGGACCCCTGAAGATCTCAGGAACCCTATTTGGGTAACATGTCACATAATACATTTTTGACACACATTATAATAGAGTCAGTGAATCTATTTTGTACCGAACATGGTGACTGCAAAAAACTCCAGAAATTACAGAATGGAACATGTGTATATGTTGCTGAAAGGGAAGAGACGGATGTAGCAGAGAGTGAGCATTGTCACCATGATATGCTGACTTTCATGCGTGTTGATGGTGGAAATGTTATGGTGTGTGTGTGTGTGTGTGTGTGTGTGTGTGTGTGTGTGTGTGTGTGTGTGTGTGTGAATGTGTGTCAAGTTTCTATAACAACTTAACAAAAGCTTAATATTTCTACTGTAAGGATCAAATTTCCAAATAACCAGAAACCTTTTTTTTAAAACTATCACATGGCATTTTCCCTGCAGCGCTGCTTTAGTTCCATACCAATGCCCCGATGCACGGCACCCACCCAGACAGTACTTAGCATGTGAAATGTTCAAGTTTGACAGCAATGCTGTTCAGGTCAGAGGCCTCACCGTGACTTGGAACCAAATACGACAATCGCCTGTGATTACACATCACTGGGGTGGGTGCCATGCGGATGACAGGATCATGCACAGGTTGTCACATGCGATTGTAACCAACGACTCTGGCAGGCAAGCTACAGGAAGGTGGTAATGCATTAGTAAGCCTCTCTCTTCTCTCTTCTCTCAATAATTGATCCCACACCCTCTTATTTCTTATTCACCCCAAAAAACAGTGTATTTCAGGGTCAGTTTGTTGCAACATTGTCATGAGGAAAACAACAATTGCATCTATAGGTCTTTTAACACATAATACAAATGACAGTGCTGGTGAGATGCTGACAGCAAACATGCATACTGTCTGAGTCTTGAGGACTTCACTATAAAGCTTCAATTGTTCTGTTTTTTCAGTGGCCTAAAATATTGTAATCATCCCCATAAGTACTGGGCCAAAAAGTGTGCTTCCGGCTGTAAATATGTCTCCAAATGTATTTCTTTGTGGCTGTTCGTGGTTATCATTTGTCTGTCAAATACCAGTTTCTGTACGGTGGGAAATTATCATTATCTCACACAGAAACACCTGTAAACAACAACTGCGCTCCACTGGCTTGTGGTAAGGGCATAAAAGTTAAGAGTGGGATTTGAGCAAGTGTTCCTCGCATGGTCGCCTCCATTGGACAACATCCTTGTGCTTCAGGAGTCATACAGATGCTTGCATACTTTTTAAAATGTCCTTGTGTTCTTATATACTGTTCGATTAAGCAAAGTTTGACCATTCCTATTTTTATAGTGAGAGACTAAGGCTGCTGTAGAACCAATAATATAATATTCATAAGAATGCATTACAATTTTCTTTTGCCTCACTAGAGAGCTGTAAACTCTACAGCTATTGTAGTCACAGCTTACACATCTGTGTTGGCTTGTATTCACAGAGTTCATCATTTTTAACTTCAGTGCTTAATACAGTCACAGCATTTTCCAAGGACTCTTTTCCACTGGTTTCCTGAACTGTGGTTGAAAGGCTGGCAGAGGCAAAGGCCCAGGGTAGTAAGCGATGATGAAATGGGGTGGATGAAAATCAGTTGTGGAGATCATTACAGCAACATCAAACACATCATAAATAGAGGTCTGCTCCTGCAAGATTGCAACAAGAGATACTCCCACTTGATTAAAACACCAAGGTATGCACAAATCTGTACACACTCAGACACTCAGTTGCAGTTGTATAATCTACCCAGTCTACCCAGCCTCCACGCTCAGCCTTTTTTTGTCCCGCATACACACATTCTTGTGCTGTGTTCAGACCGTTATACACAGTCACTGCCACTGTGTCAGCCTGTTTCTGTCAGCCAAGGACCTCACACTCCACTCGCAGTGAAATAAAACGTTAGTCAATTAAACATATTTTAGGGAAACTGCTATTTCTGCCAAAGACAGTTACATTCCAAACACTCCATGCCAGTTGACTGTCAACACAGATGTGGTGCGTGTTTGGAGAGACTGAGAGAGACAGAGAGTAAGAGAAAGTAATCTCCAAGTGTCTGAATTGGCTGTGTTGATAGAAGTTTATTGAAAATGGAATATGAAAACTGGAAATGTCTCTGTCTCATAGAGAATAAAGTCAACTGAAGAAAACCTGTCTGAACCTTTAGAGATTTAAAATGGACTTTCCCATAACTTATCCCCTAAAAGGAAAGCATAAGGCACTGGTACTTAAAGTGGGGCCCTCCATAACAGGAGTTTCAAAAAGTGAGAAGTACTCATAACATGTAAGAACATATTTTTATAAAGGATATTCATTCATTCATTCATTCATCTGGGGTCGCGCGGGGGGCTGGAGCCGATCCCAGCTGACATCGGGCGTGAGGCGGGTACACCCGGGACAGGACGCCAGTCTATCACAGGGCACATTCACACATACGGGCAATTTAGAGTCATTAAATGAACCTAACACGAGCATGTCTTTAGATGTGGGAGGAAACCGGAGAACCCGGGGAAAACCCACGCAGACACGGGGAGAACATGCATGCTATATTATATTCAGATAATACTTTAGGGGCTATTTTGTGTAGCACAAATAATAACACAAGCTTTCTGATTGCCCTTTCACACCGAGGGCTCAACCAGGGATGAACCAGCTTTGATTTTGCATTTAAAAGGGATTAACCTGCATTGACTGACTCTGTTTCAATACCCAGGTTGAGAGGTGGGCCAGACATGGGTTGGACAGTGGATTTGTTATGACCAGGGATTAACCCTTATTGAGTGATTTGGTTTGAATTGACAAAAGTCAGATTGAAAATAACTCCCGTCTGACCTAGGTTATTGATGTTATAGAGGTATTAGCTTTTTTAGTCTAATAAATAAACAAAAAAAACTCACAAACTGTCAATAGGTTCTACACCTAGTTTACTTACTTACTACACAGAAAAATACACCTTTTTAATTCAAGTTTCTCTCTTTCGCCGATCTATAGACTATCTTAACTGACACCAAAAACTGGTTTGGTCTTTAATAATGCTAATAATTTGATCTAAATAAATCCTTAATTCACAGAATATGATGTGAAGATGCTGTTTTCCTCCCTGATGAGCGGCTGTCCACAGAGGTCATTTGTTAGAGGCAGACCACGTAATTAGCAAAATTATAACAATCGCCCAAACAATTGCCCCAAAACCACTGATGTACTCAGCCATCACTGATAGCCAATCTATTTGACCAGTCTCCCACAATCACTTACTATCCTCTACCTCCGCAGGCTTTTTAACCAATATATAACGTATAATAATAAAATAAGGAATGTTGAAAACCTTGAGAACCTAAGCATATACATTGTTTATTAGGGAGATGCCTCTTTTGTTTGAAACCCTTTCTATTTGACCGAGTCTTATATAGATTTTGCTGAGATAACGTCTGACCCTGAACAGCAAAACAGATGTTGGACATGAAGAAACACGGCCAGTAATTGAGCTTCACTGAGTTAAAGGGGGGTCAGGTTCGCAGTGACCCAAGAGTCAAATCTTGACTAATTGCTGACAGAGACAGATTGGGAAGCTAAAGGAATAGCTGGAGAATGGTATTGGTTTGTTAATTTGTAATATATGATTGCAGCCCTGTAGGCTAATGGAAAAATGGAAAAGAATGTTGAGCTGTTGGAAACTAACAGTATAGACTCTACCAGTCTCTTTTAGATATTTTAGCTACTTTAATAAAGGCTAGACCTATCTTTTTCCGGTTAAATACAGCGAAGGGCTAGCACTGTAAAGCTAATAGGACTTTCTGTTTTGCCTCTAGTCAGGTTTGATCAGGACACAGGATGGGGACTTCTTTTTGAGACCTGTATCCCGCAGCCTCGCTCAGAGAGACAACTTCACAGCACCCTCGAGTCACCAGCCCCACATCCTCTACAAAAGCGTGACGGACTCCCGGACAGAGCAGAGAGGTCATGACCCTCGGATGCTTCAGAAGAGATCCTCAAATTCAACTCATCACAAATCACACAGACACTTTGTCACCAAGAGATCCATAAACTCACACACGGACCATACCTACACAGTTAATGAAGATCAGCAAAGTGACATCAGTCACAGTGACCAGATGGAGCATCATGACAGTGACCATCATCACCACAGCCATCACCATGACAATGACTACAGACATGGGGAGAAGCAGAGGCAACATTTCTGCGGGAGACGGAAGAAATGTATGTAAGGGCAATTTCTCATTCTAATCCTCATGAAGCATGCAGCGTTATAATAAACTGCACTCTCATATACCACATCGTCATGTTGAGATGCATTAAACATTCCTGCAACTGCTTGAGTGTAAGTAACAAACATTTCTTTAGTTTTCTGTTTACATGCTACAACTGTATAAAAAGAGCTTCAAGTTTCTTCAACAACTCAATAAGATTTTATAATTAGGTTATTCTTACTCACCTATATTCTCCAACCTAAAGGATATTTACCTTTAGAGATTTTGTTTTTTTTAACACATAAAATTAGATTATGGGTCATATTTTGTTCTGGAAAATTCCATGTTGTCATTTTTTCCCTTTTTAGTCCCTCAGAAGAAAATGTTTAACATTTGACACTTAAATAAGATGTTTCCACCTGGACATACGTCTCACATTACACAGTTTAGACACTATCATACTATTCTTAAATTTCCACATGTAACTAAATTAGTGTTTTGAACTCAAAGAAGTTAAGCCACATTTGAAGAATTATCACATCTCACAGTGTCAAGTAGAAAGGAAATAAATAATTATGTTGACATTTCCGGTAAACTCTGTTAGCACTCAGCCTCCCAGGGTTGTGGTTGGTTGGTGTAAGAGGGACAAAGAGACAACAGTATTAATATGTTCCATGATAATGTGACTGCAATGAATGCCAATGTTATCATATATTTACTTAATGTTTCAACATTCACAGGTACTTACAGTACTAATGTGGCAAGAACAAAACAAAAAAAACATGGTGCATCTGTTGTAACGCTAACATGTGCTGTCTTTCACACATAATTAGCTCCTGTTTTGTTAAAGAGAGAGAACAAGATGTATGTTTTTTCTGACTTAACCAGAGGATGGTTTATACATCTAGACATGCCGCTGTTTTGACGATTACAAGATTTTGTATCTTTTGAACAGAATGGCAAGTCAATATTTTTGGTTAGAGAGCTTTCAGACGAGATTTTGATTTGTATTTCATGGGTGGTAAATTGTTCCTCCGGATAATATTATGTCAACCTATATTGAACATGTTGGTGACATTATTGGCATGATATGTGAAATGTCAAGGGTAATGTTTTATATTCACTTTACACTATGTCAATGACAAATGTTTTCTTTTAAGGAATTACCACCAGATCGGTTAACATTGCCGAGGGTCACAGGGGTCATTTGAAAGAGAGCAACTAGGGATTGGACTAGTACCACTATCATTACCCTGCAGAACCCCAGCTGTCTGTCCCCTGTGAAAACACACTGATGTTTACATTCCCATAGGATGACATCACTGAACACCTGTGCCATGTTTTAGTCCAAAAAGCACTTTGGTCGCTCACCTGCTGTCTGCCTATATAAGCAAACTTTCTAGTCTTTATAGTTTATCCCAGCCAGGCAGTGATAGCAAAAGCTTTGATAACCTGGAAACATCAAAAGGAGAGTTAAAACAGGGTAGGGCATTTGATGTCAAGATGAAGCTGGGTGTTTGTCTGAGTCACATGTTCACTCAACAACGTACTGATAAGCTTTTATAGAGTTTAACATTATCATTTTTATAATTAATTTTCCCTTTAGATAAAAAAAGCTCATCTTATCTATGAAACACTGACATAAATAGGGGCACCATTACCTTTATTAGCAAAATTTGTGAAGTATTAAAACAGAGATGAACTGCATTTACTACTTGAAACAAATTAAGAAAAGGACCTTGTCTATCATTATATAGCATTATGTTATGTCTACAGAATATGAATTTGCTTAGAGATCTCTGTGATGACAGCAAAAGGGATTTGCTTTTAGTAATGTTAATGTAAAGCTTTCATATAACACATGTAGCCTACATGAGAAAATGTGACTTGCTGTGACTGCTGCTAATGTACAACCACATATTTTTGTTTCACACTTTACTTAATGGTAGCATAACACTGACACTGCCAGGGTCAACAACAGAAAAAAATCTCAGTTTTCAGTGTACCCATGACATCAGTTCAGGAAAGTAAGTGTATAGTTAATCATCCACAATGGTTGTCAGCTACTTGCCAGAATCGCTGGTTAACACTCATGGGCAAAGTTGGCCATTTGGCTAATGGCTAAAGGTTCATTTCAATATTTTTGTAACATATAATCAGCTATGGCAAGGAAGGTTTGTATACTTGTAATGGAATGTCCTAACTGCTATTAACATATGTGCAATTGTTTTTTCTTTCATCAATTACTTACAAACCACTATAGTGTGCAACAGCTTGATTCAATCATGTTGACTGCAGCCACAGTGTAAAGTTTCATTCAGTTTGTACTTTCCCACATTTCTTTTAAAACAGTTAATTAGTTCCATCCCTTTATTCTGTTTTATTTAGACATGCCCAAACCTCCAGAAGAGGACGTCTTTATCCTTCCAGATGAGTACAAGTTCATCCCAAGAAACAAAAGAGCAGTGCTTATGAAGAACCAGGCTAATCAGAAGCTAAATGTGGAGACGCTTGTGGTGGTGGACAAGAAGATGATGGACAACCACGGCCACGAGAACATTACCACATACGTTCTTACTGTGCTTAATATGGTGAGGGAGACCTAAGTACTGTGGTAGACATTATAGGAGCAAAAGGAGAAACTAAAACAGAAATTCATTGGCATTATTGGAGGTGTGATACTTTGTGTTAAGTACCAATTAGCAAATGTTAGCATGCTAACATGTTGAACTAAGGTGATGGAAATAGTAAACATTATACCTGCTAGACATCAGTGTGTTAACATTGTCATTGTTAGAATGCTGAATTTAACATTTAAAGTACAGCCTCACAGAGCTGCTAGCATTGCTTACTCAAATTAATGACAAATGTGATGTAGGATATGTATTTCTACTGGCACCACCGTGTCTTTCAGCAGGAAAGTCTTGCATTGAATCAACTTATAAAAACATCTTTATCAGTGGATTGAATAACAGCACAACAAAGTCGATTATTCAGCAGTGGCTCATTTTCACTCACACGAAGTGTGGGCATGCTAAACCTTAGCATGTGAAGGACAAACATCAGCAGAATTTGTTTTGGAAGCCATACATTTGAAGTTTGCCATAGCTTAGGGTTTAGTGACCTGACACTGTCTTCCATTCTCACTTATCAGAGAGAGCACATCTAAAAACATGAAACTGATATCTGGGTGAGATCATTGCTTTAACACTCCCAGTGTCCGCCCGTCCCCTCAGCTGATCTGCAAGCTCATCATGCTCGTTTTGCTACTTAATGACTGACTGACAAATCCAAAGATAATCCGTCTATTTTGAAAACATAGTCCCCACTAGTTGAAACCAACTTGGAGCAGTCACAGCTCGCCACAGACGAGTCGTCTAAATACAATATGGAGTTTCACAGAAAACACCCAACCCCCCACCCCACCTTCCAGCTCCCAAAATTTAAATCCGATATGCTATTCCAGCATTTGCATGGATTTATGTTTTCTTCGCAGCGGAGTGGAAAGACTTCAAAGGCGTTAATTACCAATTTAAAAAACACACTGTACATTATGCACATAACACTGAAGCTCTATGGAAACTGGCGATTGTTTCTTCAAAAACACAGTGATTCACTGTATCTGTTGAATTTTGCGAATCCGGAGCTCTGTCAAACACTGGTGTTCCAGGAGATCTTATTAAGTAAGTGGTTTTGATTGCCTCTTTGACCTCTGAATTCTGCTTCAATTTGGTAACAAACCACAGCCATGTGTCCTCTCATGAGTCAGTGCAGATGAAGACCAAACATCAGAAAACATCAGGAATGAATGAGAGTGTTCCTGACGAAAGGGGGGGGGAGAGAGGCTTAGCAAGTGGCACCTGAGGTATTCACAGGGCCCGAGAAAAAGACAGAGCAAACAAAAGCAAAATATCAGGAGTCCACTTTTAAAGCCCAAAGTGTTATGATTGATGGTCAGATATCTTTGTGAGGACAATTGAGCTTATCTCAATTGAAAACAGCAGTTGTGGCTGTCATACATCAAAAGATTTATTTCTACAGGAATGTCAAGGTGTGTTGTCTCATACACTTGACACAGTCTGCTCTATTATATGTGTCTACTTACATATAGATCAGAAATGAACAGTCTCAATATCAAGTATAATATGGCACTGGTAAGCTTGACCCAAAGATGATTTCACATTGTGTCGGACCAGACATTTTTTTGAAGAAGTACTTTATTCTGAATTTCAATATTTTAATGGCTGATCATGCATTCGTTCGACAGATTATTACTTCAAATGTCACTTTACTGACTCAGACTGGAATTCCCCCTCTTTTTTATTTTATAGATAATAACATTTGATATTGAAATGATATCTGGTCACCTTACTGTGACCAGACTTTGATAAATTGATTGTAGACAGAAAAAAAACATTTCAGTAAACAATAGTGTTAATAGTATGCAATAATGTTTGTTTATGTGCCTTTTAGGTCTCCAGTCTCTTCAAAGATGGTACGATAGGCGGGAACATCAACATAGTGATAGTGGGCCTAGTGCTTCTGGATGAAGATCAGGTGAGCATTGCAAAGCTTGTAAGCATTGACAGGTGAAAATCCTTATATGTCCACAAATCCAGCCTCTCAATTCTGTGACTGACATGTGTTTGTATACAATTACCGAACACCAAATAACAGTGTGTGACCTTCTGTGTGACCTGTACACATCATGGAGTTTCTGATACAAAGGGAATGCAAAAACATAAATAGATCATTTGTTTATTTGTTTTCATACCTGAAGGTCTAGATTATTTGGTCTCTCAGAGATTTTCCCGGAGTCATCCCAACTACTAAGGACTTTTACAGCGGTTAATTATAGGGTGTACACTTCCTTGGATCTTTGCCAGATTTAGGAGGGAAATTCTCTTAGAGTGCGGGAGATGGAAGGACAGCTTGAGTAAAAGAGAAGAGAAGAGAAACAGGTGGGGCTCTGTCAGAGAAAAAGAGTCAAGCAGGAGAACGGATTCTGGTTTCCATCCACCTGTGATGTTAATAGATTTCATTCTTCCTTAAGAGGCAATTATCAGTGGAAGGAATGCCAAAAATGGCAAAAATGTCCCAGACCTTTGTCTTCCTAGCAGCAACACTTATTTGACCGGTGTCTCCTCTTCAAGTTGCCTTTAACATAAAAGATCTTGATAATTAACTATGAAGACCAAGCAAGGACCTGGTAATCCAAAAATGAATTGATAATAAATTAATTAATGTAATAGCATTGCCTTTTCCTATTCTGTGAAGTTATGATGTGGTTTTATTGATACTTGTTACTTGAGTGAAGGGGGGGGGGGGGGGGGGGTCATTTATATCCATAACACTTAGCACTCTTTGCTTTGCTTTCATCCACAAAGACAACCTTGTCTCCTTTCTATCTGCCTTATCTCACAGGACGGCTTGGTGATCAACCACCACGCAGACCACACACTAAACAGCTTCTGCCACTGGCAATCCACTCTGGGGGGCAGAGAAGGAAGGCACCACGACCACGCCATCCTCCTCACAGGACTCGACATCTGCTCTTGGAAGAATGAACCCTGTGACACTCTTGGTACGCCTCCAACATTGAGATGTAGATTCTGCAGTTACAAAATGCCCAAAAGTGCTATTTAACACAATATTAATGCCAGAAAATGCAGATTGTTTCCGTAACACAGTCAAGTCATAAGTCACATGAATGCCATCTGTCTCTGTTTCTTGCTGTCTTTCTTTTTCTGGGAAGGTGTCCTTTTCTTCTGTCACACGGTGTCACAACGAGGCTCACATCAGCCAAACCAGATGTTGAAAAAATCTTCAGCTCTCAGATCTTTTCAGCTCCACAGTATTACACTAGTAACATAGGAAAATATACTATGTACATATTTACTGTTATGAGTATAAAAAGCATAATCTGAAAGTATCCATAGCTGCATAATTGCAGATGTAACACTGAAGGGAGTATGAGTTAAGTGAAAATAACACATGCTAATCATGTATACACTTAAAACACAGAACATGCTATTTAGCTATCTGTACAGACCAAGTTCAGCTACTTTAAACATACCCACACACGCACACTCAGTCACTCAGTGTGAACCATCTAACAAACTAACAACAGCTTGTTTGTCATAATGACCATGCAAACACATTGTTGTTTTCCGCACTGTGAGAAAAAACTTCCATTGTGTGTCCCAGAGAAACGCAGAGACACTCAAATACACACACACACACACACACACACACACACACACACACAAACACACACACACACACACTTAAGTTTTGACTTCAAAGTGTTGAGGCTAGCATTAGCCCCAATCGTTGCTATGAAAGCCCAGTTCAAAGGTCTGTGTCTCTGCATGTGTGCCGTCAAAAAAAGAGTTAGCTCTTACTAATTCCCAAAGGTGCGAGGCAAAATGACCATTAAAGCTACCAGCCAGCATATAACACAGTTTATTTGCATTACTATTACAGCCCTATCCTTCAATGTCTTTCTCTATATTTCAAACCAGTTTATAATATCCATGATCTACCTCCTTCCTGACACAAAATAGGAGCTAAATGGAAGTTCTCACAGTCAATCTGCCTGCTTGTGTTTAATATCATTATTCACATTTGCTTTGTACATGAGAACATTACTTTAGGGGTTTTGAACTCTATGGCGAATGACTTAGAGCCGTAAAATAACAAAACACAAGGCTAAATTCTCCCTGAGTCACCGAGACAAAAACATTAAAGGAGGCCCCCATGGGTATTATCCTTTAGATTCAGAGCCAGGGGTGGTGTTGGTGCTGGTGGGTGTGTGTGTGTGTGTGTGTGTGTGTGTGTGTGTGTGTGTGTGTGTGTGTGTGTGTGTGTGTGTGTGTGTGTGTGTGTGTGTGTGTGTGTGTGTGTGTGTGTGTGTGTGTGTGTGTGTGTGTGTGTGTGTGTGTGTGTGTGTGAATGTGTGAATGGACAGAGAGAGGCTTAAAGGGAGCTGAATAGTAAGTTTAATAGAGAATGAAAGATATGAGAAAGAAGTGTAGACAGTGAAATGAAAGGGAGCAGGGGATCGAGGAATGTTTCCACAGAGAGTATGGCAGGGTTTACATGCAGTTTTTCTGTATTTGATATTTCTTATGCGTGGGGTGATTTTTGTGCTTCCCAACTGAGAGAATTCTGTTGCTGTTGCACTGATAATGCATTGCAAAGTTACAATAAGCCCAGTATTTGTTAAGTAGGAGTTAACGCAGCTTGGCAGTGGTTATTGCAATCAATCGTTTACACTTTATGTTGGAAATGAGTGAGTTACCACCGACAAAATAATTGAATTGTGATATTGTATCACTGGTTTTGCAGGTTTTGCTCCAATTAGTGGGATGTGCAGCAAGTACCGGAGCTGTACCATTAATGAGGACACAGGCCTAGGTTTGGCATTCACCATCGCCCATGAATCCGGACACAAGTAAGAATTTACATCCCACTCATACCTAACAAATGGTGGAGTTGAGGCACTGACCATGAACCACATGTCCCTGGTTCGTGTTCGCGATACTTATCCAGCCAGGGGCTTTTGTGCATGTCATTTGTGAACCATCAACTATTCATGAAAGGCATAAATACCCTGAAAAGTAATTAATAATTGAATATATGTATCTACACTCAGAACGTGATGAAAAATGGGGTATGATGTGTGCCATAGTTGTTTTTTTAATTAATTTTTTATTGAATCTTTATTAGAGCACAAGAAAGATTCACCAGAAACAACACAATTATATTATAACGAATTAAAAAAAACAAAAAAAACATCCGATGATAAAACTTTTACATCTCCAAGGAGAATGCAAGACTCTAGTTTGAGGGAAATTTGGAGTTTATTCCCTCTAAACAGTGCATAGGATTTGGAACCAGTTAGTATCCCAATGTATTTCCAGTGGCCATTTGACATGGATTAGCATATGATTTAACAAGATATTTTTTAGGCATTATGTGACGTGAGGAAGTGAGTGGCGGAAGTCCGCGCGGAGCATCAGAGAAATGTGTCACCTGGTTGATTTTGGCACATCTCCGATGCTCCGTTCTTGGGGACCTCTGCTACAGAGACAGGTCAAACACTGTTCATCCACACAATGCCCACATTGCCGCGCAGACCTGGATTAAAATGGGTAAAGTGTCCCTCTAAGCAATGACCACAGAAGATGTTTTCAACCAGTGTTGTGGTTTCTACTTGCTCACCAATGCCACAAACACGTTTACATGGTACAGCCACCTGTCTTCCACTGTCTCATATGAATCCATCATTATGGATCTCTATAACTTATGACGGAAAATATTTTATACCTTTTTTTCTGTCTCCAGTTTTGGAATGGTCCATGATGGTGAAGGGAATGTTTGTAAGAAGTCGGAAGGCAACATCATGTCTCCCACATTAGCCGGTCACAATGGTATCTTCTCCTGGTCTGCCTGCAGCCGCCAGTACCTCAGCCGCTTCCTCAAGTAAGCACACATATTATCTATTACTGCTACACTTTTGTTGTGGTGTTGAAACAGTGTTGAATATATTGATTTAAGAAGCACTTATTGGTATTAATGACATTTATGGGTACCACTGCATTAAGAGTCTCATTTGTTTTTCACAACAGAAGAGCTCCATCACATCCATATGGCATTTATTGATGAGTAATGATTAAATCCTCATGTTAAGTGCTCATGCAAGACATAAAGCACTTTATCAGTTTATTAAACAGGATGATTAAAACAAGAGTCATAAACATAAACAAGAGAAGTTATTCTGCATGTGTTACTGATAGATGAACATGTGTTGCAGGAAAAAAAAACATGTCAGCAGCAGATATCAGTTACAAATGCTGCTGTGATGACTGCACTTATGTTATAGCTATTATGGGACTTGCTTTATTTTGCAAAAGCAAGGACAAGCAGGCCTACTGGATGCACGTATGTGAGAGGCTGAACTATAGCTGACACAGCAACTAAGTGATATGTGGTGCTGCTATTCTCCTGTACGTGTTGTTTTACAGACTGTATGTTTTATGAGTCAACGTACATGTGAGTGAAAGTGTGCGAGGCAGAAAGCTGCGTGCGTGTTTTCTGCAATAATAACATTTTCATGCATACAGCCTGCTCATCCAAGCGCAGAAAAGAAGCATCACAGACAGAGCGTCCATGAGTCTGGCTGTGTTTCTATGTGTCTGTGCATGTGTGTCTGTGTATGTGTGCTTGAAACCAGATAGCTCAGAGCCAGTGCCCACCACTAAATTTACCAGTGTGTTAACTGAACTGTCAGGTCTCCCCTCTCAGAGTGGTGGAGACAGACAGTGTATTTCCTCGCTGAGTTATTAGAGCTGGGGTGACCTCACTCTTGTTAGGCCTGTCAGCCTTATATTAAACTCCCATCACACCCAGAGGCCACGTGGAGGGGATCTCTGCACCACAGAAACAACCAGGGGTCGTCTTCCTGTATAATCACTGATTTAAAAAATGCTGAAATGCTGTACGAATTCCTAATTGCAATCAACAGAATGTTATGATATTTAAATGTTTTTGGCTTAATGTGTCTTGTTGAGTTAACAGAGACTCCTAAATGTCTCTACCTTCATCTGCTATGGAAGGGCAGTGCTGTGTCAGCCAACAGAGTTTACATCACACTCACTCTAAATCTGCCTCTCCTCAGTCAGCTATGACAGAGAAGTCTGTGCCAATGCTGTCTGTATTGTCAGACGCTTTATCTCAGCTCTTTGTCATGCCTAAAATGGATGGACAACTTTCATGGCAGGGGAAACAAACGTCCCTTCAAAGCCACTTGAAGTTGTTTTTGTTTGTGTAAGCCCTGGTGAAGCCCATCAGAAAGTCACTGATACATGAAAGTTAACGTGACCTCAAGGTTCTCTTGAGGTGACATCTCTTTTTCCCAGGGTCAGACATGCTACAAAGGGCACAGTTTGGTCTCCTTATAGCCAACATCTGAGGAGACAGTTGTTTAGTTGAGTTTAGATGAGAAGATCAATACTGCTCAGAAGTCTTTACGATTAGTTTGTAGCTGGAGCTAGAGCCGGTCCAAACCTCCCTGGTGTTGGACGTGTTATTGGCATGTTTTCAAGACTTTTGTGACTTTTTCACCATATGACCTAATATTGCTGTCTTTGTGTTTGATGTACCAACACATTGTGGTGAAAATGCCCAGTGGGCGCAATTCTTATCTGGAAGAGATGAGTGAGGAGATTCTGCAGGGAATCTTTTCTATTTTTGTATGCCCAGCTGATGGAAATCTCGTGACTACATTGCTTACAGCTTAAATTTGGAGAAAAAAACATTGTGTCCTAAACCTCTCTTGCAAAATCTTCTCATGAGGGAATCTGTTCTGAGCTCCACTGGGCTTGTAACTTCATGTGTAAGTGACTACCTGCGTACTTGTGCGCCTGCGGATGTGTGTACATTATAAATGTAATGTATTTTTCAGAAACCTTATGATGTGAATAATGTAGAATATCATAATGTTTCACTTGCAGAACAGCCATTGTTCTCTGTAGACACACAGGGCCCATAAGTCAGTAGATCTCACACACAGAGACACAAATATACTCTGCTAAAGCAATCATGACCACTCACTAGCACGATGAGGCCTTTCCAACATAGTTTGCCTTTTCATGCTCTTTCCACCATATTTTTGTATTATATTCCCCAGACTGCGGTGTATAAGCTGTAAAACATCTCTCTATAGTAACCATTGATATCAGTTAACATTGGAAACCCCCTGCTGGTGTTAGGATATGAGTGATATGGGCAAGGATTTTTTTTTATGTCTGTCACAATTGAGCCTCTGATGCATTAAAACCATTACTCTCAGGATTTGAATTTGGCAACTTGTTATGTTACCATGGCAACACTTTACAGTACTCTCAAAAGTTGGAAACAATGGAGCATCGTGGACTGATACTCTCTGTTATGGAATGCCTGTGTGCAGACACAGTATGGATCTTTTTACACTAGCTACCTTCCATTGATAAAGCGCTGAATAACTGTTTAACTGTTTATGTCAGTTGTATATTACAGAAGTTGTTTAAAAGAAATTATTAACCTTGCCTTCTTTGATTGTCCTACTTTCTTCTCCTGTCCTCTGATGACCTATTCACCTCCACTCCACTCCCCTCGCCTTACCGCTCTACTCCTCTTCTCCCACTTATGTTTACCTCTTTATTCTGCATTGTCCTGTGTCCTCTCTTTTCTTCTTACCGCTCCTTTTCTCTACCTACTTTTCCATTACTTCCTATCTTATTCTTCTCTCCTCCAGTTCTGCTCAGGCCGTGTGCTTATCAGATGAACCCAGAGCAGTCAAGGAGTACCGGTACCCTGAGAAGCTGCCTGGCGAGCTGTACGATGCAGACACACAGTGTAAATGGCAATTTGGGGAGAAGGCCAAACTCTGCACCCTCGACTTTAAGAAGGTAAAATTGATTTTGACTCGATTATGCCATCCCATGCAAATGTAGGAATGAGTTCAAAATCCCATGCTGTGCTTTAATTCTCTCTGGGTTTTCTCAGCCACTTAAATTCAAGTACTTAATTAGTTTAAAACAATGCGGTAGCAATTGTTCCTTAGGAAAAAAAATAGAAACAATTGAGAACGGGTTGGGGGGAATGAGGTAGAGGAAAAAAATAAAGAATAAAGTAAAGAGGAAGGAAAAGATAAAAGAGAAAAGATTAGGATTGTATTCCCTCATGTGCATATACTCTCACATACATGCACACTATACTCTCTTACACACACACACACACACACACACAATATAAACAGTGAGAGTTATAATTCCTCCCATGAAATACTCACTGGGATGGATGACTAAATATACACTGGAGTGTTGCCAATGGGAATATCTCCTTGTTGCTCTCCCATTGTCTCATTACTGCTGATGTTGCTGTTTGAAATACCCTGACTGAGTCCAGATATGGTTTGGATAACAATGTTTGATGTTAAATTATTTGTGTTCTAACATCTGGATTAGAAAACTTCATGGGTACAAATATGGTATCCTAGGCCACAAAATCTTACCTAAAGATACACCTGCCCTTTCAAAACAGGAGTCAATTGATATTTTACAGCTTTTGTTTTTTTGAGACAGTAGTCTCTTTTGAAGTCATTATGACAATGAGCTCATGTATAAGAATCTTAAACTGTAAGGCTTTGGCCAGTTAGATATTGTAGATATTGTGATCAAGTTGACCCGTCTGCCAACTACCGATTTGTGTACGCCTTATATTCATCCAGTTTAATTAGTTATTTTGGCAATAGTTCAACCAGCATGGTTCTTGTATCACCTGAAGGGGACACACTGTTCAACTTTTTGATGCTACTTGTGACTCCCGAATAGGCATTAGAGACTAGAATTGGAAAAAAAACAAAACAGTATATCTTTCATGCAAAGTATTGTCTTCATGTGGCGGACACCATTAGTTCTTACTGCTTAAAAGCCTCAACACTGAATACACTCAGTGAATTATGTTTAAATGATTCATATCTTTCCATCTGATTGGATTTTCCATGGTTTGGAGTGAGTGGACTAGCAAGAAGAGTCTTCCTCCTCTTCAAGCATGGTGGAAAAACAGAGTTGAAAAATGGGCTTCAAAATGCCACAGGGATTATTAGTTGGATTTGAAGCCATCATATCAGCACATGGTATCCTACTTAGCCTGCTCATCTAAACATCGAACATCCGTGCATTATTTCAGCTACAATATCTTTGAGATTTGCTCCCTCATGGTTTTGCTCTTGGTCTTGCTCATGCATCTGGTAGCAGCAAGGTGCGCAGGACTCCAAATCCCCCCAAGCAACACTCATGCACTCTGTCTTTCCAGACACTTGTTACTCGTAAAAACACTACAAGAATCCCCCTCAGCGGTGCAATTCACTGTGTAATGAATTCATATTTCATGAAACTTTTTTGGCAGGCGTTGTCAAGATAAGGTATTGCTGGAGGAGCTAAATGATACTCTCCGTGGTGCGTGTGGTTAGATAGAGCTGGGTTTCCCTAGCACAAAGCAAAATAATATGCATGCATGTTTTTCCGCTTTTCTCTTTTTAACTCCGTTTCTGTCTCACTCTGTCCATTACATCTCTCTGTCTGTCTCTGTCTTTTTTCTTCCATCACTCACTTACTCTTTTCCCTGTCTCTTTCTGTCATTTTTACTGCTACAAAAGGCCTAAGCAAGCAAAACAGCTGGACAAACAGGTCTTGGGACGAATTCCATGGTGGCTCTTGGCAGCAAAAAGCTGAGGCCGAGGGGCCTGTCAACATCTGCATCTGAGTTGTCAAAATCTGATATAGTCATTCAGATAGTAATAGAGTGGACATGTTAAAAAGTAGCGGGCCATGTTTCTCAGGCAGTGTGTGCAGGGAAACAATCCAGTGCTCCCATCTAAATCTTTCATACATTGCCATGACATTGTGTAAGTTTCCTAAGTCAGTTACCCTCTTATAGTTAGTAATAGTACTAAGTAGTAAGCAATATCTTTTTGTATTAATGTTTATATCTAGACCATAAGATGTACTGTATATTAGACAAAAATAATGTATAAAAATACTGACTCCAGCTTATTAATGTGATGACTTTGCCATTAGGCTGCAGAAACAATTGATGTGCCTGTTTTATTATCACTGATGCATTGAATTGCCTTTGGGATAATAAAATGTTAATCTTGCTACTGAAGCATAAATATTTTGGAGATACAAGATTGCTGCAGTGCACACTATTAACTTGCCAGAAGATCATTATTAAGACCATCTCCATTTCAGCAAGTTTCCATTAACATGTTGTAATAGCTCTCTAGTGGCTCAATAACAATGTAATCATAATTTATTGTTATTTGTTTGAAGTTGTTGGGAGAAGAATCATGATACTCAGCATGTGAACATGTAAGTTAGCAGTGCAGTGTAATTTATTACTCTTTGACTTTCTTCCATGTTGTCCCAGGATATCTGCAAGGCTCTGTGGTGCCACCGAGTTGGGAGGAAGTGTGAGACCAAGTTCATGCCAGCTGCTGAAGGCTCTGCCTGCGGACCCGATATGGTGACTCAGCTTGTGTAGTTGTGTGTGTGTGTGTGTGTGTGTGTGTGTATGTGTGGGCTGTGTGTGTGTGTGTGTGTGTGTGTGTGTGTGTGTGTGTGTGTGTGTGTGTGTGTGTGTGTGTGTGTGTGTGTGTGTGTGTGTGTGTGTGTGTGTGTGTGTGTGTGTGTGTGTGTGTGTGTGTGTGTGTGTGTGTGTGTGTATGTGTGTGTGTTTGGCATCAAGTGACTGGCATGGGAATCCATTCATTTCTATTGGACTTTTTTATCCATCGCCTTCGAGGCAGTTCTAGTGTTCATGTCAATAGGGACATGATGTTAATCATCACGTTTATGTAAATAAATAAATTGCCATCCATTCAGGGTGTAGAGTTATCCTTTAATCATACCACCAGTAATATAACCTCTGTTCCATTTTAGCTGAAGGAGCCAAAATGATTTTGCAGTTTATACGCCTGCTTTGTCAAATGAGGACAACATGTGTTTTTTTTAATGTTTGTTTTTTTTCTACTTGACTGCAAGCACACTGCTCCATAGCAACAGCTTACCAAATACACCCATGAATAAAAGGTACTTAACAAGAGCCTCTCACAAACATTTATTTGCAGTTTTGACGAATATGGCCAACAACACAATTCAAACAAAAACATTGGAAGATTACTCCTATAAAATAAATGAATTAAATTACAGAGGGGATTTTCTCTTTAAGGCTGTAGGTGACCCAGCAATAGTTTTTCACTGTGCTGCTTATCAGCCGTTTGGCATTTAGTATAAGAGGAGCAGAGCTTGTAAAGAGATGTCTCACACACAGACGCACGCATAGATTCCTCCTCCAAGGGAAACCACTGACCTCTGGGTGAGTAAATTGCACGCAGGCAAAATTGATGGAAATACTATTATAAAAGTAGCATTTATTGAGTGTTTAAGTGTTATGTAGTGCAGATACTTCCACTCAATTCTGCTATTTCAAGACAAAAGGCCTTGAACTGTGGTAGACTGCACTTCTTTTAACAGTGTATTTTTACACACCAATGTCTTTGTCCCAGTGCAGACCAATAACTCAACTTGTAAGCAAAGAGGTTGGATTGACTTTATAATGTTTTAGATTTGAGTTCATTTGAGTGCAGTGTTAATAAAACCTTCCTTTTTGATGGAGGTACCACACTCTCCCTCCATTATTTTACCTCAGGGAGCAGCTGCAATTGTTTTGTTGCTGACATGGCATAAAATATGCCATTTGGGCTCGGGCCAAAAAGCAATCTGTGCTCTTTATTTATTCTTTGTTTCTTTCCTTACTTCTTTCAAGATGATTCTCCCCCAAGGCTCGCTCTCTCTCTTGCCCTCTCTTCCCTGACAGCCCCTCATCCACATTTGCTTCTCAATATATTGAACTTGATGGTTTAATCCCGCCCTCTCCCTCCACGGGACAATTAACTGAACACAAACAATGACAGGCTCACTTAGGAATCCGTGGCACTCAGCCGCAGGGGGAAAACTGAGGGGAAATCAGCTGTTCTAGTTCTTAGGACCATGAGATTAGTTGGAGGTGTGTGTGTGTGTGTGTGTGTGTGTGTGTGTGTGTGTGTGTGTGTGTGTGTGTGTGTGTGTGTGTGTGTGTGTGTGTGTGTGTGTGTGTGTGTGTGTGTGTGTGTGTGTGTGTGTGTGTGTGTGTGTGTGTGTGTGTGTGTGTGTGTGTGTGTGAGTGTGCTAGTGTGGGTCTCGTGGCAGGCATAACCACACAGTGAGAACAGCTGAATATATGCCCCCCTATCAATACCAATGCATGAGTGGGTTGTGTGTGCACAATTTATGTGTGCATGCAAAGGTTCTTGAGATCAATCCAAGGCGAGCAGTTCAGTATATTGTGACTGATGTCATCTTGACATGGACAAATCCAGTTCAATCATGTGCCAGGGAACAGCCCGTGACATAATGTTGCTTTAAGTGAGTCTAGATTCCACAATATAGTCTTACATTACATTTAGCGAGTTGGAGTGTAGTACCGCCAATTTCTGGGGGGGAAATGTGATTGGTTGGTAGGTGAATGGTAGGAGTATGAGGCATGAGCTTCCTGTAGCACCTCCATCATATCATGCAGTACACTCTACATACAAACTGTATTCACATTTAATATCCCTCTCCTGCCTTGCCTGGTTGCCTAATGGAACACATTTTGCCACTTGGTCAGAGTGGCCTCTTTGTAGAAGGGTGGTGGTATCTGAGGAGGTTATTATGAACCCCACTGAACCTCCTCTGTGTAGGGTAAGAAGAAGCAGCTGGTGACGTGTTGTGTGTGTACATGGGTCTCTGCACACTTCCTAGGCCAGATTGTGAGGGGACTTTGCCTCTCCGAACTGGGAGAGCATGGGTTTGGTTTTTGAAAATGCATAAAAATCAGCAGGTTCTGGTTCTATCCCAAAAAATATACTAATAAACAAGTCACAAATAGGCTGGTACCCCACTGTTTCAGTTGATTTGCAGTGGAATTAAACAAACCACAGTGCTTTGGCAGAAAGTTAGTATAATGTATTATTTTGTTTTACCAGTGAAGAAAATATTACTGTGTTGATTTGTGCATTGTTGGCAACAATAGTTCAACCTGTTTTATATTTTTATAGTACATGAAACAGGTTGAGGTTATAAAAATGTGAATTAGGGGAAAATTCAAATGTTAAATAGAGTCTATGAAAATGCAAATATGACTATCACTGTTAGAGAATATCCTTGACAACCATGAGACAGTTTTTCCACATTTCAGTTGTGTGTTTGGCTTAGCTCAGTTAATTCTAGCTGATGACAGCTCAAGGTAGAGGCGTTCCAAAAAGCAGCACAACTGAAGTTTCACTGATAGATTGTGAGTATGTAACCAGGACTGGGCCATGACCTTTTTGACAGCAGTTAAAAGATGAAAGCTTTATCTTACAGACCTCTACTGTGGTTTGACAGACAATCATCATAAAGAAGATAATGGGTGGGGTCCGTTGGAAAGTCTGCATGTTTTTTTGACGTTTTTATGGCTCTTTGCTTGTGTGCCTCAGTTCTTCTGCCACCTTCTCTCTCACTCATCATTTTTCTCTCTCTTTCTCCAGTGGTGTCGTAGGGGCCAGTGTGTGAAACAGGGTGACGAGGGCCCGAGGCCTCAGCATGGCCAGTGGTCAGAGTGGTCATCCTGGTCTGCCTGCTCACGAAGCTGTGAGAGCGGAGTCACTTATCGAGAGAGGCAGTGCAACAACCCCAGGTAGAGATGTACACATGTACAGAATAACAGTCCCTAACAATGATGGTTGATATCATGTTTGTGTGTTAATTGTGTTGTTATAGAGCTGGAGCCAGCAGGTGATTAGCTTAGCTTAGCTTAGCTAGCACGTCTTAAATTAGGTAATTACACACTGCAGTGTGTGTGTGTGTGTGTGTGTGTGTGTGTGTGTGTGTGTGTGTGTGTGTGTGTGTGTGTGTGTGTGTGTGTGTGTGTGTGTGTGTGTGTGTGTGTGTGTGTGTGTGTGTGTGTGTGTTTCTTTTTCATCTGTACACAAACAGAAATGTAAAACTGACAACGTGTGGCTTTGCAATTAGCAAGAGCTGATTAAGGTGGCCTCTTACTCATTATGCTTTACCAGTAAAAAAGTTATTTAGTTCCATGATAGTTCCGTGCTAACAGGATATTACATGGTTCACACTTTGTACTTGCATTCACACACATTGATTAACCTTTACTATATTGCAGTCCACCCTGTTTTGTTGTCAATTTATGAATTTTCTTTAGATCTTAGTTCCTGTCACTATGCTGTCCAGTAGCGATGGCTTATTGTTTGAAAACTGATTTCTACCTTATGAACCTGACGGCATGATGTTGTTGGGACAGCTGATTCTGTAGATGAGGGCCACATCTACCTAATCAGCTCCTCTTTTTTTTTTTTCTATATTTCTCATGGACCAACAAGGATGGTTTTCTTTGAAGTAAATTGAGATTAAGTTAAAAATAGTATGGCCAGTCAGGGGCCTTCATACGTGTAGAACCCCAGTGCTGCAGCCTATTTCAGCCTGTGCATTAATCTATGCCCCCAGAAGGAGCAATTCACTGTTTCTAGTATGCAACAACTGGGAGCAGTGACTTCCTGGAGTCTTGTCATTGTTCTAAATGATGTAGTCAAAGAGCTCAAAACTGGGGTTAGCTACCCCTAAATATCACTGTTAGCTATATTGTTGTTGCCACCTGAGCAAACATACTTGAAATTATTTCACATTCCCGTATTTTTTTGACCATGCTTTCGTACTGGTCTGTGATTGCTTGACACAAGGTCAGGAGTACATTAAGACACCTGATTAAATAGTGAGGATCACTCACGTGGGGCCGTCCCTTCATCACTTATCTGCTCACTTAGTCCCCTACTCATCAGTCACTCAGGATTATTTGCTCCGCCAGTCAGTAAGGGGGCCCTATCCCAAATGCCGGGGCCTCCTCTTTATCATGCCAGGATCCTGACAAGTGGCAGACTAAATTAGACAGAGAGTGATGAGGAGAAAGAGAGGGAGATGGTGGTGGGGAGTAAGGAAAACAAAGACAGGCAAAGAGGGAAATAGAAAAGGGGGAGGAAAAAGGGGGTTAGGAGAGATGACAGAGAAGGGGTTAAAAAAGCGAAGATGAAATGCGAATCTGAGAGGGAGAGAGAGATAAGTGACAATGTGATTAAAGGGCTTACAGAAGGTGTAATTGTCCTGTGGAAGGGATTTAAGGAACATAGCCCAGGGATATACACCTGTGATTGGAGAAGCCTTCACAAAGACACAATCAAACACAGCCACATGTATACGGGCAGGCATATACTCATTCATGCCAGTACAAAGAATTACAAGACAATTTCATTTTGTTTTGGATTTAACGCACTTTTGCTCACTTGAATGCAACACCAGTGTCATTCTACCTGTAACTGTTACACATCATTACTCACACACATGTAACGAAATCCGGACATCACGAGAAAATTACTCTATTAAACTACTGAATATTAAACAGATGGAATGATACTATTCAATCCTTCTCTGCAGACCTGCATATGGAGGGAAGTTCTGTGAGGGCTCCTCTAGGTCGTACAAACTTTGCAACACAGAGGACTGTCCCCCTAACACCACTGACTACAGAGCGCAGCAGTGTGCAGAGTTCAACGGCAAACAGTTCAGAGGATGGTACTATAGCTGGAGGCCATACACAAGAGTGGATGGTGAGAGAATGGTTCCATTCTTTTTAAAAACTACTCAGGTAAACAATGAAACAATCAAGTAAACACAATGCTTGCTGCCTGTGGCCCCTGTGGTTATTTCCCTTCCTCCACAGATCAAGATGTATGTAAGCTGTACTGCTTTGCTGAAGGCTATGATTTCTTCTTTGCCCTGGCCAGCAAAGTTAAGGACGGGACTCTCTGCTCACAGGACAGCTCTAATGTCTGTATTGACGGACTGTGTGAGGTAATACTTTTAAATGTCAAGCAGTGAGAAAGTAACCCGGTTAGTCTGAAGAAATATGTCAAAGCGTAGACAAGTGAGTGCTAGATTTTTTTTTGGAGGTGATCATTTGTGAAGTCTTTGAAGTTGAGCTATAAATTCTGAGGGTTGATTCAGCAGTAGGAGAACATCAATAGACACCCTCGCTGTGCTGTTTCACCACTACTTTAAATGTCATGAAAAAGAAATGTTGCCCTGTCTACACATAAGGGATGAATGATGTTAGTTTTCAACTGATGTAATTTATTTTTTGTTGCATTTTATGCTTCAGATCTACTTTATTGTCAAAAGCAATGATGTGTTTCCTCCCACAGAGAGTGGGCTGTGACCGTGTTTTGGGCTCCACAGCTGTGCTTGATGCTTGCGGGGTGTGTAAAGGAGACAACTCCACCTGCAAGATCTACAAAGGACAGCACACCAAGCAGCATTATACTAACCGTAAGTCAGAGTAGTAGAGTATTTTTTGTGGGGCTCCGGGGACATCCATCCGTGCCTCATGTAAAGAGGCTGAAGGTCCTTGAGGCAGCGGCCGCGGGTTCAACTCCGACCTAAGGCCCCTTGCTGCATGTCTCCCCCTCTCTCACCCCCTTCCTGTCCGTCCTATATAATAAAGGCTTGGAAAACTGCCAACAAAATAATCTTTAAAAAAAAAATAATAATAATTATTATTTCTCTTTCGGGTCTCAAGCTGAAAAAGTTTAGAAATCCCTGCTTTATCCCAACAGCATTTGTCTGCCTTTTATCATTTTATAGCTCATACACAGCTATTAAATGTGTCTGTTGTTTAGTATGTTTTACTCTTTCTCAGAGTACTATGGGGTGGTAACCATCCCAGCAGGAGCTCGAAGCATCCGCGTTATGGAACTGAATACATCCAGCTCTTACCTGGCTGTCAGGGACACCCAGAGACGCTACCACCTGAACGGGCACTGGACGGTGGACTGGCCAGGCAGACACCCTATCGCTGGGGCTATTTTTGAGTACAAGAGACCTTACAACAGACCAGAGAGCCTCATATCCACTGGCCCCACTAATGAGACACTAGTCATAGAGGTAAGGGAAAGTATTGCTTTGACTGATATGCATTTAACATTTTATTTATGTATGTAATTGTGCAATGTTGACCTTCATCTCATTGCTCCCAACACATTTCTTTCTTCTGTAGATATTGTTGCAGGGCTGGAACCCAGGTGTACGTTGGGAATACACTCTGAAGAAAGCTGATGAGAAAAGGAACCACATCAAACACAATTATACATGGGCCATCATACGCTCCCAATGCTCAGCAACTTGTGCCGGAGGTAAGTGTCTGCATGAATGACAAAAAATATTGTTTTAGCTGCATCATCGTATAAAATTAAGTCAAAATGTTGTTTTATTTCCAAGCTGCACTGGTAGATGTGTTCAACATGTTGAATAGTTTTTTTTCATTTCCCTTATCACATCAAATCTGTTGAGCAGTCAGCTGTTCTTCTGTTTGGTAAAAAAAAATGTGTAAAAATGTGTGGCTTTTCTTTTTACGTCAATTTAATTCTGAAATGATTTCAAAGTCTATTGCAAGGATGAAAAAGGAGAGATCATCCTTCAGACCTCAGATCTGGGCCAGCATCTAAAGCTCAGTCTGGCTCTCTCTGATCTGTAATAAGGCTTTTAGCTACAGGTTAAATGGAGAGGGGAGCGTTCCCATCATTACTGAGAGGACATTAGACAGCTCTTATATGGGACTGGTGGGACCTCTTCTTGTTCTACTGGAGACCTGCTATTACATGCACACACACAAACACACACACGCACACACAAACTGATATGCTAAAGCAAACACACACATGCATGTCTTCGACCATGCAGTGGACTTTGTCCCACCTGAACCAAGCACGTGTGTGTAAGTGAGTGAATGTGTGTGTGTGTGTGTGTGTGTGTGTGTGTTTACTCATACACATTTCTGTTTGTGAGTGCTTGTAGTGTATTTGTGTGTGTGTGTGTGTGTGTGTGTGTGTGTGTGTGTGTATGTGTGCTTGCTTGCTTGCTTGCTTTCATGAGTGTGAACAAAGCCCCCAGTGTAGAGTTCCTATTGATTGACACTGCAGGTTAAAGTTCCCCACCCTGGTCTGTTGTGGTCCACCCTAACCACCTCCACCTCTTTGTGTCCTGATTGTAGGCCATGATGGGTTCGGGGTCGTTTGCTTTATTAAAGAGTGTGACTGAGAATGAGTTAGGATGTGCAGATTGACCATGCCTAAGGCCAAATACCAATCAGGATCTGTGAAGCTCGGATTCAAGTTTCTCATAAATCCAACAACACTGATAGATCTACATTTGTGCCAGAACTCACCAAAACAAAAGTCAGGGCGTTTATTGGTTTATTTTGTTTAATAGCGTCTGAGAAACTAAGGAAACATTCGGTTTTATGTGTCTTTTCCATATTATACAAAGACAACATTTTTCTTTGCACATCACACCGAAGGAGGTGTGGTGAAAAGATGCATGTTTAAATGTTTAAACATTCCTTTCACTACCTAGAAGGTATTCGAGTGTGCAACGTGGTCTCATGGGAGGGCGTATAAATAGCACGCCACTTTTCATGACTTGCATGACTTTTCGCGTGCATGTCTACGCATATTAAGCTTTTCGCGTGTCATTTAACGCCCGTTGTTCCCCAGGGTTAGGGTTAGGGTTAGGGTCTGGGTTAGGGTTAGGGTTAGGGTAAGGGTTAGGGTTAGGGTTAGGGCATTTCACGCCCGTTATTTCAGCCATCCTTCACATGAAATATTGATTTAAAAACAACCCTCTGACAGAAAGCTCCACCACTTCGTATTTCTCCGGAAAGTAGCGGAGAAATACGAACACGTGGGTTTTCCCTCAATGACATTTGTGAGTGAAATGACAACGCCATCTCTGCACTATACAAGTCAATTGAGACTACATGGCGTGAAATGACACGCAAAAAACATGACATGCGTTGTAATTATACGCGAGATGGCTTAAGAGAAATAGCGTGTCATTCACACGCCTTTTAGTGAGACCAGGCTGGAGTGTGTGCAGCGTGAAACCAATAAAATTAAACAGGTGTATTGCAGGTATATTATGTGCAAACATTTAATAGCATCCTGTAGCTTGACCCACTGACTTAGACAACACTGCTGTTTTGTTCAAAGTTCCAAATAACTTTCAATCATCCAATTATACCCTTCTCCGTAACTATTTAATGCAGTCACTATAAATATGAGCCTACAGTTTTGTTTTGATGTAATTTTATAGTAGCCAAATGTCAGAAAGAATAAGAGTGTAAGTCAAAATGGAAATTATATTCTCCTGTCATGACGATGTCACTGACATTATTGATATGTCACCCATGCAGGCCAGATGAACACTAAATCTGCATGCTACAAAGACTTGAGAGTACAAGTGAATACGTCCTACTGCAATCCCAGATCAAGACCAGCTACTGGACTGATGCCCTGCAACACCCAACCATGTCCAGCCAGGTCAGTCCCTCTGCTCTTTCATATGTCAATGTTGCAACTGCTAGCCATAGTAGTGATGGCTAGTGAAGTAAATGCATCTACTCAGTAAGGTCAGTCAAGGTTCATCCATTGCATTGGTTCTGTGTTTAGCCATGCTTGCGTCTAGGATTGGTTATGTTGCTCTGTGTGTCGGCCGGTCGGTCCAACACTTTTGTTCAGACGTAAAAAGCTTACCAACCATTGAATAGATTAAAATAAAATTTGGTGCAGGTATTCATGGTCCCCAGATGATAGTAACTTTGGTGATTGCTTGACCTGTTTTCTAGGATCACCAGCAGGTTTGAAATTATATTTGTTTAGTGAAATATCTAACAACTATTTGTAGAGACTATTAAACAACTATCGGATGGGTATCTAAAATATATTCGGATATCCGTTGTGTCCAGAAGATAAATTCTACTGTCCTTGGGGATCTCCTGACTTTTCCTCAAGCACCACAATCAGGTTGACATTCTTTATTTTTAGTTAAATATCTCTACAATTATTGGATTGATTGCAATGAAATGTGGTACAGACACCCATGTCCCCCTCAGCATGAATTGTAATCACTTTGCCAGATTGTTTGTCCAGTGTCATCATCATCAGGTCAATTGTCCAGTGATTTGAATTATAACTAAATGCCTGTATAACTATTGACATTCCCATCAGCTTATGTAAAGTGCTTATTAACAAATGATAGCATGCTAACATGCTAAACCAAGATTGGGAACATGGATAACATTATACCTGCTCAAATTCAGCATGTTAGTGTTGTCATTGTGAGCATGTTAAAATGCTGATATTAGCATTTAGCTCAAGGACCGCTGTGACGCCTCACAGACTCTTCTTGAGATTAGAGTTTTTGTGATTTAATTATCACAACTGATTCAACTCAAACCCTAATGATGTCAATGATCATTTTTGGTCGAAAACGTTTGTGAATGACCTCATCAATACATCTATACTCTGGCTCTCAATCTGGACATCATTAGAAAATGGTACTTGAACAGTGCAGACATGTCATCATATTTTCCTGCTACATACTTTTGGATGGAAAAAGACAAAATAGTTGGCCCATCTAGACTTCTAGACTTTGGGGTATGTCAATTATTCAATTGTTCAATTGGCGTACCCTGGAAGGGCTATTTCGTGTACCGTATGTGACAGCCAAAAACATTGTTGGCTGTTACTGCTCAACATTCTGTACATGCACGTTCATGTTTGGAACTTGAGGAGGCAGATTTAGGGGCCACCAGCCGAATAGGTTGATATAGTTATTCAAGCTCAACATGCTGGTGAAGAGATTTTCTGGACAGTATCTTAAGTATGCTCTCTGCCTTGTCTGAATATCCTTTTTATATGTATTTTCTTTCTGCATCTCTCATCCTACCTCACCATATGGAGGTCTAGTCTTTTGTCTTTCTACCTTCTGTCCTTTTCACCTTCCTCCTCCCTCAATCCTCTTGCCCGCCATGTGTTATTGGTCTATGACACCTACACATCTGCTCTGTAATTTCTTCACATGCGGTGTCAAAAAGAGCTGTTTATTGGTTGAGTCAACTCTTCCGAACTTCCCACACTATCTCCTCATAATAAAGTGAATGAAGGGTGTCAGGCAGCACTGACTGCCCTCTCCACCCTTTCCCAGCCCAGTAAAGCACCTGTTGTTGATGACATTTTCCTCTCATGTAATGAAAAATAACTAACATTTTGGCCAAAACATGTGTGTGAGACACGGGGAAGAAGGGGAAGTACCACCGGATATTCTCTTCGTGTCTTCATCCAGTTGAGCATGATACCTCACCAACTGTCAGTAATAGTTAGCTTCTATGTTTGTTTAATTTAGCAGGCCAAGGACTTGTAAACCTTGGACTTGTAAGCATGTAGCATCACTGTGGGACCCAAGCTCATAACAAATCGCCAGTTCTCTGGATCCATCAACACCCACCAGTTTAAGAAACACTGCTAGATGCAAAATGCACTGCCAGCTGAATTAATGGGACATGTTCGTTTCTACAATCCCTAGTGATCGTCAGAATGCAGTTGGGAAGGAAACATTATCATATGTTGAGGTTCACTTCCAGGAGGCTGTTGCCAAGAGGGCTTTTGTCGATGTAAAATGTCACTGCTGTCACTTAAAGTGGCACTAACACATTTTCTTCAGTATGATGTATGATGACACCAGACAGAGAGAGAGAGTGAGAAACCCGCTAATGGTTCTGTGGTTTCAGGGTGTGTTTCTGTGGGATCTTGGCTCAGCTCAGTTGCTTCAGTCACTGTCTATACCCCCGGCACACAGAGCCAAGATGGAGGATCAAAGATCAGTCAATGTGGTGTGATGCTGCGGACATCATAGGGAGTGGTGCGTCCGCTGACAGGCAGGACATGTATGAAAACACACACACATAAAAACACACACAGGGGAAATGTCCCTCCCTTGTCTATGCTGCTCTGGACAGTGTCATGAAGGGTAAAACCCTGGCCAGAAAACAGATCAGTGAAAGACACTCTCGGGATAACATTGGTTTTAATGAGAGGGGGGATTTTTTTAAAGCCATGTAACACTGCGCAAGATCATTACTGTAGTAAGTGAGTTACCCAGACATGCTAATGTCTGCAGCTTACATTAGAACAAACACATTCCCAACACTTTTGCTTTTGTATTTTTGGTTTTGAAAAGGCTAGAAAAAGACACCACCCTGTAGTACCCATAGCATAATAATAAAAGTGCTTAACTTGATCAAATGTTATAAAACCCAATAAAGTAATAAAACTGATATTATAATAACATTCTAATGTCATACCTCAATAATGTAATAATATTTTTTTTTTAAAGTATGTTGGTTTTTTTTTTATCTGGAATGTGTGTAAAAAGTGTGCAAGTATATAATATGTATAATAAGCCTATACTGAAATCACTAATATTTGACACTGAGCCCATGTTTGGAGAAATTCTACAATAGCTGGCTATAATAAGGTATTACATTATTGATACAAATGTTATTACAATATCAATTAGGACATTTTATTACATTATTGGTCAAATTATGTATTCTGTCCCCTGTGTGTATGTGGCAGAAAGCACAAAGTGACAGATAGCTGAAAGGGATAAATGATGACGAGACATCACATTTTCGATCAGGTTGATTGCAAATTTTGTTACATTTTCAGTCGTTATTACAATTTCAGGAATTGATTACATTATTGGGTGCTACACACCCTCCAAACTTTATATATACAGAGTTAGTTTTTTTCACAAACGCCCCATGCAGAGCACTTCTACTTGTAGAGCAATCAGGACTAGTTACGGTTGCTAAGCTATGATTGGAATATCAATGTTCGGAAGGAGCAACAGCAGTCAATAATTAAATATTATTGACTACCTAAAGGTAATGGCCTATAACTTCATATGTACTGGGTCTCTGTCTGTGTTACTGTCCAAGTTACAAAAACTGTGGCACTGAAGTGCAAATCAAAACAGCAAATAGAAAAATGCAACAGTAAATCATAAAACACAATGGCAATATGAAAACACTTCAACAAATCATAAAACACAACAGCAAAAAGGAAAACAAGACAACATTAACTTCTAGCAGAAAAGGTATGGCCTATCTATAAGAAGATCCTCCTGATTGGACAGACGGACTGTCTGTCTGTCTGTCTGTCTGTCTGTCTGTCTGTCTGTCTTATTACAGGAAGGAGAGGTGAAAACACGGAAAAGAGCCTATTTTGAAAACATGAGTACTTCTGAAGATGCTTTCGCTATTATTAAGAATTATTTTGGTGCATAAGTACGAGGTGATAGTTGATATGTTGTCAACCAATCACAACATCAGGATGGATATATCTGACTTTGTGGCAAGTACATCGGCAAAAACACTATGTATTAAACGTAACCTTTGCTGAAGTACTTGCCACATAGTCCGATAGCCTCATTCTGATGTTGTGATTGGTTGATAGATAGGCCTCCTTTTTTTTTGGTATAAGTTAATGTTGTTGTATTCTATGTTTCTGTGTTAATTTTTATGAATTGCTTTTCTGTTTTCCTATTTTCCGTTGTGTTTGATGGTTTGTTTTATGATTTGCTGTAGTGATTTGCGCTTCAGGGCCACCATACCTAAACATAGTAGAACCTCAACAGAGTAGGTGCAGAACGCTGAGCATCCATCAGGACAACCTCTGCTCAGACAGAGTATAGTAGATTCCTCTCTCAAGGAATAACAAGAGCATTTATCCAGAGGCTTTTGTCAGCTGCTGTTCCGTTCCTCTGTGCCTCTATTCTGAGTATTCCCACGTACACTCTTAGCAATGGTTTGAAATATTAGCCAGATTCTCTCAAATGAAGTGGACACTGCTGACAAGTTGTGCCTTGATTTACGAGCAGAGAATGGTTTAGCTGAGACACTGACCTCATTTTAGTCAGTGTTGCATATGGATGTCCGGAACAATTTTGTTGTCGTAAGTCCAAATGTGACTTTGTCCCCCGCATGTAAAACTCTTTTGTTTTGTTGTGGCCAAATCAAGCCTTTTAAATTTTTTTAACAAGTCTCATTATTTTTCAATTTACAAAGGCCATGCCAGAGACAGGCCTTGTTGTAACTTTGATCCTGCCTCTTATGCATGGAGAGACAAACAGCTAAAGCAAATTACATCAAACTTTGAGTTATAGAGAGGTGCACGTTTTTGCAGATTTTGTCATATGCATATAAACCATATATTAAAAAAATATACGGGATACATGCAGTCATTGTGTATGATGATGCTGTTGCTGCCATGTTGCCAAGAGCAGCATGACAGAACCCCCCACCCCCCCCCCCCCCCACAAACACACACACACACACACACACACACGCAATCAAACACACATATACACGCACACACACACATAGGAAGAAGACAGGGAAGGGCTGGAGAGGAACAGTGGTGGTGTTTGGTTACTGTGAAGTTCACTCCCATCCAAACTCTCTCACCCTTTCATCAAGACCCCCAAGGAACAATTTTCTCTACTCCACCCCACCCAAAGAAGTGTAAAACCTGAATCTAAAATCTATTACAGTAACACTGATGCACACATTTCCAGAAGTGCATTAATCTTCAGTCTCTCTTTCCCTCTCTCTTTTGTTCTGATCTTTGAAATCTCCCCTCTTGCTCATGAAGTCATCCTTTCCTTAATCTGCATTCCATTGGTGGCGTCCCAGCACCTGCTAAAAAAACCGCAGCATTATACAGGGCACCAATATTATGTAATCATCACTGAAATCATGGAATCTCAGTTACGTTACCATTTATCTCATGTTTTATAGTAACCAACAGCTGTTCTAAAGGGGATTTTTCCTCTGCATAGCAGTTTCAGTGCCTTCTTTTTCCTTCTTGCTCATTTTGTGTCTGTCTCCGTTTTGGAACAGGTATCCTAGGGAAAATCCTGCATGATGACCACAGGGCTGTCTCATATTCACTGACATAAAGTAGCAATCGTGTTGACAGAAAATATATATATAATCACCAGAAAAGGAGGCCATTTCCCTCTAGAGCTTTGTTAGGTCAGACGTTTAAAGTAATAACGGCATGTTCGTGGTTCATTGTGTCATCATGTGTGCTAATGTGATGTACATTATGTAGTCACTCCTGCTTTGTTTACATTGTTATATTCAAGAAAAGTGGTGAGCACAGCGCACTACTGCCAGCTTTAAAGGCTAAAATGCCTGCACTCATAGAGCTGTCAGGCATTTTGAATAAAAGAGATTACCAAATGTTATGTTAGGATGGCTACCACTTCGCTCCACCTACAGTCTAAATTATGAACTATTGGGTTCTATTGGGGTAATTACTGTTACCAAGGATTCATTTACAAAACAACACAACATTTTAGTCACTTTGTAATGTACAATTAAAGCTCAGTGAAGACACATTTAACTAAAAGGATGCTCCACCACCGACTGTCAACTAATGAGGTGACATACGTGTGGTAAAATGTTGCTTTTTGTGAATATACACTGGAGATCAAAATTAGAGAACAAATTATTAATACTTGATTTGTTCTGAAATACTTTGATTTTTTATTGCCCCGAAGTTGATAGAATATCCACTATGGCTATCCCACTGCTGTACTAGCATGTTTGTTTTAAATAACCAAGGCACTTCAACAAAAACCTTTATTTTGTGAAAAAAACAGTGAGCAAAATTAGAGAACAGTAACCACAGTGTCAGAAGAGAAGACTGAAACAATGTGTTCTTGTTTTCTTTGGGCTGCTATAGGATTCAAAATTTAAAAGAAAGTGTAGAGGCCCTTGCTTTGAATGACTTCACTAGTTTCTCACACTGCTCTGGTTTGATCTTGGTACATTCTTCTTGCAGTCTTTTCTATAGTTGGGTAACTGTAGTGGGTTTCTTGGCCATTACTTTGAAGAATTTTCCAGAGATTCTATATGGGGTTTAGATCTGGACTTTGACACTTCCTCCTTCAAATTTAACTGACTTATTTAGACACTTTGGGTTCAGTCATTCCCAGTCCGACACAGAATATAATGTTTCCCATCAGACCCAAATAAACTGAACTTCAGCAATGTCATGTCATGGTTGTGATGTTTTCTGAGTTGGGTAACATTCAAAACCTTTACTGTAATTGTCTCCCAATCATCTGCAATTTGCATGCAAGACAATGCCCCCTGTCACACTGAAAAACAGGTTACACAATTCCTTGAAGCTAAGAATATTGAAACAATGAAGTGACCAGCCCAGAGTCCAGATCTTAACCCCAAAGAGAATCTCTGGAAAATCCTTGGCAACAAAGTAATGTCTAAGAAAGCCACTACAGTTACTGAACTGTGGAAGAGACTGCAAGAAGAATGGACCAAGATCAAACCAGAGCAGTGTGAGAACCTAGTGATGTCCTGTGGGCACAAGCTGTGGCCTCTACACTTCCTGTTCATTTTTGAGTCCTATAGCTCTAAAAAAAAAAAAACATTCTTTAAATCTTCTCTTCTGACACAGTGGTTACTGTTCTCTAATTTTGCTCACTGTTTAATTCACAAAATAAAGTTTTTGTTGAAGTGCCTTGGTTATGTAAAAGAAAACATGCAAGTACAGTGGTATAGCCACTGCGGGTATTTTATCAAATTCTAAACAATAAAATATAACAATATTTCATAATAAATCATATATCATATCATATTCAGTATTAATACTTTGTTCTCAAATCTCCATATCCATGAGGCTGAAAACTGAATTTTCTGACAGTTTTGCATAGAAAAAAATATGATTTACAATTAATGGATTATCAAAATAAAAGATTATCTTTAGAGTGGCCATAAAAGTTTGGGAACTGATGGGTTACAGTAAGTTCAGTAAAAAGCTAATATTTCACCGTGAAATATGTAGAGTTGTAATAACCCATTTTATGCACTCTCAAAAGATCGGTATATTGAAACCGGACTCTCTGAATGCTCTCAACTAGGTTAGTCAATTATACCCATGTAAAAATCAGATAACACACAGGGACATATTACCGTATACCTATGTGAACCAAATGTATGTAATGTAGTATGTCTCTATGCTACGCTACACTTACAGTGGAACATTGAATTATGTTCCTATTGGAAAATGGATCGAACTAAACATTTCAAGGGAGAAGAGGGCAACACGAAGGAGGACATCAGGAAACTCTTGCTCAGAGTATTCAACGCAGAGAAGCCAAACAATTCCAGCTTTATCTGCACATTTACAGTGTGTGATCACACCATCATTATCCTGTAGCTAGAGACAGTGACTGTTTCACTGCCATGTGTTTCAGTCAGTACTTAACTGCTGACTCATCTCTCAGGATACTGTAGGTACAGCAGATGCTTCAGTTCCCCTCAACCTCAACACACACACACACACACACACCACTTGTCTGCAAGGGGCACGGCCTCTGTCTGTCCCCTCAGACCCCCACCCCACCCAGTTTCTGTCTGACCCACTGTTTGACTCTGTTTCCCTCTGTCTCTCTCTCAGACACAGAGGCATAGGTCAGTTGAGAGATCTTTCTGTCCCACCTCTCACCCATCCACACACACACACATACACACACACACACACACACACACAAACACACACACACACACACACACACACACACACACACTGTACAGAGTGACAGCAGATCTTGGTTGTAAGACCTAACTGTATGTCCATTACCTGGGTGGCTTCAGGCTCAGCTGTACCCTAATGGCCTGGAGACTTTGATGTGACGTCTTTTTTCTCTGTGACCTGTCCAACCCTGTCTTACCACACACACACACACACACACACACACAAAGCCCAGCCAGGGATAGCTGTCATTTGAACTTTGTTGTGGCCGGGTTGCAGCACGTCCAATCTCTCAGCAGGGATTTGTGGGGCTGTGGCTTCATGACAAACATTCACACCCTGTCTGCTTATCTGTCTGTCTGTCTGTCTGTCTGTCTGTCTGTCTGTCTATCTGTCTCACTGTATCCTTTAAAAGACACCTATAAATAATCTGAAATGTTGCTGCCCCTTGCTTTGCTTTCTTTTCTCTCTCACACTCCACAGCATTTACTCACTAATGGATTTCTGTGTTTACACTGAGCTGAGGAAGCAGTGATAACGGCGGCTGTAAAGTAATCTCACAACAGTTAACACTCATCTCCTTTCTCCTTCATTTTGTACAGCTGGGGCTGCTTAGGTGTGCTTGTGTGTAGGCACATGTGTGTTTATGTTTCTGTGTGTGGAAGCATGAGAATAACAGAAGAGCTACTTTGCTGTTTATGCTGTTGTTTTTTATTAAATTATACAGTATGTGACAGATTTTCAGTATTTGAGTAGATTATATATTTATGTGGATTTACTGGGAAGTGATAACTGTTTTCTATGCTATATGAAGGAACTTTTAGGCAAAACAATATCATAAAACCACATAATCAAACGAAAACCAATTTTGCATTTGATTTTTATGTATTAGAGAGAAAATGCTTTTAATTGAGAATGCAAAATAATGCTGACTCCTGCAGTACCTCATTTTATTGCACATTATCAGTGACTATTATTGCATTATTTAAAAAAACATATTTTAAATGAATAGTTGTCCGTGTTATGTATTACAATCTTTTCTCAGTTAGAGGAACATTTTATGCCATTATCATAATCACTTTCTGAATTCTTAGTGGGTTCAAGGCCCATCAAGCTTTATAGCAGCATTTACTCACTATTTACTGTGTGTAATATAGTTTTCATGTTACAGCACAGTAATACTATTAAGTATATTTTTCTTATGTATATACAGATCTCAGCTTTCATATTAAACATCCATAACATGCATATAATACAGTTAGAGTGTTGCTGCAATTTTGGGGGTTTTGATGATCCCATTAATTTGTGTATCCTGCTATATTAGAGTTCTGTTTCATGGTTTAATCAGCCAGAACTGATTTCTCTTGGACCTCTGTGAAATTCCTGGTATAGTGTAGAACATTTTTGTTGAGCTAAACTGAAACATATTGTTGAAGTATATGTGCATATGTTTCTTTTTTTATTTAATTTTTTTCACTGAGCATCTGGACAAGTTTTTCAGTTTCTGACAGTTTGTGGGCCCTCCTCATACATAAACTTTGAGCAAAGACGAAACATGTGCTGGACCAGCTGACGCATGCTAGACCCGACAAGCTATCTGTGGTCATCAGTCCATCTCAGCAGGTCATACTATTCTGAGGGCCTAGCAGTTATTTCATTTTGCTGTGTCTGCACCCAGTAAGTTGGATTGAACGGGCATTACATCATGGAAAAAGGTTTCCGATGCCCGCTTACATTTAGAGCATGATATCACTCTCTCTCTCTCTCACAATATGGGCGCACACTGATAGAAGCAGAGAAACACTCACACACTGACATGTACACTAGAAATCTCAAACACACGCACAGCGGCACAGCCATAAACACTGGTCACAAGTTATTTAATGCCTCCGGTGAGCAGCTAGACAGCGTCATTTAGACCAGAGAGGCTATGTGACACTCTGTCCACAGGATATCTGATCCCCATGTTTCTGTCGAGAGTGTGAGGCTTACTCATCCTCCAACATCCCTCAAATAACAGTCAAGGAAAAGATCACAAGGTAGTCTATAACTTGATATGGCATTAATCGGTATATTATACCAATGACCATACCAGTGGGGTCACTGAGGTGATAAATCCATGGTATAAGTAAGTGCCATTCAGTATTAATTAAAGCTCTATATATCATCTTTAATAGCTTACACACTCAAACTATATTATACTTTTCTGTGCACAAACTGATATTCGAGATGTAGCTAAGTGATGTAAGAGAGCAAAAATAAGATTTAATTAGGCCAGAATGATGTCATACTGTTGCAAGTATGTAAATGTTCTTACAAAATATATCTATATCAGCTAACCTCAACAAAACTCTTGTACAGATTAAGTATTGAAATATCTATGGAGAAATACAAATTAGGAAGTGGGTGTATTGAATTCCCTCTCTCTTGAAGCCAACAATGCAAGTGCAATGTATCCAAATATGTCTCAGCTCTTGAAAGACACGGTGTGGGTCTAAAAATTGCTGTTACTTTAGTTGATCTTCTGCTTCCATTTATTTATGTATTCAATAACTCCACAAGGATCTAGCTCCTATTTCTGCACCAAGGGCCAATAAATATCATGTCAGCATGTTAAAAACGTTACATGTATGTGTTGATGACTCGATTCAGTGTTTAAAGTAATAGAAATGTCCATCTCTACATTCCCCTCAAATCATCCTTTGATGATACTACAGCATCTCTTCCTCCTGACAAGTCATAACATATAAAACCAGATGGAATTTCTCCATCCATATTTATTTAGATTCGATAGTGCATGTATAATGCCTTTTAGAGCTAAACTCTTCTCATCCTCCTTATACAACATTCCAAGAAAGTGATGCACAAATAAAGTTTAGACTGTTAATATATACAACTCCATGTGGCGACAGCGATGTTATTTGGGTTGTTTAGGGTAGATCTTAGGAGGATGGGTGGGTACATTGGGGTGAATGTAGCAAGTGGTTGACAGAGTGTGTGATGAGGGATTGAGCCGCCTGCACCTTGAGTTGGTTCACTTGGGATGATTAAGCTGAGGTCGAGAGAAGAAATAGGACTCTCAGGGATTAGGGGATTTAGAAATGTGGTAAGCCTGGTCGCAGTGTTGAAAAAAATGGCATAAAAATAACAAAATATACTGTCCTAAACTGAGCATTCGTCAGGGTCAAAGCAGCGGACTGTGTCTAAAATTATTAACTGTGCAATATTTTTAATATACATCATGAAAAGGCTATGTTTTTGTAATTGCCAATATACATATTAGTTAGGAATGTACAGTACAAATGGAGGTAATTATAAAAGAATATGTGGCGCTATTTAGTTTTAGTGGGGATGAGAGCTGAGTTTAGTCAACGAGAGGGCTTAAAACTGTGCAAAGGGGGTTAAGTTACAGTTTAAAAGCCTGGTGTTTTGGCTGTTGTGACTTGCTCTGAAGCCACTCAACCATGGGCAAATGTCTTAACAACTTATAGAGTTAGGCCTGCAGCAACCCAACGAGATCAACAATGTATTAAGACGGGTGTTTGGTCACAGAGATCTGTAGGAGATTAGCTGTGAAGGCCACTGTGGGAAAGAAGTGGCTTAGATTAGACAGCACAGGGAGTCTTCTACATTCACTATCATTGCACAATTACTGTATCGTGTTATTTGTGACTTTCGGCAGGCCTGTCTGAGTAAATGATTGATGAGCTGTTTATGTTGACTCAGCGTGCTTGTGTTGTGTTGTCCCAGCTGGTCTGTAGAAGAGTGGGGAGTGTGCAGCCGGAGCTGTGGAGGAGGGGAGCAGACGAGGCAGGTCCATTGTCTCCAGAGAACCAGCCAGTCCAACGTAGATGCCCTGGCCGACTCTCACTGTGCCCAGCCCACCCCAACCAGGAGGCAAGCCTGCAACGCACACAGCTGTCCGCCTGTTTGGACCACTGGGCCGTGGTCGCAGGTAAGCAAGCATGTGTGAAAGTGATCTGCCACCGTCATGTAAGAATGAGAAGTTTTGAGGCCTACGTACAACACTTTCATCCACAGCAGGAAAAAAAACACTTCAAAGTTGCCATTCGGCCTAAAGAGCTCTACACACTGAAGCCTTCATGGCTTCACCACATTTTATGACAGTGATCTCAGTGGCTTTAAACTATGAATGTGCCCACTGAGACCTCCCTTGTTTTGTTCTCTGTCCAATTCCTTTACATTGTGTGTGGTGACTTGTCTCACTGTTAAACTTTTAACTGCCATTTTACCCCAAATATCCTTAACTACCTGTCACAAATGGTGTCCAGTGTACTTCCTCTCTGGTTCTCTGTAGTGCGTCACAGTCTCCCTGTTTCATGGATGTACTGAAACACTTTCAAGATTTTGATTTAGGCTGTGCCATAAGATGTGTGCAATTGTTGGACTTCCTCAAAGGAAGTATTAAGGAAGTAAAGCACAATAAGTCAGTGTTTGGATAATGGGAAAATATGGTAGCCATGATTAAATACTTTTTGTGGTTATTGGCTTGTTAAGATATTTGGCCTGTGACGTCTATTCTATGCTTGAATGTAGTTTAATAGCAACATTATGTTGAATATTTAATTCATTCTTGACAAATCCTTAATTTGAGTGGCTGAAAAGCATTTGAGGACATACAGTCCAATTTGATCATTATTATGTGTCTGTTCATTTGGCAGTGTTCTCGTAAGTGTGGCAGCGGCTTGAGGAAGAGGACGGTGCTGTGCACAAGCACTGACCCAGGCGCCCGGGCACACACAATGCCAGACAGTTTATGCGCGGGCCTGTCGAAACCCGCCAGTCAAGAATCCTGTTTCATCAAACGCTGCCAGAAACAACGCAAAGTCCAGTGGTTTGTCTCCACCTGGCAAGAGGTAATTTAAGAAAATATGTAACTAAAATAATTACATCATTAGGATTACAGTTTGTACATTTATATTTGTTGAACTCATGTAAATAAGGTGCTCTCTCTCCATTTCTTCTCTGTTCCTGTCCTTCTTGGACCATCCAGTGTTCAGTAACTTGTGGTCGTGGCTATCAGGCACGCTTTATCAAGTGTGCAGAGAAGGTGTGTATTACATGCATGATGATGTAGCAAATATAGCAAAATGTTGATAACTATCAAATTAGTAGCTTTAATCATTAATTGTGACAACTCATAGTTTTAAACTCTCATCTCTTCAAATATCAACTCTCTATCATGTAGGTTTTCAGTTTTTTCTTCACTGTTGTGTATTCAGGGCTATGGATTGTGTTGTACAGAATAATTGCCATGTTACACAATAGCATCGTGTAGCTTTCATTAATATCTTTTGGTTTCCATAATACAGGACACTGCAGGGAAATACAGAGAACTTGCCGCCAAGAAGTGCCATCATGTCCCCAAGCCCACAGTTGAGCTCCAGAGGCCCTGCATCCAGGCTGAGTGCCCCATCCGCACTACTCCACCGGTCCACCGATGGAGCACGCACCATCGCACCTATCCACCTCAACCTACACCTCGAGCAGAATGGCACTCATCTCCTTGGTCTCAGGTACGTTAACTTGTGGAGCACTTCATTATATTTTATATTTTGTTGATGTTTGTTGTTTGTTTGTTACTTTGCAAGCTCCCCAAAACTTTGTTGACAAGACAGGAGGATTTGAATGTCTTACACGCCGCCTTCATAGTATTCATCATCAAGGTGGCTTTGTACTCTACAGTGCACAGTGACATGTGGGGGAGGAGTGCAGGCAAGGACGGTCCAATGTCTGGTCCAAGGGAAGCCCTCTCCTGGCTGTGCCCTCAATCTTAAACCCTCAATGTCCCAGGCCTGCAACACCAACTTCTGCCCAAAACCTGAGAAGAAAGGTATTGACGCTGTAATATAATATAGAACTACACTGATACTTGTTAAACAAAACTCTTGCAGTCAGAAAAGAAATAGAAAAAAGCTTCCATACATATTTTTTGTTTTTCCTTTTTTTTTCCACAGACCTTGCTTGCCGGGATTACTTCAACTGGTGTTATCTGGTGCCCCAGCATGGAGTCTGCAACCACAAGTTCTACGGCAAGCAGTGCTGCCAGTCCTGTTCAAATTCAAACCTATAATCAGACAGACAGATAGGTAGTTAGATAGACAAAAGACTATATTTGACGCACATGCTTAAAAAAGACAGTTTTTTGCTTTAAGCCTGTGGCGAGCACTGAAAAACAAGTGACACTTCAATGGAAATGCAAAAGAGTTGCGGTGCCCTTACTTCTCCCTGCGATGCCGGACATCTGGATACAAGAACTTGATTCACTACACAGGAGTGTGATCAGGACAGTGCAAATAAAGGAAAAAACTAGAGAGAGAACTAGCAAAATCTTGATTAAAGCAAATGGGACTGACATATCCAAAGGAAACTGAAAACCTGAAAAATCCCAGCTTTGTTTATGTACTGTATGTGATTGAACAGATCTGTACCCAGGACACCCAAACCCAGCCAACTAAAGGCCAATGATGGCAAGTCATCAGAGAAAAACATTTGACGAGGTTTTTCAGCCACTGCCACGCAACAACATGTGATACAGCCTTGTCTCGGCAGAATTCTTGATCAATTGTAAACCTGGGGTCTGATAATGAAAAGGGATGTTTCAAAGAAGAACATAATTTTGTTCTACGGCTTGATACAAAACAGAGTGGGAATAATCACAGTGGGCTTCCTCAATAGCTGGACAATAGCAGGAAGTGTTGTGTTTTCATGTAGAAGAAAAAAGTAAAGAACAAAGGAAACGCATCATACATGAGAGCTTTTCTGAGATTGTTCAAGGCTGTGTGACTTCCATACTCTGTGGTGCTACAACGTTATCTTCTGTCACCAAATCAATGTGCAATCCTCAAGTTTCAGGAAAGAACAAATGAATTGTGTGACCCATGTATAGTATTGTTTGTTTTATTTATTGGCTTTACAATACAGCGTTGCTGGAAGACTGTATTAATAAGCAGTATAAATGTGTCATTTTATTACTATAAATAATAAGCCCATTACCTTTATATTTTGTAATATGTTTCATAGGATTTCATGCTGACAAACTGCACCTTTATTCAAAACATTTACTTTATTTTTGAAGAAAAAAATGTGATGTCAAAAGCCCAATAGAGCAATGTAAGCATTGACTAGTGATCAGAGCTGTCAAGTGGACATCTTTTTAATGACAAAACTGTTTGAAGAGTCTGCTCCATCTTTCCATTGCATTGTCTGACATTATCAGACAACTCATGTACATATTGGTTATGGTTAAAAGCACTGATATACAGGTGATAGCTATTTCATGTGATGTTTACAGTGTAAATGAAATAATAAACACACATGTCATGTCAGCATCTCAGCTGTGGCATGAGTACTGATTTCATTATTTTCAGATGAAGAAAAAAAGAGGGAAAACTCAGGAAGAAGACTTCGAAGTCTTCAACAGGGCACAATATTGTCATCAAGCCCTGGATTTGTCTGTCAACAAACTGCATTGGGGAACTCTATCACCACCATGCAGAAAAGTGGTGCAGTTTCCACCTCTGGCCTAGTCAGTTGCTACTTTAGATATAGTTAAACCTGCATCAATGTTTGGCTACGAGGGGGCAGTGCAACAATGGCATCTTAGCACCTTCAAAAGTTGATATAGCAAGCAAAGGTTGCTTTGACCTCACAAAACACATTTCGAGCCATAGCTTAAGAATTGCTACGCTAATTATGACAACATTTCACATTAAAGTCTAATAGGATAAAATTATAAAGTTATGAAAGTTTATAAAAAAAGGTCAACTTTACTGTGACATAATTTTTCTGACCATAATTCAATTCGACAACTCAGGAACCATGAAGTTACTGCATTATACTCTAATACTGAACTGCTGGCACTATTCTTGAAACTGTGATGAATATATAGATCTTCTGTGCTGCTGGGTTGAAGATATGTATGAAGCATCCATGTTTTACCAAAAAATATACTTTTTTACCTTTTATAAAATTCCTTCAAAGTCTTTACTACATATGCTTATATAATGTAAGTCTGAACAGACATGGATAGAAACTGTAACTTGTTCAAAAGTCAAGCATTATAGGCCCATGTGATATTGAGGTATAGCCCACAAGTAAATGTGACATGCCATATCATAACATAATGAAACAAAAAGAATTATGATTGAAGAAATGACCCATGTAATCTGATTCTAAGCTCTCATCCTCACTCTGCAATAGAGTGCAGCACATGAGCCAGCACCCAGGCAAACAGTACTGCCAGAATGGTATTAGCCATTTCAACACTTATGACATCTTGTGTCTGGGCTTTACTCTTCAGTCATTCCTCAACAAGTCAAGGAGACACAGTTGCCCTGGACAAAATCATTGTCATAATCCTCAAGGCACAGCCCTAAGGCCTTCAGAGAGAGAGGGAGAGAGAGAGAGAGAGAGAGAGAGAGAGAGAGAGAGAGAGAGAGAGAGTGAAAATGGGAGGAGAGAAGTCTAGTGTGAGAAGACAGAGAGAAGTAGAAAGAAAAAGGGAGGAGGAAGGGCATCAGTGTAGTTGGTGCTGTCATAGAAAAATGCTGTGAGAAAGAGAGGATGTGAGCCAGAGGGAGAGGTGGGTATAGAGAGAAAAGGGGGTTTTCCTCTGTAGTTGATTTATAGTTGGTCAGCTGTGGGCACAGTGTTACTCTGTCTGGGTGTTTTTGTGTGTGTAGCACTGTATTACTGAGTCTAGGCCATGGTATCGGGGTTTTTTTCACAGGCAAATGCCTGCAAGACATTAAGAGATGCAAAACAGTTGTATTAATTAATGCCAGTCTGCTGACAAAAGCAACACCACACACACACACACACACACACTCTAACCCCCCAAGTTTCTGGAATGCACTGTCATCAGCCACTTTGCACCCCTTTCAAGTTAAAACTCAATCTTATGGAGAAGAGAAGGAAAGAGAACTTTATAATTGTGATCTTCATAATAGAGTGCTACAGGGGCAACGTTTGCATTATTGCAGAAAATAAGCTCTGTGGCAAACAAAAGTTTATGATACTTACGTATCATACATACGTATCATACATACGTATCATACATACGTATCGTACGCGTTTCGCTCAGTAAGGTAATCTTCACAAAGTAACAACCCTTTTAATGACATTTGAGGCTGAAATGCAATCACCAGAGTCAAAAAGTTAACTTTTGACTTTAAAGATACGCAGAAGCTTCAAAATTGACAAGTGTGGTATTTACTGGCATAGGCTATTTATCTTGTAAAACAAGATCTATCTAAGTCTATTAAAATTGTGTTATCCATAGACCTTATTTAAAGTGTAATTCAAGTGAAAAATCACCCCATGGTCTTTCTCGGCACTTACATACATCAAATAAGCCATCGAGACAATTCTTTTCGTGAATGAACTATTAACGGAGAAATCCGGTAGAGTCGCTGACAGTTGCTAACAGCTGGGCGTGGCTAGCACTGATTAGCTCAGGGCATTACAGTTATGGCTTGAAACGCTTTTTTAAACCACTAATACTGCTCAAAATAACACCAAACCTCTGCAGTAGCATGCTAAGAGTACCTATATGCTTTAAGAGTACCTATGCATAAAACAAAGCACCAACAACGTAGTAAGCAGTGATATTGGTTAAAAAAGCCGTTTTAATGCCTTCACTGTACTGCCCTAAGCTAATCAGTAAGCCACGTCTGGCTGTTAGTGACTCTCTCGGATTTCTCCATTAATAGCTGTCCATTAAAAACTGTGTCCATGGCTTATTTGATGTATATAAGTGCCGAAAAAGACCATGGGATGCCGGAATTACACTTTAAGGCATCTCACTGAAAACTAAAGTGACCAGATTTCTGAGACAAAACACGATCAGTATTAAGTCAGTTTGATATGCAACATTCATTTGATATTCAGAATAAAAAAACTATTAACCATTTAAACCATTTCATTGAATTATGTCAAACCACTTTTGCAACGTGAAGACTAATAGTCCTCATGTATCACAAGGGCTTGTTTTTAAATAATATATATTTTTATGATTTTTTATGATTTTTTGCAAAACTACTACTACCTACCAAAAACCCATTTAAAAATCCCACTGAGGGAACTGTAAGTGTAAGTGCAAAATACTGACTCAGTTTTAGGTTTTAGGGCTAATTCCTACAGTACTCTGTTGTGTCAATATTACATATGAATTGTGTCTTCAGTGGGGCAGGGGAGAAAATGAGTGGAAAAAGAATCGGCAGTATTGTTTTATGTCATTGATGTAACGTGAATATCTAGTTTGGAATGCCATAGGTTATACAGTGTATGTCTGGAGTTTGCATTGTCTCCCACTGTCTTTGTGTTTCCTCCTGCGGTTCAAAGATGCTGTACTGTTGCAAATATGCATGTGCTTTTCTGTCAATTTGAAATGAGACAGCAACTAACCATTATTTCTGTCTTTTTTGATTAATCGATTAGTTGTTGGGTCCATAAAATGACAGAAGTAGGTGAAGAATATTAATCAGTGTTTCCCAAAGCCCAAGATGACTTCCTCAAATGTCTTGTGTTGTCCGCAACTTAAAGATATTCAGTTTACTACCATAGAGGAGTATAGAAACCAGAAGATATTCACATTTAAGAAGCTGGACTCAGAGGACAACAATTACTCAAACTGATTAATCGATTGTCAATAGTTGCCGATTCATTTATAGCTGACAACGAACTGATTGATTCATCTTTGCAGCTCTAATGTGAGTAAGCCCTGTGATAGACTGGTGACCAGTTGTTGTATTACTCTTCAGATATTAACCTGTTATTTCAGTAATTACGCTACCAAAAACCATAATTTATTACTTTATTGACTTTTACTTTGACCTTCATTTCACAGCAAATTTATTTCCACCTCACTGTATACTTGCTACAGCAGTTTAACAAAGAAAACAAAGAAGAGGGGGGAAAAAACCACCACACAAGAAGAAAGGGATTAAGAGGATGAAGCATTTTGTTTATACAAAGATAGTCATCACACAAAGGCTTCCTGTAGATAGCAAAGGTGATCAAGACAAATCTGGAAAGATCCAAAGTGTTACCTAACCCATGTCAGGTAACAGAAGAGCGTATGTGTCAGAGAGAGACAGGAAGAGAGAAAGTATGCCCAACACTCCCCTTTCCACTTTAAAGAAACTATGCTATCTCTCGCTGCATCTGTTTGGAAAGATCTGGCTCTCGGGCCTCGAGGCTACACTCAGAAGGTTCATCTGAAGTTACAGGGTTATTATCTTCCCATCAAAGATGCACAAACAATCCCAGCACCTTTAGTTGTTTCCTCTGAGCTATTACAATCCCCAGGTTGTAGACGACATTCTGCCACAGTAATAAGGACCATTGTGGAGCACAACAAACTGGGGTGCTTATCTTAAAAAAAGTCTCCATTTATTTATTGTAAAAAGCTTTTTTATTCATAACCAGATTTTCTCCAAAGTGTCAACTATGCGTAGCTTTCTGATTTTGTAACTGGACATTGACTTTTCCAATTTATATGTTTGTCTAATCGTAAACCAAGCAATTGGTTCCAAGTGTGTTTGTGTGTGTGTTAGTGGTTGGCTGGGGTTGGGTGAACATTATTATCTGTACAGCAGTACCCTCTGCTGACTATATATATAAATGTAACACACAATGCCCCCAAAAGAGTGAAGTGTGCAACATGCTATGCTATGACTCTACCAAGCCCTGGCCACAAAACCCTCTGTCATTTAGTAGCGTTGACCTATAACGGGTAACTATGGTATGTTGGCATACTATAGCTTCGTTATTTGTAATTCTCATCTCCACTCTGTTAAGAACCACACGAACAGGACTCAAAAAGTAGTTCCCTGACCGGGAATCGAACCCGGGCCGCGGCGGTGAGAGCGCCGAATCCTAACCACTAGACCACCAGGGACTGTCGAGTACAGGGAAGGATTTTTTCATCATATCAAAAGGTGCACTGTGATAGGTGAAATTATGTCACGATACTGTGTTTGTACACGATTTGCCATAGAACTGCGTTATTCCATGCGTCAAACGCCGCTATTCTTGGCGTCTAAATAGTAGCACTTTCAGCTTTCTTTCCTTTTTTTTTAAACTTTATTGAATTTCAGCTTTCCATTTACTGGCATGTATAGCTACACTTTTTATCAAAAAAAAATAAATCTAATATAAACATTTCTGTTCTTACATGTTACAGAGTTATACTCAAATCCAAATAAAATGTATTTCTAAATGTAGAAACAATGATAACATAAATGTAAATGTACAAACACAGTAAAACATGAAAAAAGGAATGAAGAACAACGTGTATGACTCATAAACCGTATAAAAAATAAAACATATACTATGGTGTGGCTACCACACACCATAGACATGAAGGTATGTCTACACGATGAAGTGCATTTGTATCAGTCTATGATTACGCCCTCATTTGGCATACTGTACTGCCTGAAGGAAAACCCAAATGTCCGGAAACACCATATTTTGGCAAACAGAAAATATACTCATATACATATATATATATATAAATGAACGTATGACTTGGTCAAATTCAGTTGAATACTTACCAGATTTTGAAAAAGCAAGTCATGCTTAAGTTTAGGTTAACCGGCAGTTGACGAAGCTCCCTTTATGGGGTCCTGGTTTGGGTCCTTGGTCAACGTGGGAGACGCGAAAATGTGAAGTTTATTTTGAACCTGTCTGAAATTTGTGTAACCGAGGACTCTTAATATATATATATATATATAAACAAAATAACGGCGGCGAGGGTTGGGTTGAACCTGTCTTATCATGATGCCAGGGGACAGTCAGTCCAAAACGGCAGCCATCGCCGCGGACGCGACGGTTGGAAACTGTCAAAACTGCTCTGTTTTGCACCAGGTCAGTTCATCTTTCTAAGAGAAAAAAATTCTGATAGAAAGTCGTGTTTCGTCTCTGTAGACTGAACATAAACGCGATTCGCGTGCTTGTTTATTATCAGTACAAGTGAACATTATAAATAATTATGTATTTCTTTGTTTGTTTTTGTTTTGTTTCCCAGAGCCTGACCGAGTATGTGTCGTCATTCATGGCTCTCAAACAGAAGATAACGGTCTCTGAGTGAGTAACACTGAGACACTAGAAATACACACATCTGACACCTGTCAATATTCAGAAAACAAACACTCTACTGAGATGTCTACGGAGTTCAGCAGGTATCAAGTGTAAACTACCCAAGTGTAATACTTATACTGTTTCTGCTAATTAAGATATGATGTTTTAACGTATGTGCTGGGATATATCGTAGTAAAACAGTAGGAATCAGTTGACTTAACGCGAAAGGTTTTAACCATATAAATATTGTTTTAACCATTTTAACACATATACATGTACATATATGTATGTTTAATTTATATACTAAACATAGCACAGTCAAGATTATTGTGTGAATGTAAGATAACTGGCTAACATTACACTAACGTTATAGGCTAACATTTGTTGTTGTTAACTAACTCGACTGTTAGCTAACGTTGACGTTCGTTCTCGGATTGGCAACTATTGTTTTCATTGACTTCAATCTCCCAAAGCCAAATATGTCATCATATATGTATGACATAATAAGATATGAGCATTTTTTCTACTCTCAACATGCATTTTCATAATGGCATCAACGAAAAAAATTATTATTATGTTCGTGAATCATTGAAAAATATCTTAAGGGGAATGTTTATCAACGAAAATCTACTGGCCTTTGAAAAAATACAGTGACGCCCTAGTGCTAAGATACTTCAATAATTAGTCTCCTTTATGGTTTACGAAGAATAAATGCACACAGGCGTTTAATGTTGCATCCCTGTTTTTAACATGTATTACTGTATGCAGAGACACCATCCGCCTTCAACAACAGCTGGAAGAGCTACAGGTCAGACTGGTTAGTCTGGAGAGAAAGACAGCAGACTATGAATCTGTGCAAGCAGAACTGGAGGAAAAGAAGGTGTGCTTTATCTCCGCATAATCCCATTTGAAGGATATTCCTTCTGATGCCAATAATGTATCTCTTAATAAATGTTCCCAACTTTTTACTGAACTTTGGTCGTTTCGGTTTCGTTTGTTTTTCTGCCATCATGCTGATATTCACACTGTGTTTATTTTTTATTAGGGTGCTCTTCAGACTTACGGACAGATGTCTGAAGAGATGGAGAAACTGAAGCAGCAAAACAGCAAGACGGCGGCAGAGTAAGAGATAATTATGTCATAATTATGACAGATGATGATATTATAACAACTTTATCCTAAAATGTTACCTATTATTTTTCACATCCATCAGGAATAAGAAGCTTGAAGACCAGCTAAAGGATGTGAAAGGTACTTAGCGTTGGCATGCTGTAATTTATACCAGTGACAAGTTGCATGACTTTTAAATGATAATCTCTTAAAATGCACCTCTGATTTTTTTTTCTTTCTAAATTGTCTTTCATTTTTTTTAGGACTGACAGAAACACAGTCGCTTGAAAATGCACGGCTGATGAGGGAAAAGGCTGTTGTGGAAAATAATTTGCTGAAAACACAGGTAATTAAAACAGGGTTCTCCAAATACAGTTATGGCATTTGAATGTACTATAATCTCACAACTAACAATTAATTAGAACATTCTGATGAGCTTTATCACTAAAAGCAACTCAGGAAATGTCATAATCTTTGTAAATTCAAATTTCACCTCTTCAGGCATCTTTGAAGAACTCCCAGGCACAAGCAGATCGAGTTGAAAAGTTGATAGAGGAGAACACAAAGACAACAAGCATGTAAGAACTTACATTTTCTCTACAGATGTGATTTCTTAATTGGAGTGTCATGCCCTCCTTTCTCCGGTGTCTTTTTTTGCCTTAGTAGTTATGAAACTTTGATGAACTGTAGGTTACATTCTGATTATTCACAGTTCATTGTGCATCTTCTTTTGTTTGTGAGAAAATCATTTAAAACACATTACAATAAAAGGTCCCATGTTGTTTTCTATCAACAGAAAGGACAACCTTGAAAATAAAGTTAGACTGCTTGAAGGTTGGTATTGATTATTATATTTTATGAATCTTCATAAGGATGTATTGAATTTGTATTTATAAACCACTGTTTGTTTGCTGGTTTAGCTATACATATTTTTGTCCTTATTTCAGAATCAGTTTGCAAACAGAATCATCAGATATCTCAACTGGGCAAAGAGAAGATCCTGCTCGAGAGAAATATTGGTGACCTCCAGGTGCAGTAATGACTTTGTTATAAAAGACAAATTGGTGGAAGTATTTTTCAATTATATTGAACCGGCTTTTCCTTGTGTATAATTTTAATTTGCAGGTGAGACTGATGAAACTGGAAAGAGAAATGAGTAAAGGTAAACAGCTTAATTTACTGTCAGGTCTGATCTGTGATAATTTACTGTCTGTGGTCACATCTATGTTCTTCAACAAGTTAACTTTTCAGTAATCAAGAAAAATACCAAACTTTCTAGCCACTTAAACCACTTTCTCTGAATTTAAATCACATAATACTTAAGTCCAAATTAAAGCAATATCTGAATTGTTTCTCGCCAGAATATAAGAGCACATCAACTCAAGCAAGTGTACCAGAGGAGACTAAAGTTGACAAAGGTATGCAATCGGCTTTTCTCAATATTTATCACATTCAGTTCAGGAGTGAATCACATGCATTTGCCCAAAAAGCAGATTGTTATAATGTTTTTCTTTTGCAGAGTATGATTGGTTGTCTGTTTTTCAGAAAAGTTCCAGATGCTGCTTCAGGATTTGTGGGCATGTGTGGAACCTCAGCAGCAGCACTCTGTAAACTTGTTGCACCTACCTGGTGAGGCATCATACAGTTGTCTTATATAACTGTGTATTGTTACTGACATAATTCAACAAATTTCCTCACTTTTGAATACTTGTGGGTTTTCAGTGTTTATATTTATTTCATAATTTTCTGCATTTATCGCAATTCTCTCTTTTATTCTTGTAATTTCAGAGTTCAGGTCCAAGCTAGGTCTACCCTCCTCCCCACAAAACAGACTGCACTCTCATACGAGTAACACGTCCCAGTCCGCTTCTCGCAAGAGCAGTGAATCCCACATTTACCCCATGCAGACAAAAGCCACTTTTACACACTTAAAAACCTCTCCTCGTGGGCAGAGCACCATCAAGCGACAAGCATCTCTGCAGTCAACAAGTGCCAAGAAGGAAACGGACACTCCTAAAAAGAGCATGCGATTGTCTAAGGAACACCAAACTGAGGAGTCATCTGTTGTTGAGATCTTGGCATTGTTCAAACCAATGCTTCCCTGCATTTCACCACTACCAGATTTGGTGAGAATTCACACCATGGATCCTGTAATGTAATTCCAAGTGGTCAATTAAGCACTGGCATTTTCTTGCCTTCTGATTAGCCTGGTACTGATTAGCCACCGTGATTGTACAGTATCTTTTATTGAATCCATGTTTTCTTCTTTCTTTCTTTCTTCCCGGACACAAAGGTTGAACCGATGGAGACAACTGGTGGCGATAAGGAAAACCCTCCCAATATCCGTGATGATTCTGTTCCTCATCAACAAGAAGAGTTCTTACTCATCACAACATCAGAAACAAGCCACTGTCCACAATCTGCTGCATTATCAATAGAGGAGAAGATGGACTTGCCAGTGGTCACAACACAGGAATTGGAACACATTTCCAATGAAAATGACTCTAAAGACTTGAGACAAAATGAGTTCAGTGGCAGCAGCCCTGAAGAAATGCATCTTCAAAAAGACATGCAGACTGAGCTGGAGCCAGCAGCTTCGAATTTAGTGTCAACATCATATTCTTCTTCAACATCAGACATAACAATCTTGGTTGAGGTTGCCTCGTTAACTGCTGAAAGTCAAGAGCCATCCTGCAGTGTAAATCCCAGTAGCAGTGGTATAATCTGTGAAAGTGAAAATGCTTCACGAAATGCAAAGGAAGATCAGTCAGAGACTATTACAAAGATGGATGTAGACACAAGCCCAAGTGATGTTTCTGGTGCTAAAACAGTCTCTCCTGATGGTGGAGAGTCACCTAGAAGCAGTGATACAATTGTGATATCTGAAGAAACAAGAGATGCACAGCTAGTTACTGACGCTGTGCAGGACTCTGAGGTTCCAAATACAGAAACTGAGTCAGGAATTGGAAAAAGTCATCATGACTCTTGTGGTCTGGGGCAGGGCAGTGAAGATGTCGCAGTATTTAAACCCCAGGAGAATAAGGGAAAGGACACAGACGTGCCAGACAATAACCACTGTATGTCAAGCAGCGGTGGTGGCACCAGTGGTGTCTCAAATGAAAATGTTGAAGAGAGGCTTGAAAGTGATGCATCCGTAAAACCTCTTGGGGACGAAGGTGGGAATGAAGCACAAGGAACTGGAGAAGTTGATGTTGCAGTTTCTCCCTCAGAGTCATATGTTGATAATAGACCTCTGTCTCCTCACAGTTCTCCCCTGTTGAAGATGGAAGATGCCCAGACCCATGTTGACCAGGACACTGGTCAAACAAATCTGGACACTCCTTCAAAAGAGGATGCTGACAAAGAGACATTGAACAGTGAAATACTAGTAGAGCATGTGCCTTCCATTTCTTCCCCCCTAGTTAATTGTCAATCTATAAAAGAAAATATACATTCTGTATGCAGGCAGTTGAGTCCTACATGTCTGTTACCCACTTTAGAATTGAAGGCTTTAGAAACGCATCCAAACCTAGAAAAACGTGATAACATTAAACACAATTCAACGAGTAAAGAAACTGTGCCTGTGCCCAATTTGGATGAAGAATGTACCATTGAAAAGGCCGTTGTCAAAGACCAACCTCAGGACAGCAAAGACACAAGTGACCATAAAGTGGACAGATATAATTTGCGCTTTGTTAGGTCTACTACCCCATTAAAGACTGCTGCTGCCACAAATGGACAAAATAAATGTTTGGAGTCGTGTACAAAAGTGTGTGAAAAACAAAGCAAACATGTGAGGAGAGGTGAAGAACCTAGCCCAGTGTCACGTTCGACTGCAGCTCAACCACCAGAATGCATAGGCAAAGTTCGTTCTGAAATGGGCCCTCCACTTCCTCAGCTCCTGACCCCTGTGAGCACACCTCCAAAGGCGGGCAAATCAATCAATCCAAGACAGGCTATTGGAAAACTCTCATTTCCCTCGCCCTTGGATAGATTGGCGTCGCCTACCACTCCTGTCCAGGCCCACTTGACACCCAACAGTCAGCAGCAGAATTCCTCATCTCTAAACAGTCCAATCCCTCCAAACGGAGTCCCCTCATCACCACTTCAGTTCGGCTCTGCCACTCCAAAACATGCCGTGCCGGTCCCAGGTCGCCTGCCCATGACGGCGATGAATTCTTCCCCGTCGTCTTCCTCTAGTCCATCTCAGGAAAACTCCATGAGGTTTCTTGACACCATGTACCCGGAACTATCCGCCCATGCCCGAACTCTGAGCATTCTCAGAGGTAACGTCGGTCTCAGCATTTGTTCGGAGAGCGGAACATTACCTACAACAGTGGACACTCAGACGTCTTGTTTTAAAACTATTAACTCCACTGCAACAGCCTTCACCAAGACCGAGATGAGAGGAGAAAAAAGACAGGCCATTGGTTTGCCTCAACCCAAAAGCAGCAAATGTCTCAGGCTAAATAACTGCTCTCCTACCGTCAGTCGCAAGCAGGTGCCTTCCTCCTCCTCAAACAGTGGAGAGGAGACCACCTCACCCCAGACTCTGAGGCTCACAATGCTCAAAAACCAGACAACCACTCAATCCATGGGAGGTGGAGAATCTGCAGAACAAATTCTTGTAGCTAACTCTTTAAAGAAGATTGAAAACCAGTGTTTTGATCTGTTGCCTGTGATCCAAAGCCACCTGTACGTTGGTAACCTGCCCAAAAAGCCAGTCTTGAGAGATGAGGAGAAGGAGGTTATCTCCGTGATATGCCAAAGTAGCTTGGTGAGTATATTGGTTTATATTATATTTTTAAATTTTTCTTTCGCTGTTAACATACATCCGTTGACTTAATTCTGACCCTCTAGTCATTTGATTTCTGTGAGTTTATTTGTTACATAACCAACAAATTGTTATCAGCCTAACTGAATAAAAATAAGATATTTACACCCTTGCTTGTGGTTTAATAAAGTCAAAAAGAGACCCATATATCAGCGTGAAGGAGGTTCAGATAAAGCAAGCAAGTGGCTCTTGTGTGGCCTCGTGACAAAAAAAGTATATAAAGACAAAAATGTGTGTTGTTTTCAAGTCTCTGCCCATGTGAAATAACTTGTGTGCCTGTTTTCTCACTTTGTCTTCAGCTTAATGCAGAGGATATTATTTTGGCCATCCTGAACAAGCTGAAAGCAGGGAAAAGAGATCTCAGCAGGAGCTACATGCAGGCCCTCTGCAGAATCCACACAGGGATCTGTAGACAGAAGAAAGACTGGGAGAAGGCTCACATCCTGGCCCACAGCCTTCTGACAGAAGGTAGACTGTATTTCCTAAAGCCCTCACACACACTTGATACACCTGCACAGGTATTTTAACTTTGGCTAATTAAGCCTTTTGTATCAACTGGGAAGTCTCTATTACACCTAGATGCACATACATTTCTTTCATCCATAGCTATTGTACTTAAGGCACCACTGACACTGGTATATGATTCAAGGCCTTCTCTTTCTTCTCTTTTTTTTCCTCTACTTCAGATTTCCCAGATGCTGCTAAGCTGATTTTGTTCATGGTGACAACATGGCCCGATGTTCTCTCACACAGTAGTTCTCTGTGCCAGGCAATACATACAATCACCAAACTGAAAGCACAGGAAAACCTCCTCAGCTGCCTTTCAGCATTCCTTGGTTGGGAAAAGGTAAAGTATTTGTAGAGATGGGGGTTCTACATTTGTTGTGCTGCATATATTATTTATCTCAGATCTAGCTAGTCAGGTTGTATATCCTCTGACTTTTAAAAGGAGTGCCGGTGGAAACAAACAAAGAAAACGCACCTTACAGGGAATTTTTTGCTTTGTACGATGTTTGATTTCTGACCTGTGTGACGACAAATTTAGAGTCTGTCTTTGTCTTTATCACAGAATCTCTTCCCCATATGTATCCACTTAAATCAGGTAGAACGAGTCCTCAAAAGCCCTATATCCCTGTATCTCTGCAGAGTCCACCCTGTGACATTGACAAGCTGATCTCCAGAACACTGTCTGATATTCAGTCAGGGTCAAGCATGTCTTTCACTAAACACAGTCGGTACGGGCATGACCTGGGGACGGAGGCTTGGCAGCACGTCTTAACACTGCAACTCCTTTGTGCACACAAGAAATGGAAGTGGACCTATGATAATTTATTGGGGTATGCTACTTTTTTCTGATATGAATTTAATTTGCAGTTGCCTTCCAGACTAATTCTAAATATCACATTTTACTTTGTTAAAGTAATTACCCATTTTTGTAAGCACACGTCCTGTCTAAGTCTGTGCTAATCTGGGCATTTTGCTTTTACAGCAAGGAGCTGTGGCCATTAATGAACACTTGGGTGACACAGCCCAGAGATCAACAAGCCCCAGTCTCTGATGTGACCGTCGCCACTGTACTCCGACTCATAGGTCAGTTGTTGTGTTAATTTACTTGGATGTTAACCATAACCTGAAGTCATGTGTAATTTAATGATCACCAAGGGACAGTTGAGAGTTTACTTGTCTTTTTGTTTTAAATAGGACGCCTCGGTCAACTGGGAATAAAAGAGCGGGCTGTTTCCTCTGTGGAAACAGTCGCCAATGTCATCAACACGTTTGGTAGGCATGGACAGACTGAAGGTATGAAATATGAGAAATCTTGGTGAATACAGAATCATTCAGTGTGACTTAACACAAATCTGATCTTTTTAACGTGTGGGTACGCAACTTCATACCTGTGTGTATTTAAGCAGATTCCAGTATTTATATCTCACCCTAACATTTTAAAGTACATTTGAGTGTTAAATTAATAAATATAATGCTCCAACATCCTGATGTCATCGGGTCTTCTCCTCCCAGGTGTGCCATGGGAGGTCCAGTTAGCAGCCATCTACTGTATCTACGACCTGTCTCCGTGCAGCCCTAAACAAGCTCTGGATGCCCTGGCAGAATGGAGAAGAGAAACATCTCAGAGCGTCCCTCCTGCTGTTACTAGCTGCTTTAACCAGTTAGCTTCTGTCTGCAGACAGGTCAAGAGCTGAGAGACCCACATGCTGTACAAATCCACATGTCAGTCTGTACCTATTTTAAAGACAAATAAAACCCTACTATGCACCTCAAAGTTAATTTTAACTTCCTGATTGGCAGCCTATGAAACAGATGTTTACCATTTGGACACGAACGGTTTTGCTCTTCCTACTACGTGCACTTCTACTCTAAAATCAATACATGATTTCACTGTACTTTTGTAGCAAATGTTTTTTCAATTTGTTTGTTTTCTCAATAATTCTTTAAAATGTCAACACCTTGTAATAAATGTAGTGGCATAATGCCCTGCCCTTTCTTTTTTGCTGTACTCAGGTAATGCTCTAAAATATTGTAAAATATGTACATGTGTTGAGGTTTAACTGTGGCACTGCTGTATATGTTTCTTCTTTCAAGTGTTTGTAAATATGACATTGTTTGTATGACTAAGAAATAAGATCACCACAGTAAATGTTTTGTACAGTTGAAAGTTTCAGAGGTTATTTTACTTTTTCAAATTAAAATTTCTACATATTGAACCAAATCATGTCTGTTTCGATGCATTTTTATCCTCACCTGTTCCAATGAAATACAGTATCACAGAGCCATGGAATTGGTTAAGAATAGCATACTGAACTAATGCCTGTTTCAGCTCATTAACAGACCTAGATTCCTTAAGAGTATAAGATGCTGTTTGTACTTTTTAGCTCAGTTATTTATCTCAACAGTAGCATTAAAGAAAATTGTGATAAAAGCAAGCTGCAAATGATCCAGCTAAATTACTACAACTATCACGTTTTACCCTGCCCGGTCTGATCTGTGATAAGTGGTGAAACATACAGAAGCTCCAACTTCCGGGGCTATCCTACAAAACAAAAGCCCGAACTACATTTTTTCATATACAGTATATATATTTCTATGTAAAAGCTGTCAAGTGAAAACGTTTATTTTTAAGATTATATTACTGAAATGTAAAATTACCAAAAGGGAACATCATTTTACCTTTAAAACCAATTCTGATAGTCAAAAGTGGAATAGTTGGATTTCTTTTTAACAACGTATATCATCAATATGCTTGTTATTTGTGTATATTGCAGAGCTGGGAAGTAATGTATTGAAATGCTTCTAAATGTTTTTTCTTCAATTGTTTATGGCAACAGCAGCTTTAATTTATATTTTATTATTTTTATCTTTATTTTGATATGACTGATTTAGATGAATCTTGCATTTTAACTTGTACTTCTGTTATTTGCATTATTGTCTGTGCTGCTGTAAGACTGAAAATGTTATCTTAAAAATTGACAATAACAGACACTGAGAAAACGTGCATCATGTTACAAAAAATGAAAAGCATCAATATTGTGTGAAAAATGTTAAGTATAGTTGTATTTATATATTTGCAGTCGACTCATTTGGTGAGAAAAGAATAATGAATCAAATTGGACTTGAGCTTCCGGTTGTCGGGCCTGTGTTTTGTTGACTTGACGCGTCTTTGGGTCCCGAGGGGTGTGTTCAAAGATTTAAATCCCTCAGACATGCGTAGTTGCTCAACCGTGCTGCTGGGTGCGCCATATTGGCTGGCTTACATGAGGAGTTGGACGAGCCGCTTGAAAAACCAAACCACTTTCTGGACATGAAGCATTTCGGAGGTAACAAGTAAACCAGCGCGGTAGGATACATTTGATTCCGTAAGTGCAAAGTGTTTAATTTGCCAAATTGCTCGCCATTTTCCCGTGAAGAGGTCCTCGACTAACTCGAGTCCAATGGATCCCAGGACCGCTTGGATCCAGCCGGAGCAGAAGGGACCTGCCAATTCCCTGATGCACATATGGGAGACCTCGAAGGGATTTGGAGCAAACTCCGGCATCGACAACCACTTTCACCACCAACGAAACTTTGCGTTGCAAAATGTTAAGTCCACGGAGTCAAATGGCGAGTATTGCAAAAATGTAGCACTGCCGCCGGAGTGTGTGTTTGGGAAAGTGTCGAAGCGAGACGGCGGCGGAGAGAGGGGGAATGTCCGGAGGAAGGGCTCGTTGTCACCGTCCTCCTCCTCTCTGGACTCGGAGGCCGAGGGCTCCTCGCCCTCCGGCTCCTCTCTGCAAATCGATAATTTGAACGTCGCAGAAGAGGCCAGCCGGTTTTTACACTACGGCGAGCACGAGTTGAACGAGAACAATCTAAGACGAGAGAAAACCCCTCCGCCTTTTCACACTGTTCAGCAACACTGTCGCAGCATGCAACAATCCGCCGGCCACACCCCCACCGGGATGAAAAATCAGCATGGGAACAAGCACCACAACTACCAGTCACATTCATCCGGCCGCAGGAGGCACCTGAACAGAGCCAACACTTTCCACGGCATCAACCCGCTCCTGTCGTACGGCTGCAATGGACACCGCATAGACTCCTCCTGTAGTCTTTGGAAAACCCGGCGCTACAGTCCGGGCTTTAATGGGTAAGGCTATAAGGAGAGCTGGTTTTTACATGTTCTCAATTTGAGGGCCGGGATTCAGTGGTGTTTGATGAATTTTAAAGTCATAATATTCAGTATTAATGCAAGATATTCACAATAATGACATTTCTCTCCGTGTATTTCAATATAAATGTGCATTTAGTTCTTAAATCACATAAAACTGTACAAATCATCATCTGTTGTCCCCCTTTTTTAAAATTATGTATGTTTCTACCTAAATGATTTAATGTGCATGTCAGTCATATTTCTACCAATTTAATTAGTTTGCAAAAAACCAAGGTTGTGAGCACAGCTGTTTTTGAGGCACAAATCAATTTACACACTTCTCCCCCCAGTGCTTTAAACATTTCCCTTTGGTGTATTACCAGGAGTATTAGTATTTGGTAGGCCCAGGCCTAATACTTTCCACACTTTCCTATTTTTCTTAAGTACATCCAGCACTGTCCATCCAGCACTCAACCTGTCTTTATATCAGTCCATGATCCTAGGTGTCCTGTCTCCCTCGATTTCTTATAGTCTTCATGAAGAAATCGTGGACTTTTTCAACTTCATGTCACCGCGACCAGAGGAGGAGGCCATGAGAAGAGATGTTGTGAACAGAATAGAAAGAGTCATCAAGGACTTGTGGCCCACAGCACGGGTGAGTGTCAGAAGGCTTGAAAAGGTAACTCAAGCTCCTGTCGGTGGGAGCAGTACACCCCTCTGCTCTACGTAGCATGTAAGACATGTCCTGTCTTTAAATAAAAATGGATTTATAACTTGAGGTGAACCACAATGCACCGATCTTGAGGCCATGCTGTTTTTCAGCCCCTTGCCCTGTTCAGTGCCATTTTTCAAACGTGAATTCTAAACGTCTTTAACCAAAGTTGGACATGGCGTAGCTGACTGTGGCATGGTCCTTAAATTCCTAAGATGAACCTGAACTATCTATAGGGAGTTTAAGGAGTAACAGCAGTCAGAAAGAAACACAGGAGCGGTAAGAAAGGGCAAGAGTCAAGAACCCACCTAGACGAATAAAAAAAACACATAAAACTGTAGATAAGATAAATGCAAAGTGACATTTGTACAGTGTACCACTATAAATGTACAGTGAATGAATTAGTAAATATACTGTATGAAGTTAAAGTAAATGGACAGTTCAGACACTTTCATGCCGATAGTGTCAGGCGAGTCCCTGGTCACTTTTAAGGTAAGTGGTGGTGTTGTAGTGGACTGCTTTATGTTGAGATGTATAATGGATGGGATATTACCATTGAGTGGAATCGCCACTTCTCTGACACGCTGTCTAATCAGACTGAACATTACAGCCTTTAGAAAGAGTGGGACTCATTGAAGGGCTATTGTATTGTTTTATAATCTACAAGTGTGCCTGATAATGACACCCCCCTTTTTTTTTTAAATTATTCTCCCTTTTCTATCAACACACTAAGCCACTGCTGGCCACAGAACATATTGTATAGATCATTTTTTATATAAACGATGCTTTTAAAATGCATGAAGTTACCATGGTCCCCACCCAGGACTCACATTTTATTGTTAAAAATGAAATTTTCTGAATAAAATATTTATTTGACATTAGCATATTGTATTTGCAGGTTTTTCCATTACATAACCTTGGTTTTAAGTACAATTTATTTATTTTCTAGACATTAGTTTATGGCTTTGCAAAGCTACTATGGGACGGTTTAAAATGTTATTGTCTTATATACTCAGCCGTCGGTATGTCTGGAGGTTTACTGCACTTCACATATCCTATTTGGCCACGCTGTAGGCTGTCAACAGCCTAGTTTACACTGCACATCCAAACAGAGTTGGCTGAATGTACTCATTATTCATGTCTTTTTCCTTCCCAAAGTTACATTAGTGAATCATTTTCAGTCGACGTTGCCAACAGAATGTTGGACAGAGTGTACTTTGTAACAAATGGCATTTTTTTGTTAACCATTCTAAACATTTTGAGCTAATCATAGCCCAGAAAACTCCCGAAGGTCCTCGCTTGTGTTGCTCTTCCAAGCTGTGGTGGTACAAGTGTTTCATTTTTGTAGTGGGCTTTGCTCCTTGACTAGAAGATAGGGTTATTTACATTAATGTGGACATAAGGCTAATAGAATAATATCTTGTACTACTATACATAAATAACACTGCCTGTATTCTACAGAGATCAGCTTGTTCTATATGCCCTAACATTAGGCTTTTCATATAGGCCTAAAACTACCACGTGCAAAATTAAACTTTACAGAAAGAAATGCACACCCATCCGTTAAGTCAGTCTATACATCTCATAGACATTAAGTCTACAAGTTTCACAAGCCATTTTTAGTTTCCTTTTATTTTCTCCTGACCTGTTGCTTTGGTATGAGGACACACAAGTTTGATCTGAATATTATCAGGGTTTTTTTTTTGTCAATAATATATCAATTCTTTATGGGCTTGAAGGGTCATTAGCATTTTCATTCAGTGTTGTTTTCCAGCATTGACTAAATTCAATTAGTCAATGCTGGAAATGGGTTTTTGCTGGTAACGTTTGGTTGTAGCGGGCCACCACAGTATAATCTTTGCCACCAAAAATAGTAGTTACTGGCTGTAACTTCAATTGTATGAGTACGGCGAGGAAGAGCAAGTGAGATGACACCAGGACGCAGGCACAACCACGTTATCATAGTTTATAAAAAGATAGCACAGTGATGGTGCAGACATTTCACATGCCAGACCTATATAACGCACACCTGCTGATGTGCATTCGACCCGTGTTAGACTGTTTGAGTCAGTGGTCACCCTGTTTGTCAGTGTAACTAGAATTCTTGTGGTGGGCTTTATGACTTATACTACAGCCAGCCACCAGTGGGGCGATCAATAAATTATGAGTCAGTTTTTGGGACAACTGTTGAACTGTTGAGTCTTTTATATACAGTCTATGAGTTGACTGGATTGAGAATTCAGTGGAAGACTTCAAATAAAGTGGGCATTACAAGGAATCCAATAATGGAGTAATATGTATGCTGATAATAAACAGATGAAAACAAAGCAAACCAATCCAGGCATAAAGCAGTATGGCTAAACTGCTAAACATAAAGGTCAAACTAGATAAGACCTGACTTATCAAACTAATGTTTAGAATGATGGTTTATCAGGCTTTAATTCATTACGTTTTTGTACCCTGCAGGTGGAGATATTTGGAAGCTTCAGCACAGGACTTTATCTTCCAACAAGGTAATATTTAGTTGTGTTTGTGTGTGTGTGTGTCTCTTGTACAGTCTGACTTTTTTTTTTTTTTAAACTGATAGGCCACTTATAAGATGTTTCACTAAAATGTTAGTTTTTAGGAAGTGGGGGCTCTACTTTTGTAAGGGTATATTTATGTGCATTTTTATCAGATAGCTTCAGAGTCAGGCTACCATACAGTATCATTCAGTATTGCTTCAGTAGAGAAACGACCACATTGCTGGCAATTCAGATTTCACTTTTTCAATATCAGGATTTCTGGAGGCCTTGTTGTTATGAGGATTACTGTAATGAGCTGAGCAACATTGTTAAGTTAATTTGTGTTGTACAAATGAACAACTTGAGTTAATGGAAATGATTTATCAGTCAGGGATATGGGGTGTGGGGAAATAAGACAGCTGTTTAATGCAGTGATGTTTTTCAATATCACATCACTGTATTCACTTAAAGGGATAGTTCAGCCTTTTAAATTGCAGTTGTATGAGGTAATTATCCATACGTGGTGTATTAAAGCTTGGAAGCTTTTAAAAGCAGATGGAAGTACCAACACGAGCGCTAAGCAATGTACTGCTGTAGATTGGGGCAGCATTCTACAGAACAAAAATGAATCCGTTTAAATGTACGATATATTTAGAAAATGTTCACTACTCTACTATGTCATGAGACAGCCCGTTCCTTTACACAGAAGTCTCCTCCCCCTCTTTCTCCTTCGGCCGTTCAGTCTCCCTCTGTAAAAGGGTCTTCTGCTGTATACTCCAGCTGCTAAATGGATCCCCCCACAGTGAATGACATTTTGTCGTCACTGTCATAACCACTCTTTTATTCTCTTGATTTGTTTATTTTGATCTCTGGGTTTCACCCTCTCACTTCTCCAAACTGACAGTGTGCTAAACGTCATGTACTGTAGGTAATACACTGACTATGGATAAGTTTCATAATTTCACTTAACTCAAAAAAAGCTGAACCACCCTTCTTAATTTAACTTATTCATTTGGGCTTAACATTATCAACAGCATTGATTATGGATTAGGGTCTTAAAAGTGACCACATCATGAACTCCCCTCCTGAAGTTACTGTTTCTTCCTATGTTAATTTATCAAGGTACTGTTAATTACACAATATTTGAGAAGAAACTGCATTGCGAGGTGCTGAAGGACCTTTTGTTTGTGTGTGTTCTCAGTGACATTGATCTGGTGGTGTTTGGGAAGTGGGACCATCCCCCACTGCAAGAATTGGAACAAGCCCTGAAGAAACACAATGTGGCTGGCCCATATCCCATCAAGGTCCTCGACAAAGCTACGGTAAGGACAGTGCTGCAAATGTTTTTTACTTTGGGTGCCTCTTGGATGAGTTCAAAACCCAAATCAAAAAAGGGGGGTGATTGTGGATCTGTTTAACCCCAGGGCAGAAGCATCCTGTTATTAGACCAGAGACATTATTTTCCTATGTGTGCACTGCTGTCTGCCTCTCCGTCCCAGACTTGAGCGCCACTGCACTGACTCACAAGTTCTGTAGAGAGGCCGTTTTGCCACTCGAGCAGATGCAGCTGCCCGGTAGAGTCCAATCACCGTCCTTTCCCTCTGCAGTATGTCCCAACAGTGCCACTCAGAGCCAAGAGCACTAATTAGGGAAACCACCAAAGATTTTGGTCCAAGTAGGACCGCCCACATTCTGTTTTTCGATAACCAATCCTAGTCCTAACTTCCTTACCAATGAATGACTTAACACAAGAGCTTGTGTCAATTAGCTACCTGCCTGGATTGATTCCAATTGATTCTTTGGATTTGTTTTCAGGTGCCAATCATCAAGCTTACTGACCATGAAACAGAGGTGAAAGTGGATATCAGCTTCAATGTGGAGACTGCTGTTAAAGCAGCACAGTTCATCAAAAGTTATCTGAAGGTGAACCTTGAACACTTGACACTTTTAACACAAATGGGATTTTTTTTTGGTTGTTTCTAATGTTTTTCTTTCCATCTTGTAGAAGTACACTGTTCTGCCGCCTCTGATCTTTGTCCTGAAGCAGTTCCTACTGCAGAGGGATCTGAATGAAGTCTTCACTGGAGGGATCAGTTCTTACAGTCTTATACTAATGGCCATCAGCTTCCTGCAGGTACACATACATATGCCTACTACAACTACAAAAAATGCGGTGTTACAAGTTATTGTTAAGTTCATCTCTGTTTAAACTTTGGCAGATCCACCAGTAGCATACTAAGGTTGCAGTCTGCAACATTAGTTTGATCATATTCACTTAAACCAACACTATGCTCCAATAACACAACATAAATCATCCGGTTTTTGGGAAAAAAACGCCTCTACGTGCAACTAGAGCTTGTTGTTTGTTTTCCAAAAATCCACCACGCCCAAGTCATCTTGTCCGTTCAGCACAGGGCTGACTGTCCGGCACAGTTCGCGCACACGCCACAGACCTCATACACATAATTTTGTGTGTGACTCATCAGATTGATGAGCTTATGGAAGTTTCATGTTATTACCATCACATAGGGTTAATTGATAAACCTAACAATTTTACAACATTGTTAATATTTCCTGCTGTGCTGTTCATCAGGGAACTAATTTAAGCTGGCTGGATTTGGTTACCAATTATCGGCTCTCTTTTTGTCTTAATCACAGTTACACCCTCGAATCGACACACGACGTGCCAACATCAACCTGGGTATTCTGCTGATTGAGTTCTTCGGGCTGTATGGTCGCAATTTCAACTACACCAAATACGGCATCAGGGTAAAGAACGGAGGGGCTTACCTTTCCAAGGAGGAAATGCTCAAAGCCGTGGGGAGTGGAAACAGGCCGTCTATGCTCTGCATGGAAGATCCCATACAGCCAGGTCAGATTGACATTTGAATTTAGTGAATAAATGGAGTGACATGATCAATTCACCAATCTATGTAAAAGGTATGGGTGTGACATCATTTGTTTACTTCAGAAAACATGGCAAATAGTGTTAAAATTGTAAAGAGCCGTTGTGCAATTACCGGCATAAGAAAATTCAGAAAAGTAATCAAATGGATCACTACATGCACAGCCAACATAAAATTATCCAGACATTATGTGAGAGCACAAATGTCGGAGTCAGTCGGACTGGACAGCAGTGTTTTACTTGCCAACACCCTAGTACAAAGACTATTAAGACAATAGGATTCAGGAATTTCTGCCAGAAATGACCAAGTAAAATGATCAGACAAATTCAAAGAACATGAAACTCCGTTGTTATGACCAAATTGCAAACCAGCATCAAAGTGGTGCAATCCAATCTGTATCAAGCCCTGTATCCTGCACCCCTTCCCCGGCGCCACCCCTCGCCTAAGTCATACTGAAAGTGAGAATCTCTGACACGGAGAGTCTCCGGTTATGTGTTGCATGTGTGAAAGAGAACCTCCGCATGATTCTTCCGACATTGTTCGGGGTTCACACGTGAAAACTGCTTAATTCCATTTGTGAGTCAAATTATAGCTAATTAATCTGGATTTAACTAACAAATCCTGGCTCACGATAGGACAGGATCACGCCCTTATGCCTACATGGTTAATGCTGTTACACATTTTTATACCCAGATTGCAGGTGTGTTACCTGGTTGGAGGTGTGTGTGTGTCTGGTTGCCCATTGTAAGCAAGATTTTATGATTTTCACAGGGAACGATGTGGGCAGGAGTTCATATGGCATCCTTCAAGTCAAGCAGGTGTTTGACTTTGCCTACATGGTGCTGAGTCATGGAGTATCTCATCATGCACGCGCTTACCCCAACAAAGAATATGACAGGTTGGTTTCTGCATCAACAAAATCATTTCTTTTTAACTTCTTGTAATCTTTTGAGTTTTTCCTGATGGCATTATGGACTACCCCCTGTGTTGCAGTACTTTAGGACGGATCCTCAAAGTCAGCCCAGAGGTGTTGGCCTACAGGGACTGGACAATTAAGAAGTGGGGAGCCAGGCAGTATGCCAAGCTGGAGAACCATGGTAATGTTGTGGGAACCTTGGGGTTTGCATCCACTTTGTATCATTTCGACTGCAGTTGTATTTCGTAACGTTCAAACTTTTTCTTCACAAGTAGTGTTCTGTTTTGTCCTAGATGTAGAAACCTGTGAGCGGGACCTTGCCAGGCTGATGCTAGTTTCTGCAGAGGATCAGAGAGACACTTCCTCCCCCCTCAGTGCTGACTCTTCCTCACCTTCTCCAGTCTTCCTCCCCAGCCCTCAGCATCATTCATCATGCTCTTCATCCTCCTCTGCATGCTCGCTCTCCTCCTCCTCCGGAAGTGACATAGTAAGGCCAAAGTCTTTTTATTCCTTTTTCTATTGAAACATTTACTAGATCAGAAACTCACTGTCTGAATAACATGATGGGAACTTTGGTTCCCCCTGCCATTTGTCCATGTTTTTTTTTTTTTCCCTGTCTGTGCAACTTTGTTAATCTGTGTTAACTGTGTATGTCTTTTTCCAGGAGTCTGATTCTCCCCCAAGCAGTAATGCTGCTATCCAACTCCACCCCCTCACCCTGGCCTCAGTCCATTCAGTAATCCAGATGGCTACTGACATGAGGGCGACACATCCAGCAGGCTTTATCCACACCACACCTCAGGTCAGTTGTATTAGTTTTTACAGGTTGAACCTTCACTAACAATTTTTTTTTCTATTTGAGCAGTATAAAAGCTATTATTATCTTGGTACAATTTTTTTTAATGCCTCTGTGCCGGCGACAGGCAGCTGTGGCCGGAGGCTTTATGTTTTCAGGTTGTTCAACGGTTCATCTGTCCTATTCCTGTGAACGCAGTATATCAGAAACTCCTGGAGGGATTTTCTTTAAATTTGGTTCAAATGTCCACTTGGACCTGAGGATGAACTGATTAGATTTTAGGTCACTGTGACCCCACCCAAATGCATTTTTGGCCATAACTCAAGAATTCCTATTATGTAGTATGGACAGTTTGTATGTTAACTTAAACTTGACTGGCAGAGGCATACAACCGCAAGGCAGTAATTCTAGTTTCTATTCAAAAATTGAAACTAGATCAAAATGTTTGAGCATAGAAATGATTGCATTTCTAATATTTAAACAAAATTAAATTTGACAGTGAGTTATGAATTACATTTTTAATTCCCTCTTCAACAATGTAGAAACCTAATCTCTATAGAATTCTCATTGCATATTCTGCATTTTTTACTTTTCTAGGTCCAGATGTCCCTGCCAGAAAACCTGACCATCCCCTCATTCTCTGAATGCCGGTTCTACCATGAGAATCCACCTTCAATCAGCGTTGTGCACTGTCACATGTCGCAAGCTGCACACATCTCCCAGCACACTAACTCCACAAGCCCTCTCCCCAGCCCCCTCCACCAGCTCCACCACCCTCAGATGGGAGGGCAGCATAGCCACGCTTACACCATGATACCTAACTCCCATGGCTCACTTGAGCCGCACAAAGTAGGCTATAAGCACAACCAAGGTGGCAGCCTCCGAGGTCAAAATCACTCTCAAGGTAACTTCAGTCCCCAGCAGCAGTTTGTTCCCCAGGGTCATAACACAGCTTCAGGTTTCAGTAACCAGCAGCAGTTCAACCGTAACACCTGGCGGCGCAGGAAGCGGGACAATCTTTCTGCTCTTAACCAGAGCAGATGAAAGGCATGCAGGACTTCACTGGCATGGGTTTTTGAAGGCCTCACTTAGCCCGTCATGAGTGGTGGTATGGAGCTGTGAAGCATTCAGGATGCACCTGTTTTTTGTTGGAGCCTCTCAAAAACGCACCTACCTTGGCCTGGAAGTCATAAGTCAATTGAAGTTTTCTTCAAATGATTGATCTCTGATTTTGCAAGGCTCTTGCAGTTGAAGGGTGACTTTAAAGGGGGCTTACACTCAACTGTGCTCATTGTGTTACATCAGTCTAATGATAGGCACAGGTCCTGCCTCTAAATTTGAGACACACCAGCACAGACTTTGATTTGATCAAGGAATTGTCTGTCTTCTAGCCAGTGTCACTTTCCAGCAGCTCAGACTGGTTGGCTGAAGAGTTCAGTCAAGTATTGAGATTCCATGCAACTTGAACATCTTAAAAAGCAACATCATGTGCCATAGTACTGAACTGGTTTGGTTATGTTGAAGTTTTTGACTCATTGGGCCTTTTTGATCAGGTTTTGGGCCTATCTAGTCTTCTGAATGCAACTCCCTATTGGCTGTGCTCTTGATTCAGAGCTCTTACAGCTTGGACTATCATCTACGACTTGTACTCTGGACCGAAGCAAAGCACTACCTTTCTACCTATGCAGCACAACGCTGACTTGATGTTTTTGGTGTGACGGCACAAAATGGACCTTGTCTCAAGTGCTTAAACTGTGATGACTTGTTTGAATGTACCAAGTATTTCCTTTTTTTGTGTTGGTCATTTGTTCTCTTGTTCTTGTCACTGAGGGCTTTATTTTGTTCACATTGGCACTATATGTTTTGTTTTTGTATCCTAAACATTGCCACCTTATTTTATGTCTGTTGCGTTCATGTGCAATAATTGCTTTTATTTAATTTATTTCACATTTAATTTTTCATTTCAGGGGTTCTCCCCACCCTACATTTACTTTTTTTTTAATTTCTCGACATTGATCTGTGCAATAGATGGATTTAAGGACCTTGAAGGAAGTGTGTGTGTTTGTGTGTGTGTGTGTATGTGTGCGTACAGCTTTCCAGCAGAAGGGGGAGCTATGGTAACCTGACATGAGAAATGTGCCAAAAATGACATGATTTACCATTGCATTATGATCACTTGAAATTTTTCCAACTGCCTGTCCAAATGTTTCCACTACTACTTGTATCATTTTTTCAGTGTTTGAACTTTTCTTTGGAGGCATTTCCTCTTGATAGGTTGTACTGGAGAAATGCACCGTAAGCCGTGTTTTCTCATGTCATTTCAGAAATAGTTGGTGCTACTTATTACCAGCAAATTGCTTTTTCTGCCTTATATCTCCTTTTTGATTCTGTTAAAGCAACAGGTTAACTGCCTTCTTAAACAACCATATTTGCCCTTTTTCCTGTGTACGTAGCCAGTTCTCTGTATTGCCTATTTGTTTCTATAAGCACTGCCAGGTTTACTTGGCTTTTATTTTTACACGCAGCTTCTAGGTGTATGCTCCAGGAGTACACTCCTACTGCATTCAGTGACATATTGCATTTTTTTTAATTGATTTTTTATTCAAAGTTCATAATTATAAAAGGCAAGAGAGCCTTACATTTCAGAGATTTTCCTCTCCCATATTTAAAGTCAGTATTTCTACATCTTGTAAGACGAGGTTTCAAAGCTATATAATTTACACAGCAATCCATGAAAGGACTTGAGTCTGGGATGTCACAGATTCACTGTTACTGGAGTGTTGGTAAAGCCAACAGAACCAAAATTTGGTGACGGTCATATGTTTTAAGAAGTCTGATTATTGTAACAGGCTGCACACCAATCTGATGGACTCATGATAATGTTAGCATTATACCCTCGTTTTCAACGGCGCTTTTTATTAAGCTCTCTAGAAGATTGATGGGTTTTTGTTGCGTCATATTGCGTGGAACCAAATTCCGAGCTGAAATGTGTAATTAAGGATGGATTATGTGTAAATTACTTGACATATAGATGTGTACCTTGTTTTTTAATGTAAGTTTTCTATTTTTTTAATAAACATTTTAAAACTATTTCCATTTAGTGCGTGTATTTGTTTATTACGTCATGCTGGCCAGTACATTGTGGCTTATGGGTGAAAGGGATATTTGGTTAATTGCCAAAGAAGTGTGGCAATGCATGAATGTTGCTATTGTTCTAAAGTCATTTGAGATCAAATTTTCTTCCTGTTTGTTTTTTAATACAGCTCTTAGTTGTTACTTATGGTTTTAAGTAGGGAGTTCTTATTCAACCCGACAAGGAGTTCTGGAATACTATCGTATAACTATGGTGATACAAGCATGAAATGGGTAGTGGGGGCCTAAAGGATCAAGGTGAGCTCCCTCTTTACCTCTCACTCTCAAAAAATTGTGTATGTGATTCATTTACTACTACTACTTATTAAGAAATTAACATTTCATTACGATATTTTATATTTGAGGGGTCTATTCCAATGCTTTGAAAATATTGTCATCTAGCAACTTCTCTAGCAACATCTGGATTTATAGGATCGATTTATTCATAATTATTTGAAGATTTTTTTTTTTTTATGTATCAGTTGCCTATTATTTTACTTGATTCAGTTTTCATTATACGTAGGTAGCCAGATTAATCATGTATTTATTGACCCTTAGAACTGTCACACATAGCTACAGTGTGCATTGAAGCTCAGGCCAAACTGATAGCATTTGCATCTTCCATTGCATTCGGTCTCAATTCGTCCAAATTTTGTCAACTGTTGGAAATACTTTGCAATAGGATAGAGGGACATCTATTACTTTACTCATCATTCTCAACAAAGCTAAGTCACCAGTAAAGAGCTGAGAGGGTATTTTTTACTTTGGGAATTCACACAGGTTTATTAGGTCCTAAGGTCCTTACCAACGACTGACTTAACAGAAGAGCTTGTGTCAATCAGCTCATTATGAATGGTTCACCAACCTTTGGGTTCCAATTGACTCTGTGATTTGTTTTCAGGTTCCCCTCATCAAGCTTACTGATCATGAAACAGAGGTGAAAGTGGACATCAGCTTTAATGTAGAAACTGCTGTTAGGCCAGCATAGTTCATAAAAAGCTATCTTAAAGTGTAATTTCAGCTGTAAAATCATCCCATTCCGCAATTACATACATCAAATAAGCTATCAAGACAGTTTTTTTCGTGTATAAACGAAAAGACGGAGAAATCGGGGAGAGTCGCTAACAGATGCTAACAGCCGGATGTGGCTAACACTGATTAGCTTGGGGGAGTACGGTGGAGGCATTAATACAGCTTTTTTAACCACTAATACTGCTCAAAATAACACCAAACATAGATGAGCATATGTATCCCTACACATAAAAAGAAGCACCAACAACGTAGTTAGGGAACCCGGAGTTTATTAAAAGAGCGTTTTGAAAGACTTACCTACTGGCCCCGGTACCAGCTCCTCTCTTGGTAAAGTCCATTGTAGTTGATTACCAAATGCAATCCAAACGGAAGGAGCCCATTGATGATTTATTCCAGCAAAATGTTGTGGTTTGTATCAGTTTGGTATATGTAAATATAAATTAATAATAGATGTAAAATGTTTGAAAAAACCCAAGACAGCAAATTTCCGCGCAGCACTGAAATGTCACGCATTTTTTGGTGTGCCTGTGAGTATTGTGAGCCCATAGACACCGAATAAGAATGTTTATGCTGCTAACATAGTGACATTTTTCGGCGTGGCCTGGAATCATTGAATACCGCAACACGCTGTGTAACTGCTGTGGATGATTCTCTGTCTTTCATCAACTGCTGTAAACTGCTTTTTTTCCCATGTCCCCAGAACAAATTGGAAGAGGTGACCGATTCCTAAACAAATCATCAATTGTCTCCTTCCTTTTGGATTGCATTTGCTAATCGACTTGAATGGACTTTACTACGAAAAGAGCTGGTACCGGGGCCAGTAGGTAAGTCTTTCAAAACACTCTTTTAATAAAAACTCTGCGCTACATTGTCGGTGCTTCGGTTAATGTGTAAGGTATTTTATCATGCCACTGCAGAGGTTTGGTGTTATTTAAGCAGTATTAGTGGTTAAAAAAGCTGTTTTAATGCTTTCACCCTACTGCCCTGGGCTAATTCGTGTTAGTTACGTCTGGCTGTAAGCGACTCTTAGCAACTCTCCGGGATTCCTCCGTTAATAGTTTATACACAAAAAACTGTCTTGAGTGCTTATTTGATGTATGTAATTGGCGAAACAGACCATGGGATTATTTTACACTTTACATGTAGTTCCATGCATCAAATTGAGCCTGATCCTTTATCCAGTGCCATTAAAAAATACACATCATGCTCATTTTCAGGTTCATCATTTTATTTTTAGTTTCTGCTAGGACATGTCGACATGCTTTAATGTTCAAAAAATATAAATTATTTTTCTCACCTGTACAGTGCTCCATGCTCAGCCCTACAACAGTGATATCATCAGTTTGCCCTGGTAGAGCTTGACATTCACTCATATAATTAACATTGAAGGTTGGTTTTCAAGTGGCTAACGTTATTTTTCTATACTAACCCTTGATGAGTCCATGTGCTTGTATCACAAAGACAAACAAAGATTCCACCAAAATTTGCACTGAGCTACCCATGGGCTGGTGTGTTGTAATTCCTCATGGTCTCTGATGGGGGCACTGGTGGATCATTGCTCAGTTGAGCTGCGTCTAATCCATTACCTTTCAGATTGTCAGCAAGGTGCAGGGAAGTAGAACGTGACAGAGGAAAGGGCTTCAATAAAATCACTCCTCTGAAGGTTCAGTCATCGGAGGGTTAGCGACTGGAACGGTTGTCATTTTATTCCAATTAAAACCAAGGGAAAAAAGTGTCCTCACTGAGACCCCTTTTAGCCTCTCTTGACTCAAACTAGCTGACTAAGCCACTAGGAAATTAGATTCAGACTCCATGTCGTCATTCACTTTCTTGGATCTGTCTTCACTGATGATTAAATAGAAGTGATACTTTAGCGCAGGCTATAGTTCATAATGTTGTTAAAAATGGTCTCTTTGTTCCAGAGGGATATATTAACCAGATTAGACTGACAGGGAAGCATTGATCCTGTCCCGAAAATCTGCCGACACAAATGCACATGTGACATGTACAAAGACACATACACACACACACACACACACACACACACACACACACACATGCCCACACCAGGGCCTGGTTTGCACAACACATGAAAACAAAATCCCAATCAAATATTTGCTGTTTAAGCAGGGGAAATGATATCCTGACTTCGCCAGATGTATTGATTCGCATTATTCTCATTTTCTCAGCAGATCCATCTGGAGACTCTCGTTTGAAGATTTTTTGGGAAGGGGCGAAAATACTGATTGCTGATTGGATAAACCATCTGTCTATCACCAACATACGGGCCAAATTAACCAATCAAATAAACGAAGCGACGTACTAACAGCGTCGAGGCAAAGCTCAGAAAGTAAACAACATGATGGTAAAGGATATTTGCAGTTTGTGTAACGCGAATTTACGGACAAAAGGCACAATTTCAGGTGCCAGGTCCATTTTCCAACAGAAGGATCCAAAAGAACAAAGCGTTAGCGGAAGGCTTGATCGATAGCTGCGCTCATCTCATCCGCGTAAACTACCATGTTGTTTACACAACAACACTTCTCTTTGGGTCACACTTAAATCCGCCTCAAAGACTGATCTGCGAGTAAAATACAATGGAGATTGCGAAATCAGGATGGTCTCTGCTTAAAATCAGAGCTTTATTTTTTTATTCCCCTACTAAACACAACAGGAAATTTTTCTACAGTTTACTCATCTCTTCTACCTAGCTGTACAGGGAACAAATATAAACTTTTCATAACTTCTTCCATACCAATCAATACAGTGCAAATGTGCCATAACCAGGCATACTGAAGTAAACAGAGAATGTTCTTTAAAAGACCTTCATTCCAAATCCCACTGGCATGAAAAGGTACTAAGAAAAGGTCAGCAGTTATACCTTCAGGCTGTTTGTGGCTGTCAGTGTCTTCGCAGTAGAAAATTTGCATCTCTGCCTATTCAAGTCCCACGCACAGGCCCTCCACAGTGCCATGTGAATCAGTATGTGGATGTAATTAGTGTTTGCAAATAACATTGTTCAAATGACAGTAAGTGAATGCCAGGACAAAAGAGATGTCAGTTAAGTCTGAAGTGTTATGTTGTCAGGACACTCCATTTCATGGATTCAGCCTGACATACACTCTTGTAAATTAAGTGTTATTTTGAGCGGTATTAATGGTTAAAAAAGCCGTTTTAATGCTTTCACCGTACTGCCCCGAGCTAATCACTGTTAGTTACGCCCAGCTGTTAGCGACTCTCCCGGATTTCTCCTTTAATAGTTTATACACCCAAAAAAAACTGTCTCGATGGCTTATTCGATGTAGGTAATTGGTGAAAAAGATAATGGGATGATTTTATACCGGAATTACATTTTAAGCTGTAAGCACAACATTGACATATTATCACTGCGTAGTGGTTAGTTAAACAGTAAAACAGTTTCTTATTGATACATCTAGCAGATATGGAGCAGAGTCAGTACTTTTCAGTTTCACTGCACCTTTGTTATATGTCTTTTGTCATAAGTTGTATCTTGTCCCCCCTAATATCACCATGAAGCACCTCAGGCCAGGACTAGGACAAAGTGGGTTTTTTTCTGAAATGGGGCATTGACAGGCCCTTTCTCTGTCTTTCTTACAATAACACTTCGGGTCAGCTTGTCTTCTCTTCCTCTCCCTTTGTAATTTTCTTAAATACAGGCAGAGATTGAGAAGTGATCAAAGCCTCTACCATAACAACTGACAGCTTCTGTTTGTTGTGCTCTCAGGGAGACATATTTCTACTATTACGGTGTTTACAGCATGGAGCACCCTAGAGACAGATAATGAGGTCACAAAGAGTACAAAATGGAGGTGGTAATGACAGACATGGTTTTTTAAAAGTCAAGAAATGGAAGAAAATGTCCTCTTCCACATTACATGATTCTCGTCTCACAGACTCCTATTTTTCATCCCCTATGTTACTATGTGGTGCGTGTGCAGAATTCAAACATAAAACTACATTTAGATATTCGATAGAAAAGTGACCTTCCGCAGGTCTCTGATAAAAAATGAAACATCCTTGGTAACTTCTAGTCGTGTGAAATAATGATGACATTTGCAATAGCTGTCACACTTTACTTCATTCCTCTGTCTTTCTTTCTCTGGTGAGTCATAAGGACACGCCTGTCACACTAATGATGTGTGGTACCTGTCACATATCATACACCTTCTCATTTCTGCATGATCAAGGTAAACATATAACCTTAGACTAAGTCTGAAGACCCAGAAATCGAAGAGATGACTGTTGAGATATCAGCATTATCTCTGATTTGCTATATGTCCATCAATCTATGAATAACCCCTACAGTGGTCTAGTCTTCAGGCGTGTCAACATCATCATACATCATCCATTTCTGACACATAAATAGGAATGACAAGGATCATTTTTTAAGTAGTGTTTTGATTGGTACAGTTTCTGATATGTGCATGTCATTTGATTATGTTGATTTTATTCCACTTTAATAAACCTTTACATCTGACTTGCCTTAATATTTTGCCAGTTGCCACCAGTGTAAGCCTGCATTTTAATTTGGGTTAGTGTCTTGCCAGTCTTTAATGTCTTTTTTGGGACACACGCTTAATGCTGAGCCCCTTGCTGAGTAGCTAACAAGGGACAGCTATTAAAGTGTGGCTAAAATCAGAGCCCATTAAATACAGGCTTGTGTCCTCATGTTCATTCATGTTTCATTCACGTTGTAATTATCATAAGTCTCCTGTTTTTTCCTTCAGTCAAAGCATATCACTAAAACCTATGCTAAAAGCCATGGCTCTTGGCCTGGATACCCTCAACTACCTTGACTTCATACTTATTCTGTTTGATTCACAACCCATTCCCTTGAGATGTCCTTTCTTCTCTGACTCAATAAGCCCTCATTCTGTGTTCTGTATTCTGTTCTGTATTCTGTAAAATAGCTACATTCAGACTCTCTCTGGTAGAAATATCACTAATGACCTGTCCACCTGTATTCAGGTGAATACTGGAGCCTTTTCTTTTCTGCAGCTTTAAGGAACATCAACGTGGTGTCATGGGAGGGCGTATAAATAGCACGCCACTTTTCATGACTTGCATGACTTTTCGCGTGCATGTCTACGCATATTAAGCTTTTCGCGTGTCATTTAACGCCCGTAGTTCCCCAGGGTTAGGGTTAGGGTTAGGGTTAGGGTAAGGGTTAGGGTTAGGGTTAGGGCATTTCACGCCCGTTATTTCAGCCATCCTTCACATGAAATATTGATTTAAAAACAACCCTCTGACGGAAAGCTCCACCACTTCGTATTTCTCCGGAAAGTAGCGGAGAAATACAAACACGTGGGTTTTCCCTCAATGACGTTTGTGCGTGAAATGACAACGCCATCTCTGCACTATACAAGTCAATTGAGACTACGTGGCGTGAAATGACACGCAAAAAACAGGACATGCGTTGTAATTATACGCGAGATGGCTTAAGAGAAATAGCGTGTCATTCACACGCCTTTTGGTCAGACCAGGCTGGGAACATAGGTTGCCCTTACAGCAGAGTGGAGCAGACCCTAATTTTCAGCTCATCACTCTTCGGGTATTTCTTCCTGTTTAGTTTTGGTTTATTAGGATCCCCATTAGCGGCAGCAAATGCTACCGCTATTCTTCCTGGGGGCCGGCACATGCATACAATTATACAATACATACTAATTAGATTAGATAAGAAAACTTTATTGATCCCCAAGGGGAAACTCCTCTGCTGCCAGATAAAACACATACATCCACTTGACATACATAACGTTCAATTACATAGCCGTTTTGACATGATTAGATAATTCAGACAGAATATATGACAGAGTACTCAACACAAGTGAACAGCAGCAGAGAAATTGATAAAAACATAAATAAATAAATATACATCTCCAGAAGGTAGCGATCGTTGTTAAAAAAAATCTGACAGCTGCAAGAAAGAGTCGTTCAGTAGCGCACTGAGGCATCACTAGTCATTCACTAAATGAGCTTTTGAGCTCCTTAAATGTGTTGTGAAGTGGGTTGTTTTCATAGAGAAGGACTGTTTTTGCAACTTGGTCCTTGTTCTCTTCCCCACTATTACCTCAAGCTTGTCTGGGCTGCCCATGGACACTGAGGAGCTGGTGTGTTGTAATTCCTCTGACGCTGACAATCACTGAGTCACCCTTCTTGATCAACTTATTGATCCTGTTCTTGTCATCAATAGACATACTGCCTCCCCAGCACAGATAGGCATAAAATAGGACACTAGCCAGGATGCAAAAAATGTAAATAAAAAACATTGTAAACCAAAACACTGCACAGACAGCACAGTTATTCTCCTAATGTAAATTATATAAATGGCCCTTCAGTCACCATTTCACTTAATGCTCCAAAAAACATTTCAAAATTATATATTTCTCAGTCTTGCATCTGTACTTAAATATTATGAATTGTGTTATACAGTATATTATACTATAAACCATTTTATAATTAACATTACCATCCATCTTAAACCACTTGTCCCTAACAGGGTCGCAGGGGGGCTGGAGCTGATCCCAGCTGACATTGGATGTGTCCAGAGTGGGGTACACTATGGACAGGAAGTCAGTCTATCGCAGGGCAGACAGAGACAAACAGAGACAGACAACCATTCACACCTACGGGATATTTAGAGTCATCAATTAACCTTACACATGTGCACGTCTTTGGACTGTGAGAGGAAGCCGGAGAACCCGGAGAAAACACACGAACCGGGATTCAAACCAGAAACCCTCTTGCTGTGAGGTGACAGCGCTAACCACTACACCGCCACCATTAACATTACATATCATGTTAAAATCATAATATATCAATACTAACGCCACTATTATATAATCATACCATATCAATATCACCATTACATAATCAAACTATACCATATAAACACCAACATCACCATTACTTAATCATACTACTTACCATATACCATATCAATATTGCCGTCACTATGACAAAATCATACCACCACTGTACTCATACCATGATACATATAATCATACTTTACACCATGTTAATATTAATATCAATGACATCATTACTATCAATAATAATATTACTAGCAATACCAAATATCATTTATAACAACAATACAACCAGCAATTGCACTCATATTAATTATACTAATTATAGAACAGCACTCATAGTACTCTTATCTGTTTGAAGAGAGATCAATAATAATAATAATAATCATTATACAACTACCTGTATATTGATTTATAAACAGTAGCTTGGTGATAGGCAGTGTTCATTTTTCATATTTTACAAAGAAAATAGGAATGGTGTCAAACATTGCGTTAACTTCAACACCACTGAGGCATCTCCTTCATCAACCAAACCCGAAGAGGCTTGTAGATGTTGGTCAAGCAGGGGGTGTTATAGAAAAGGCTGAAACCAAAACAATGAACTGAAATAACAGCCCGTTCTCATTCCCAGGGCGTCAAACACTGCCCTTGCCACTGCCCTTGGCGTTTGATACTGACCCACATGGCACCCTTAAGTGTCTGTATGAAAAACGCAACTGTAAACCAATCGTTAGCAAAATTAAACGCTCAGAGCAAGTTCTCCAGGATTTAGAGCTACAAAGTCTGTGTAGAAAGGAGCTCAGGGTGGTGGATGGGTCCCACAAACACAGGCCCCATGCGTCTCTGTAGTTATGTTACAAATGCTCTTATTTTAACCCCACCCATGATCTTTCCCTAACCCCAACCAAGTGGTTCTGTTTCCTTACCACATGTTCCCAATGTTCAAAATAGCAAGTGTAAGGGAGTTCCACAGACACAACCCAGTGCATTGACAAGTGATGCCAAAGGGTTGTGACAGAGCGGCAAGTTGCAATAGGAACGGGTTGCAGCGAGACAATAAAACACTGATAATTCTTTGTAAATTCATCACTATGAGCGACACCTTGCACATATAGTCTTCTGATGTATTGTTAATTTAAACATTTTAATTAGTGCAGCTTTAAATATTTAACATTTAACATTCAACATATAATTTGTGTCTAGATCATGAAAAAACAATCTAATTTTCAACAAAATCATCATGCATAACATCATGACGACAGAAAAATATGTACTTCTGATGCTTGTTACTGTACATACACTTTTTGTTTTGCATTGTTTGCTTTTGTTGGTTCGTGATCATCAGATAATTTTTTTTTCATTGCAGCTGTCATCATGATGATGATTTTTATTGATTTTCTTAGAAGCTGCTCTTCCCCACTACATTTGATGTTTCGGTCATTAATATACATGCAGTTAGCTCCTGAAAAAGCTAACGCATTACATGCAGGTATGCATATGCAATAACATAATTTCAAAGAGTTCTAGTACACACGGAAAAACAATTCACCAACACTCCACAACAGTCCCTGGTGCCTGTCAAAACAAATAAACAGAAGGGGCTCAGTTAGTATGAATACACTTTTAAATATAGGCTATTTATATTTTATTCACAGAACAATGTTTTCCCAAAGTGAGGTTCTTGTTAACACTAAAAATATACTTAGAGACCAAGCTCATGTTTCAGGTAAGAGTAAATGATGGTAAGTGCATCCTTGCTTATTCTCTATACATCAATTCAAGACTCTACACCAGATTCATAAATCAAATACATTTATCACAATATTTTCATTGTAGTTTGTTTTCTGCCTACCTGATCACTCAGCCTGTGACTATGAGCTGTACATATGTTTCTTTCAAATTGATTGGTTTCTTGTTTGTTCATTTTCATACAATAGAGCAGAATAGAATTTACCACCTCTTATTTCAATGTACTCTCATCAATGGGTTCAGAATCAGATCAGAATCAGAACTACTTTAATAATCCCAGGGAGAAAGTATTTAACGTATTACGTCGGAATCAAAGAAGGAAATCAATTGAATTCAATTCAATTCAAATTTATTTATAGTGCCAAATCATAAGAAACGTTTTCTCAGGACACTTTACAGCGTAGGTATAGACCACACTCTATAACTTATGTATGATTTACAGAGACCCAACAATTTCCCGTAGAGTACTGTGGCAACGAAAACCTTCCCTATTACAGGCAGGAACGTCAGACAGATCAAGCTCTATGGAGGACAGACATCTGTCTTGACCGGTTGGGGAAGAAGAAAAGGAGAGAGAAAGAGAGAAAAGACAGAGAGATGGACAGAGAGAGACAAAGACAGACACAAAGACAGAGACAGATACACTTCCAGTAACTATAATAATATCTATAGTAATGTGAATATGACTGATATGTTATGGCGGTTGATACAGCAGCATAGTAGAAACAAGCACAGCTAAGGTGATAGATTATAAGAGTAGCAGGAAGCGTCATGCAGGACCACGGCAGCAGGCACAACCATGATCAGCAGAGACCTGTGAGACGACAAAGCACAAACAACTCCGGGAAGAAGTGAATTAGTTACATGCACTGATGAGACATGAATGAGGATGAGAAATCAGGTGACGTAGTCAGAGCACCAAAATTCATATACTATCTTATGAGATATCACATTCTATTTAATGCTGTGGGAACGGTGACCGGTACATGACCTGACCGGTTAAGTTCAGCCAACAAAAGGTGACGGTTAAATTTAGGCACCAAAATGACTGGGTTACGATTAGAAAAAAAGATTGTGGCTTGGCTTAGTACCTCTGGGAGATGAACACCAGTCCCCTGGGTGAAACTCCTGTGGTTAGGGACCCATCACCACCCCAACCCACCCTCCTATGCAGATTTTGGGGCTTTGACTATGTCACCTGATTTCCTTCTTTGATTCTGACATAATTTCTACAGTAATAACTATATGGATTACATACAAATAACAGTGCATTGCTTTTCGTAGTAACATGTATGAACAGTAAATGAGGGCAGTCAGCCTATTTTAAAACAATCTTTATATTGCCTATATGTGTCCAACAAGACTCTCAGGCTGAGAAAGTAAGGGAGGACTAAATGGAAGATGAAATCAACACCTTGTTCCAATGCTCATTTGTCTAATAATTAAATACAAAGGAAAAGTTTAATTTATTAATTTTTATTTTTATTTTAGGTTTGTACTCGTGTTTTTAAGGTGTTTTTTTTAACTTTTCACCAACAGTTCGACAGTTCTCTAACTGTATGTGCAGACCTCCATAAACCGCCTTTCCCATGACCTTTTGGTATCAAGAGGTAATTTAACCACAACAAAGATGCGAATATCCATGTGTACTAAGCCTACAGTTCCCTTAAGCTACAGAACTGGTGTTTCTTTATCTTGAATCTCAAAATCACAGCTCTCATTAGTCTGGTTTTAAGGTGGTACGTGAAAAATGTCAACAGTACAAAGACTTTGACCATGAGCCTTGCCGCATTCCTTATACCTGCATGTGTTTGTGTTTATTTGTTTGTGTGGTCTTCTTTGAAACACATTGTGTGTTTGCTAGAATGAAATGTGCTATACAAATAAATCTTTCACAAGCAGATTTTAAAAATCTTAAAATCGTACAACTGCAATTGTAGCAGCCAAGCAAGTGCAATGATGCAAAAACCCACGGAATTAAGCTACTTTCTCTGAATTGGCAGGCATGCTAACACTGGTTGCCATCTGTCGTCAGCTTACACTGTCAACAAATGGCAGATACTCTTAGTATCTGAGGGAATTAACATGCTGCTCATTATTCATGATTAAAACAACAATGCCATCAGATCAGTTGAAGACAGACATTTGGCATCCATCAAGTCATGCAGTGACAAGCTGGAGGTACTACAGAGAGAGTTATACATTTATAAAATAATGAGCTGCAAGCGATGCTCTGGAACAGGCATCTATTGATACTTCACTTGTCAATGTCCACCGGCAGTCATAGAAGCCAAAACTAAAGAGGTTTCTTTGGGCAGCCACGCTAAAAGTCTGCAATATGAACAGTATGCACTTAGATCGAAAATTGAAAAGATTGAGAGGAATTAAATATATGTTTAGAGTAAGAGACAACATCAACATCATACTCTTATTTAATTGTGTATTCTGTGTTATTCAAATCTAAACACATAGTTTTGTTACAGTTCACAACATTAACCATGTGTTTCCCATGTTTAAAACAGCAACCATAATGGAGGGTCACAGTTGAACGCACATAGTTACCCAATGTGTTGACAAGTGACTCTTGGGTCATGACAAAATGGCTATATGTGACGAGTTGGGATGAGAACGGGCTGGCTGTTTTCGGGAAAAAAAATCTGCTACCTGCCAGCATCAAATACCACGCCAAAACAAACCTATTTTCTGGATTATATCCATCAAATGGGCAGAAACATGACTTCCAATATACTGTAATGTTTCTCTTTATCTGCTAGATGTGTAGCCTACATCATCACAACATCACTGTTTGCTAAAATGAAAATCAACTTTATAAAGAAATAACATGTCAAAATGGTGTTTACATCTCATTGACTTGCTCTCAGGTGGCCGATATCTTCCCTTCAGTGTAAGAATCAATTTTTATCTTGTGGCACAGAAGCAATCAGGAATATTTTACTGAGGGGAGGATATATAGGCTATAGCATACACAGCAGGATGTATTATAACTTTAAGGGTCTTGCAGGCCCATACCAGTGTACATATCAGCAGTACACTATATAAACAGTAGACTCAGATTTGTTGATTGCAACAAGCTCCATCCTTATAGAAATGCAAGGCCTGGAATGAGATTAAAGGCATCATAGTGTGAAATAGAGGCACATCTGAGACGATATTTCAGTTTGACAACTGGGTTGAATATACCCCGCAGTGTTGGGATACTGGAGCAGAGTGACAGTTATTGTAAATTGACTGTTGGATGATTAATTTTTCCTGGCAAAGATCCAGATCATCCTCAAGTGTCACTGAAAGGAGTTTTTATGACAGCAGTGGATAGCTTCTAATTGCTTAATTTTCATCTCCGCCTCACTCACTACAAGGCAACAGATTAAAAGATAGAGTAAATATATGGAAATGCTTATCAAACTTCTGGCTGTTTATGATAAGACAGGACAGCTTTTAATATCTTGAGAATAGTAGGAAAAAGTTATTAGGACTTACATTTCAGTAATCTTGTTGAAGAATTCAATGTGTCTTGCATGTAATTGCAACATTATATGTATTAGTACTTGTAAGAATGTTCTAAACAAAAAAGCCATAGATATTTATTACAATGAATGTGTTCTGTAAGGTATAATGTTAAGCAAGCAGGTTGCTATCAAGGCATTATCTTGCTTATTACACAGAGCGTTAATTATTTAACACAAAATATTGTGTTTAACAGAAAGCTAATGTTTTTTTGGCAGGACTGATGTCAAATCAACTGGACTTCTTTCTGTGAATTGATGGACATGGTCCTCCAATTTAGATGCTGTGTGGATAGCAACAGTCTGTACTACATAGCAGCGGTTTGCCATTCATAAATTAGACCATCGAATGCTGTGATTGACCAATCGAGACGAGGATTCAATAAAGCCATATGATAAACATTAGATAATGTCCTATTATACACACTTAGCATCTTAAATACCTACAGTCTAAAAAACAGTTGTCAAAAAAGGACAGATTGAAACAATTAAAAATGTGTAATTTGATTCAAGTCTTTTGAAAAGTAGGATGAGATGGATGCAAAGTTGGACATACATAACTAACTTCACTTGTTCCCCCACTTTATTTCCTGTAAGCCCGTGATAACGGCTGGAGGCTAATTGTTAACACTGCCAAACATCTCAGCCTGGTTGTCAAGTCTTCAAAACCCAAGTTTCGTAAATGACGATAAGGCTTTAAATACAGAACTTGTCTTGAACGGTACAGAAATAACATACAAAAATGGTGGACCCAATGCAGACACGAACACGAAGTAAAAGTACAAACAAACGTTTAATGATATTAAACAGACAAATGCAAAACACTACTGTCACTCCGCAGTGAGGTCTGTCATGTCTTTGGGTTTTTGTCTTGTGCATTTCCTGTTTTATTTTGAAAGATAACTCTCCTCTTGTTCCAGGTCACTTGCCCTTCCTCTTGTGTCACCGGTCTGACGTCATCCCCTGATCCTTGATTGTTTTCACCTGTGGTTCCCCTCCCTTCATGTGTATAAAGTCCGTGTCTTTTCCCCTGTCCCGTTGCCAGATTATTTCGCACCATGTGTTGAATGTATCTAGCGTATTTCCACAGTCTTGTTTGTGCCATTGGGTTCATTGTTTCCACGTTCAGGTGTTTGTATTCCTTGTTTAATTACTTATTTTGTTTACTTTGTTTTTTGTCATTCCTCCTGTACGGAGCGTCATAGTTTAGAATTAATTTGTTAACTTTGCCCTTTTGTTTTTTCCTCCTGGACGGAGTGACATTATTTTGTACTTTGTTTTTTGACCATAGATATTTGTTTATTCCTCCTGTGCGGAGTGATTTTTTGTTTGTGGCCTTTTTGCTTTGTGCCAGTCTCTGTTCTTGTCGTCAAGGAATAAATTCAGTTTTGAACCGCGAACCTCAGCGTCTGAGTCCTCATTCCTGTCTGTGCCTGACAACTACAGAGTAAACAGGTAATACAAATGACAAGCCGGCGAGGGAAAAACAGGAACGAGGAAACGACCGAAGATCAGGGAGACGGACGGATAACAGAAAAGCCCAAGATAACGGGAAAAGCAAGCAAAGCCCCACGGGTCTCCCTTTCGAATCCGATGTACTCTTCGGAGATGGTGTTGGACGGATGGGACAGCTATCTCAGCTTCCTGGGCCGGAAACAGAGGAGGTAAGTAGCCCAACGAAGCCTCGAAGGGGGACATACCTGTAGCGGTGCTGGTCAGGGAGTTGTGAGAGTATTCGACCCAGGAAAGCTGCGATGACCATGACGAGGGATTTCGGGCACAGATGCAGCGAAGAGCGGTCTCCAAGTCCTGGTTTGCCCTCTCCGTTTGAACATTAGATTGGGGATGGAACCTTGACGATAAACTGACCTTTGCTACTAAGGCCTGGCAGAAGGCCTTCCAGACACGGCAGGTGAATTGGGGACCACGGTCTGAAACGATGTCTGCCGATGGTCTCAATCTCCCAGGCCATTGTTGCAATCACACATGAGGAGGGAACGATGTTGTCCACTCCGGATTCTTCCTCCTCGGCTGGTCCAACTGCCGAGAGAGGGCATCTGGCTTGATGTTCTTACTACCAGGGATATAAGTCAACGTGAAATTAAAACGTCCAAAAAACAAACCCCACCGGGCTTGACGGGAATTCAGTCTCTTGGCAGTCTGGATATACGCCAAGTTCTTGTGGTCAGTCCAGACCACAAATGGAACTTCTGCCCCCTCAAGCCAATGTCGCCACTCCTCCAACGCTAGCTTTACCACTAGCAACTCACGGTTTCCGACGTCATAGTTCCTCTCCGCAGGCGACAGCTTCTTGGAAAAGAATGCACAAGGGTGAACCTTATTGTCCAACACTGACCACTGGGACAGAACCGCACCTACTCCCAGGTCCTAGGCGTCCACCTCGACGATGAACTGAAGGCCAGTATCAGGTTGGACTAGCACAGGAGCGGACGAGAAACGCTTCTTTAAGGTCAGAAAAGCGTTGTTGGCGGCAGGAGACCAGTCAAACGGAGTAGAGGGGGATGTCAACCTGGTCATCGGTGAAACTACCTGGCTGTAGTTACGGATAAATCGACGATAGAAATTAGCGAAACCCAAAAATCGCTGAAGTTGCTTCCTGGAGGTGGGTGTTGGCCATTCGGTCACAGCAGTGACTTTAGCAGGATCAGCCCTAACCTGTCCACTCTCCACAATATAGCCCAAAAATGTCACAGAAGACACGTGGAACTCGCATTTTTCGGCCTTAACAAATAGACGATTCTCCAGGAGATGCTGAAGAACCTGACGAACGTGCACCACATGTTCGTTCAAGTCTTTAGAGAAAATCAGGATGTGGTCTAGGTACACAAAAACGGAGCGAATGAGCATATCACGAAGCATGTCATTAACTAGGGCCTGAAAAACAGCTGGGGCATTAGTTAATCTGAAAGGCATGACCAGATACTCAAAATGTCCGAGTGGCGTGTTGAAGGCTGTCTTCCACTCGTCCCCCTCCCTCATTCTCACGAGATGATATGCGTTGCAGAGGTCGAGCTTGGAGAAGCCAGAATCGATCAACGGGAGAGGGTACTTGTTCTTGATTGTGATATTATTGAGTCCACTGTAATCTATGCAGGGACGTAGCGCTGTATCCTTTTTGGCCACAAAGAAAAAAACAGCTCCCAGTGGAGAAGAAGAGGGGCGAATGATCTGTGACATGAGCGAGTCATTAATATATGTCTCCATTTACTCTAGTTCGGGACCTGACAGGTTATAGAGATGACTAGCGGGAAACGTTGACCCGGGCAATAACTCAATGGGACAATCGTAAGGACGGTGAGGAGGTAAGGATAGCGCCTTAGCCTTGCTAAACACCTCGGCGATATCGTGATACAGGGGAGGCACGGAAGACAAGTCAGGAGGATCAGGTAAAGACGAACTGGGGGCACTAGGATATCTAGGAGGAGCTGAGCGAAGACAGGAAGAATGGCAATTGCTACTCCAACTAACAACCCTACCCGTTAACCAGTCAATGACCGGGTTGTGAGTGATAAGCCAGGGGAGACCAAGAACTACTGGAGCATTTGGTGGAAGGCATAACGTGGAAGGCAATAGTCTGAGAGTGATTACCAGCAAGAGACATGGTTAAAGGTAAGGTCTCCGTGGAGATCTGAGCGAGTTCGCTCCCACTGAGACTATTAACATTTAAGGGAGTCTCTAGCTGGATCACGGGAATGGCATTAGCGGTAACAAACTCAAAATCTATAATATTCGTGTCAGCCCCAGAGTCAATTAGGGCCTGAAGGGAAAAATCCCTGCCCTCACAAGACAAAATTACATCCAGATTAATGCGTTGACGGGGACTATTTGGGACAACTGAACGACTCACCAGGACCCCGCCTGTGACTGGTGAGTCCGACAATTTGCTATCTGATGATTGGGAGCTCCACAATAAATGCATAACCGGTCTCTAAAGCGCCGCTCACGTTCACCGGGAGTCAAGTGGCTACGACCTAGCTGCATGGGTTCCTCCTGGTTTGAAGCGGAGGACAGAGGAACCCGGTTGCTCACGGGTATACAAGGGATCTGCTCGGGGAAACTGACCGTCCCTCACGGCGTCTCCCGCGCAGACGGTTGTCAATCTTAATATCGAGGTTAATGAGCTCCTGGAGGTTAGCAGTCTCAGACCTACCCACTAAACTGTCCTTAACCTCCTCATTAAGTCCCTTAAACAAAATACTCTGAAGAGCCCGATCATCCCATCCTAATTCTGCCTCCTAAGTGCGAAACTCAACGGGGTAATCCGCAGCACAAGCGGAACCCTGGCGTAAATTGCAACCGATTGCTGGAATCGCTATTAGAGACGGGATGATCAAACAGCGACATAATCTCACTGGAGGACTGTTGGAACGTAGCCTACCGGACAACAAACCCAACACATAGGCTATTTTGGTGCTATCATTAGCATAAGTGAGGGGTTGCTGACCGAAAACCAGAGAGCATTGGAAAAGAAAAATCCCGCATTCACCCAATGTCCCACAATAGCGCTCTGGTGCCGGAACATAGGGCTGACGAGGGAGGAGAGTACTCAGCATTCACGGAAGCAGCAAGGAGAGGTCCCACCTGTCTTGACTCCAAACGAGCTACGCAGGCAGTCAACTGACTGAGGTTCTCCAGAATTCCTTGCAGCGTCTGTGAATGTTTGCCGAGAAATACTCCCTGGGAAGCAACCGCGTGACGACTGGAAAAATCTGGGGCATCGGTTTCCATGTCCGCGGGGTCCATGTTATGGCAGGACTGTTCTGTCATGAACGGTACAGAAATAACATACAAAAATGGTGGACCCAATGCAGACACGGACATGAAGTAAAAGTACAAACAAACGTTAAATGATACTAAACAGACAAACGCGAAACACTACAGAGTAAACAGGTTATACAAATGACAAGACGGTCGAGGGAAAAACAGGAACGAGGAAACGACGGAAGATCAGGGAGACGGACGGATAACAGGAACACGGGAAACTACGGAGAAACAGAAAACAAACACGATTAGTATACTTAACGACGGGGAGCGTGATAACCACAACGAGAAAGGGGATGCCAATCCGGGGGGAATAGTTTTACCACTAAAGGATCTACAACGGTCCGGCACTGCATGCCTGTCAGCTCAAGGTATATGTAGTGGTTTAGGTGATCAGCGTAACAGGCTGCAGCTTGGGGGAACGCCTACCGGACCTAGGTGACAGAGACAAGAGGGAAGAACACATGCAGGGAAACACAGACAGAGGGAGACAAACTCACACAAAAAGGAAGAGAGGAGGATACTGACAGAATGAGTCTTGACAGAACTTGCTCATTAACACATTCGGCTCCACATGCTAGCCAGTCAGCTGTGTGCAGTATTTTAGGATATATCAATCTGCGTGTGTGCGTGTTCTGTCACTATTGTTGTGAGCCACGTGGCAGGGGCAGGCCTTCTGTTTAAAGTCTCACAGTACAGACTGATAATAACACTCTATAAGCTGTTGACGAATTTCTCATCAAATCTCAACATGCAGACTCAGTTCAATCACCTCTGCAGAGAGGGAAAGAATACTGCGGGACCCTGCAATAATCTCAGAAATCCATCAGATTCAGAAACAATTGGAAACCCTCCACATAGCATATATTATTCTCTCCAGACTTAAAAATATAGATCTAAGCTCCTCTGATCTCTACTGGCATGGTTGTGGACAAGTGGGAACTTTGATTAATGTGTCGTGGCACTGTCCCACAATAAAATCCATTTGGACAGAGGTTCCATTTGATTTCAGTAGTAGTGAATATTAATCTTACCCCTTGTCCTAGTGTTTGCCTCCTAGGACAAAGGGCTGCTCAGCGAAAGCTGGGAAAAGACAGAAAAATAGCATGCCTCTCATTTTTGGCGGCTAAAAGAAGGATTTGGTTAAACTGGAAGATCTGTAAACCACTGTGTTTCTCAATAGGGAATCCTATTGGTATGGAGCAAATTGCATAGAAGTTGAACAATATGGAGTACAATTCAGGAATGAGTTAAAACCAATTCTGGAAAACAGTTTCAACATTGAGTAACTTCATTTAATATGACTACTGAGCAGCCCCAGGTGAGGATATATATACTATGTGTATTATATGTACAGTGAGCCTGTGAATATTCTCATTTGTCCAGGCCATCGTTATCCCCAAAGCAATTTCAGTCAAACGCAACTGGACTTGGTTATTTGTCTAGAAAGACGTTTCACCTCTCATCCAAGAGGCTTCTTCAGTTTATGTACAGTTACGCAACTTGGACTTGGTCCCAGCCTGGTCAGTCGCGTCAGTTGCGTAACCAAGTCCAGCTGCTTTTTACTGAAATTGCTTTGGGGATATATGTACAGTGGAGATCAAATTTAGAGAACAAAGTATAAATACTTGATTCATTCTGAAATATTGTTATTTTGTATTGTTTAGAATTTGATAGAATATCCACTTTGGCTATACCACTGCTGTCCTAGCATGTCTTTTTAAATAACAAAGGTACTTAAACAAAAACTTTTATTTTGTGAAAAAAACAGTGAGCAAAATTAGAGAACAGTAACCATTTTGTCCTAGAGGGAGATTTAAACAGTGTTTTTTATACTATAAGATTTTTATATAACTATAAGATTCAAAAATGGATAGGAAGTGTAGAGGCTCTTGTTTTGAATGACTTCAGCACATCTGCGCCCACAGGGCATCACTAGTTTCTCACACTGCTCTGGTTTGATCTTGGTCCATTCTTCTTGCAGTTGCTTCCACTGTTCGGTAACTGTAGTGGGTTTCTTAGACCATACTTTGTCGCTAAGTTTTTTCCAGAGATTCTCTTATTTCATTATTCTTAGCTTCAAAGAACTGCTTAACCTGTTTTGCAGTGTGACAGGGGGCATTGTCTTACATTAAAATGTCAGCTGTTTGTTAGACAATTGCAGTGAAGGTCTTGCATGTTGCCTAAGGAGGTTCACATAAACATTTGTATTCACCCTGCCATGTAGCTGTACAAGAGGCCAAACTCCTGCTGCAGAAAACATCCCCCAAACCTTCACACTTCCTCCTCCAGATTTAACTGACCTTTTTACTCACTTTGAGTTCAGTCTTTCCCCAGTCCATATGCCGAACATAATGTTTCCCATTAGACCCAAATTTATTGAACATACACTCATCATTGAAGTCACTCTGGACCAGTTCCCTCTGTCCAGACAACATGCTCCTCAGCAAAGGCAAGTCTCGACTTTTTGTTCTTTCTGCTGATCAGAGGTTTGGTCGCTGCAGAGTGGTCTTTCAGTCCAAAAAATATTAAACGACAAGCCACTGTGTGCCGAGACAAATCCTCGCCCTATTTAGCACTGAACTGACGAGCAACTCCAGCTGCAGTGTTGAACCAATTCCCCAGTGAGTCCTCACATAAACCTGTCCTCTTGTGCACTTGTTTTACGTGGACGACGTGGAAGTGCCTTGATTATTTAAAAAAAGAAATGCTAGTACAGCAGTGGTATAGCCACAGCTGATATTCTATCAAATTCTGAACAATAAAAAATAACAGTAATTCAGAATAAATAAAGTATTAATAACTTGTTTCTCTAATTTTGATCTCCAGTGTATATGTATGTGTATGAGAATGAGTGTGTGTGTGTGTGTGTGTGTGTGTGTGTGTGTGTGTGTGTGTGTGTGTGTGTGTGTGTGTGTGTGTGTGTGTGTGTGTGTGTGTTGTTTAATTGCTTTCCTTTCTATGTCTCTTTGTATAAAAAATAAATAAATAAATACCACTTACCCTTGCAGACATGCACAGCAATTAAAGTAGAAGTGTGCCTTTTCATTAAATTTCTCCTTTTTATTTAGGAATAATCATCTACTACTAAATGGCTTTCACCAGATCCCACATTATGACTCACAAAACCTGAACTAATTTGATGACGACACGTTAGCAATGGGCAACAAAACATACATCTCATCTCTTGCATTAATTAATGTATGCACTGAACATCAATAAGAATAAGATAAAAAATATGGCACTAGTTCATGTGTCTGAGCTTGGACTGGCAGAGTAGTGGTTTACTTTGTTAAATAGTGCTTGTCTGAGCAGTGCCTTTCTACAGAGGGCTGATACGAATTAAGTCCAATTGAGATTACAAAGTCTCCTTTCCAAGGGTTCCCTAGCTAGCAGTAGTGCATAGAAGTTAAAAACAAGTAGCATTGAGCTGTTTTGAACATGCACAAAAACATTAAAAAACAAGGAAACACAGCTTACAATATTGCGTATCAAACAGCATACATGCAAACATTAAAACTCATTCATCAGTATCAAGATCTAGCTAGGGAAGCAGATTCCAGTTTTTTTGTGAGATATATCCACAAAGATAGGAGGGGAGCAGACCAAGGATGGACTTATAAATAAATAAGTACCAATGAGTGAGTCTGCGAGAGGCTAATAAGAGCTACCGAACTCTGGCATGTAGGGTGCAGTGATGAGGGAGAGTTCTGCAACCTGCTACAAACCTCAAAGCAAAGTGATACACTGTGTGCAGCCGATCCAAGCACTGGGCATAGGCCATGCTTGTATAGCAGACCTCCAAAACCCGGTAAGGAAACGAACATAGCCTCAGTAGCCCTAACTGAACATCTGAGCAGCTGAATGGAGCTGAGTTCATGCGCTTTATACATCATTCAAGTTTTTTCTCCATAAAGAGGACATCTGGACAATGAAGCTCAGAGGCTAAGCAAGATTACTTTACTGTAAGTGTTTGGATCTGGCTAGTGGCTAGTGCGTCATTTCAGAGGTTATTCATACTGTTGAATGCAGAAAAAGCCATGAAAGGTTTTCAAAAAGACCCTTGTTCATGTGTGTTTTTCTACTGCAGTCTCTGGCTGTCCATTTATAGCTGAGAAATATGGTTTGCTGCTGACACATCGGTCACATCTGTCAAAGTAACATTGCAAGAAAAGTGCTTTGAGCCGTTGGTGGGAAAACAGTGATGTCAGAAAGTTATGTTGCCATAGTGCTGCACCAGTCACAAAAAAGTCTTTCAGTGTCTATTGTCTTTTCTTTTCATTATAAAATACAATACAGCAACATGGAACTGTCGCATTTCTGGGAAATGTGAGAAAAATGAATAAACCTTAGTGACAAGCAATTTATTGCCTTGTCTGAGACTTGGCATGCAGCCACAGCAGGTGGTGTGTAAATCCAGATCCTACAATTATAAGGTAATATTTATCAAAATGCCACACATTTAATGCTGCTTTAATCATTATATTTATATTAACAAAGGATCAAATGAGTACAACTAATGTGAGAGAGGTTTTTCTTGGTAAGAAACTCACAGAGAACGACCTGAGCACCTGAACATATCAGCTTGTTGTTTTTGGTTCACATTGGGCATCATTTATCAAACGAACGTACGGCAGAAAAACGTGCGACCATTTCCTGGCAAACGTCGGCATTTATCAATTTGGACGTGAGCGGGAGCTACGATGAAATCTCACGTCAGGTCTGAGGTCGTGTACGCACATTTGAGCCTGTGTATTTGCGGTGCAGAACAGCAAAATCTGGCTGAAAATAAAGAAAAAAACCTCAGCTGTCATTAAGCATAAGCAGTCACATATTAAGAACAGATCAAAACGAATAAAAAATATATAAAAATTGTGGTTGGAGCGATTTATTGTACTCATGTGCGTCTGAAGGCACTATCCATGAATGATTACGCATTCATCAATCGCAAAAACTACCACTCGAAAAATGTACAGGTGATGTGTGATGCTAAGCTATCGCTTTTAAAACAGGTGGCCAGGTGGCCGGGGGGCACACACAAGGAATTCTTTTAAATATCAAAACAGCTCGGCTCCAGCCCCCCGCGACCCTGACATTGAATGAATGAATGAATGTGTTGGCTCGTGGCTGCAGCAAGACGCACTGCAGAGCCAAAGTCATCTCCTCGGTTGGTGGCTACCCTTGTTGAGATCAACCTGCAGTTGCCTCCCCGGGTCCGTTGATCGGAGGATGGAAGAAGAGATCTTGAGACAATGGCTTGAGATCACACCAATATCTTTATTGGAGCACTTTGCAAAGCGGAGACAAGTTCTGATACAACTCAAACCAGGTCATACATCAGACGAGTCTGTTGTGGTCTAAGAGTAGCGGCTTTAAATACACTTGTGGGCTGATGGTAACGCCCCCAAGGTAAAAAAGGTGGCAACAGACGTTAATCTGCCTAGCAACATCTTATAACACTAAATGCTGAGAGAAGGAATTTAGTGCATGTCCCTATATGGCTATCTAGAGAGACAGATGTGTCTGTGTTTGCAACACACAAACTTGTTAGTTAAGGAATATGTGTGTGTGTGCCTAAAATGAGGAAATGAGCATTTCCTCTGTTTGTTAGAATCTTTACCTTTAACCTTGCACATTCTAGGCTCTGTGTTGCAAGTTTATTATCTGCTCAATCAGCAAGGAATAGTCTCATTCCAGGGGTACTGTGTATTAACTTCAGTTTAGCCATTTCAAAAGCCACATGAAGAGAGCAGCTCATTTCTCTTACTTCCACACCCTCGATAAATTGCAATAAATCAAACAAGGTATCAGATGATTAACATCTTGGTATGGTTCTTCTAGATGACAAAGGTATCCTCTTACGGAATACCTAATGACCCACTGGTAGCGCCGGAGGTGTGCCGTATTCAGCACTGCCGTGAAATGCACCCCTCGCATCATAGGTGATATTCTGGATCAGAAGGTCCTTTCCCACGACCAATTATGCTCTCAGATCTACACCCGTTTCCACGCAAGTTTGATAAATGAGGCCCATTATGTTTTGGTTTAATCTTATCGATCTCTTTTCCAACCACGACTGTTTTCCTTGAAAACGCCTCAAAAGACTTACTGTATTTTACCTGCACCAGGTGACAGACTGACAATAGCAACTAGCTAGCCCATGAACATAATGGAACATTTAACAGCTAAAGAGCCTTTTTCCCCTTTCTTTTTACCGAGTGTTAACACAAACCAAAAACTGAAAGGAGAGTGAATATTGGACTTACATTCACCAGGTGAGCAGAAACAGGATATCATTAATAAATGCTAATGTTGCACCCTAATGGCTGGATGGGTTAATTGGCAACTGTTTGGAAACAAGTTTGCCATATGAACTATGCTATAACAAAGTGTGTTAATTAACGCACAATTTGTTTTGTGAATTTCAAACAAGGCCTAATAAGTGATGCTGAAGGCATTATTACATGACATTTATTCAACCTCCAGCAGATGTAATGTGGACAATATTGCTTATGGAAGACTGTGTTGATTTATAGTTCCCTATCATCCACTCTAATGGTTTTGATTTTGAAACTGATTTACAATTCAAACTAGCCAATAATGTAACTCAGTGAAAGAACATTTTGTGGGGAACATGTAGCTCAGGTATACATTTAAACAGACCCTAATGTGAAATTGTCTACATGATAGAAATATGCTGTGTTGGAGCCTTCCTCAGTCAAGGTGTACGTGCAAATTAAATTGAACAGAGCAGACACTGGCAGGTGTATTTTATTGGGCAGCATTTTTTGTCACAGCTTATATTCACAGCTTATATTGTCCATTGTAGTCATCAGTCTATAAGCAAGCTGCAAATTCAGATATGATCGGTCTAATTAACTTATTAAACCCCGCCAATAGGCACCTTCACAGGAAAGAAAAAATCCGGCCAACAACAGAACACTCACTCTGACGAAAAAACATTCACACAGAAAACAAACAGAAACAAACAGAAAAACAGGCAAAAACAACCCACTCTACTAACAACCATATGGCCATAACAGAAATGCACCTGGATCTGTAGCGTTCCTGTCCTACAGGAAGCCCAAACATTTAGCTTGCTTAACAATATGTGGTAAGTGCCTGTTTTTTGTTAAATTTTGTAGTTCTACCTTGTTTTTCTGTACAGCACCTCACACGTGTGCAGTAAATAGTAGACAAATGTAGTCAAGAGGATACATTTATGTGACAAGGTGAGAGGAAGTTTTCCTTTCATACCAGAAGGCACAAACGGGACAACATATGTACATTAGCTGCCAGCTAACTCTGGAAATTATGCACTGTCCCATCAAAAATCGAACAATAGAATGCAAAATAATACTGATTAATAATACATGACAACTATGTAGATATCAAAGACACTGCAGTTAATACTATTTGATACTTCGAAAAAAAGGCTCATTGGTTTGACATTTTTTGGGTGAATTAGCTTTAGTCATAGAGTGTATGAATAACGTGACTCACTTAGTTCAGGTCCCTGTTGGAAAACAGACTCTCTGTGCCCTTTAACACAGTATTTTTGAACTAATGAGTGTGATTGTCCGTTCTTTAAAAACATGCTTTCTATGCTGATGGGGTTGTCATGACATTTTGTTCGTCCCCCAATGCCTCCTGTTTAAACTTTGTTCATTGATTTTAGATTGAAACATCTGCCATTTGATTTCCTACAAGTGTTTGATGTTTCTTGCCCTCCAAGATGGTTATGCAAGATGGTAGCAACAGCATCAAATACTATAAATATACGTTGCCAGGGTAACTAGGATATCGGGGTGAGAGGTATATTGTATGTATGCACTGATAGGCATCTTCTGTACAGTGTCTTTAGAGAAAGTATCCCTAACAAAAGCAGGTTTCACAGAAAAATGTCTTAAGCCACTTCTTCATTGAATACATAGGGGAAGTAAATTTTGGAACAGCGCATATGCACGCAGAGTCCATGTATGTGTGTATGCATGTACCTTTTAAAACAAAAATTAAAGCACCATCACACATTGACATTTGGTTCAGGGACATTGCTTTGCCATTATTGCAAGAACTTTAAAAAGCCACACACGCACATTGTTGCAGCCACTAGCCTGAGCCTTGGTGGCCAAAAACTATGAAAAATGACGTTCTATTTAACACTGTGCATCAACAACTTTCGGGATGTGACAGGGACAGTTCAGTATAAGCAATAAAAGGTGACCCTTAAGTTTAGGCCCAACACAACCTAAGTTACTTACATTAAGATTAGTTCCAGGACACAAACACCAGTCCCCTGGGTAAAATTCATGTGTTTTGGGACCCATCCATACCAACCCTCCTCTCTATGTGGATTTAAGCGCTCTTATACAGCATCAGTTGATTCCCTTCTTTGCTCTGGACGTAATTTCTACACTAATTAATATGTGAACTGCATAAAAAATTGCAGCTTTTAACTTTTCGTTGGTATATGTACAAACATTAAATGAGGACAGCCTGAGTAGTGGTATGTTATTTAAAACCAGTCAGAAGAAAGGAAGTGTATGCGGTTTTTTTTTTTTTTTTTAAAGCTGCAGTTGGCAAGTCTGGCAGATCGAGTTGACTCAGTCAAATTTCGAATGATTACAACTGTCACCGCCCAACCCCCCCCTCCTCTACCATTGAGCTCCTCCGTTCCCTCCCATTGAGTGCTCCTCAGTGAGCATGCACCAGATTCCTGTAAACACACCCGTGTCTTCCCTCATCGTTAAACAGAATGGAAGTAGGCTGGATAACTTACTCATAGATAGCAACTGCTAACGTCATTTCGTTAGCGCTTGAGGCGTGTGCCTGTGATATTGTAATGGGGGAGGGAGGATCTGTGGCGTGTGCACGAAGTGTGAACTGCGCTGAGTGGACAGTGGATTTTTGCTAAACAAACAACAGGCTCAAGGTGCACATAGAGGCAGGTTTTTTTTTCCAAAACAGGATGATTTATGTTGTTCTACCGGAGTAAGTGTTGGCTTCAGTGATTATGATCAAACAAATGTTGCAGACTGTGACTTTAAGGCAAAACTTTAGCTACTTTGATTAGGCCTATACTTCCCATTTTTAGTTAAGCTTTATTTTATTTAAAAATGTTGAAAAATTGTTGTCTGAACCTAAGCATTTGCTGTCCTTTTCCCACAATGACGGAGAACTATCTTCACAATTTTTGTCATTTGGAGTCGTTGCACATGATTTCCTGCTTTTACCTGGTGACCAGAAGGAATAATGCTGTATTAACATGGCACAAAAGAGACTTTTCAATAATTTTGATTAACACTCTCTTCCATTAAAAACAGTATTACCAACCAGCGGAGTTTCCCCCTGTGGGACTTGGGCATTAAGATGGATCCACCTGCCTTTCCTGGCAGCCATGCAGCCATGCAGTGTTAGAAAAAATTAGAAGAGGAGAAGAACAGGGAGAGTGATGCAATTGAGAGGTGAGAGAAAAGCAAGAAAAGGGGTGTCAAGGGAAAGAAGACAAATACTAGGAGATATAGAAGAGTTAACAATGGAGGAGGAGAAGGAGAGAGAGATAGTACTGTAAAGGGCAGCAGCTGATTACCTCTCCCTTTGTGCAATGGCCATGCAGTAAAAAGAAGATGGTGGGAGTGAAAGAGAAAGATAAGTCCCATGACCACACTCCAGCTGTTCTCATTCTGTCAAGGCACACACACACACACACACACACACACACACACACACACACACACACACACACACACACACACACACACACACACACACACACACACACACACACACACACACACACACACACAGTGGAGCAGGTTGTTCAAGCTGTCACATCACCCTCTTCCCATTTCAAAGAGTGACAAAGACAATGAAGTGCACACATTCCCTCACTCATTTAATTAAAATGTCACACATGCTTTTCACATTTACCCATAATTATTAGTATTCAATTTTGTGTTAAATGATTAATGTTAATGTCAATGCTAAGGCTCAGCTTCCAACAGCGTAGTGTAATCAAAATTCACGCTAAACTGAACTGGAAGGAAATTGAGCCCTTGATTATTTGTGTAAATTAGAGAATAAAAGCTGGATCAGGGTTAATGTGTCACACTTTCTGAACTGTGAGTGGAGGCCTTTCAAACCCGACACCATGGAGACTCTATAAATAATTGAAGTCATTTTCAAAGCGAAGCAGTGTGAAAATTATGGCAGCAAGAAAAAAAATCTCCACCTCTAATGTGACGCTTCTTTCTTCTGACTGCTCTGAATTTAAATACAAGGCCTACTCGCACCTTGCATATCTCTCATTCTAAATGAGATATAATTGAGATATTACATGCTAATTGGAGCTCTTCTCTTCTCTCCCCTTTTCTTTTCTTCTCTTCTCTTCTCTACCTTCTCTTCTCTCTTGAATGTCTGTGGTAAAACAAGAAGGTAAATGAGTCCCAAGGAAACCCACAACACAACCCATTGAGAAAAAGAAATACAAAGACCACTGCAAATATACTGCAACACAACTGAGGTGTTTCCAGTGTTTTCGCTGCGCTGAACCCAGCCGATGAGGCGACAGATTATTGCGTTTGTATAACCATAGTATGTGGTGGGCAGTAGGGCAGGATCAGACGAAACAGGTGGAAAAAAAAATAGACGTGTGCAGGTCCTGGAAACATTTCAGTTTTGTTGCAGTCTATTTGCAGTGCTTTTTCCTAATGTGTTGTGTTGTGGTTGTAGGAAACATTGCTCTATAAGTCGTCATCGTAGAATGGGGGAACAATTTGTGATGACGCCCCTAGATGCCAGTCTGGTCAGAAATACCTGATGCCTTATCAGAACATCTCATCTCTCTCTCTCTCTGTGTGTGCCTTATGTCTGCTCCTTTGCCCAGCTACGAGCATCTGTAAAGAAATTAGTGTAGTTTGGAAAGACTGCTACCACAGAATGATCATTTTAACATATGAATATGTTATTATTTGATGTTATTGAGTCACTGACACTTCCACAGGATTATGAACTAAGAGAAAGCTAACATTATGTGTTAATGTGTGTATTCACTGTCAAATTTTCACACTTGGCCTGATTTGTATATGTATATGAAAACTGATACTTGTCTTTGGAGACAAAAGAAAGAGTTTCTTTCAGTTTACCTTTGGACTTAAAGATAGCAGACCTAGGCTTCCTCCTCAGATTTCTAGAAGATTTCCTCAGATGATTTCCTCAGATGATTTCCTCAGACTTCTCGCTTTTCCCTTCTTAGTCTTGTCTATTGTAGAGATTTAGGGTTCACAATTAATGACCCTTAACGCTGAATATCCATTGCCATGGTGAAGCGTCCCCTATTGAGAGGCTGTCACGTGCCACTGTTGGACAGCCTGTCCACTCCTTTTTCAAACAAACGTTTTCAGATTGAGATTGATAGAAATGAGTTAATACAATTAAATGATACATTTGATTGATAAGAGAAACTGACAGAAAAGTATTATTTTAATTTTTGCAGGTGCTTAGTCCATATTACCTGACTGTACGGTGGTGCTGTCCCTTTTAACGAGGAATAATTAATAAGGTGATTAATTCATTCATTATAATACGTGTAGTTCTCTCTTCTTCTCCTACATCATCTCGTCTTTGCATTTCTTTTTCTCTATGTGTTGTGTTGTGGTATTTCATAGAAATACATATACATGCAGAGCAACACAGGTTGGCCCTGCCGCGCCTAGGCCTAGGCCCGGTTGGGAGAGGTGGGCTTTAGTAAAGCACGATTGTGCGAGCATGAGCATGCGCACTAATATGAGCACGAGCATTTGGGGCGGTCCTGAAACTATTTATTTCTATTTCCTGGGACTGTTGTCCGTAACGGACACTTAAAAAGATGCCGCTGAAGGGTTTGTGGTGTTCTGATGCGTAGGTGGAGTGTTGACTGCAGAGTTGGTCAGATAAATATATTCAAAAGCAGTTGGACAACAAAAAATGGGTGATGACGTCTATGATCAAGAAGCAATCAAGCAGAGGCCCGGATTATTTCCAGTGTGAATCATGCATAAAAAAATAGGTTTAAATAGCCTACAGTAATCAGTTTAATTACAACCCAGAGACAACAGAGGTTAAAAAAACAAACCTGAACATGCAGTTAGTTCTCAGTTAGACACACTGACAGATTAAAATGGCACACTTCTATGCACAGATAGCAAGGGGTTAAAAGTATATACTGTAGTGACTTAAATGAGTCAAGTCTATTTTAAGATTTAGGTTACAGCCCGCCAGATGAGATTTGAAGACAGCCAGAAAAAAAAGATAAGGCACTGCAGACCATAGTATGTAGTGGAATACAAATGAGATACATCAAAGTGATTTAATTACATTTTTTTGACAACAGTAGAAAATGATCCAATTTTTCTCCTCTTCAAAATACTGTATTGTATAATTTCTGCTTGTATAAGGATAACAAAATCTGCCTGATTTAATATCACACAAAAAAACCCAAGTAGACCAAATGTGACTATACAATTATAAGCCTTTGTAGCTTTCTTCATATTAGAAAATGTGAATTTATTTCATTCCAACATTTTAATAGCTGTTATATGTATAGAAAACACATTTAAGTAACTTCCGTAAGCGTTTCAGAGGCAGGTTAATATTAACAACAATTCTGTATGTGTTCAACCTTAGATCAAATACCAAATGAAAATACTGTGTGAATAAAATATACCGTAAATCTCTAGTGTTAAATATAGAGTTTCCACTTGTGGTCAAATGACTGGAAGGCCCTTTGGCTGAACTTATGAGATGGCTCTGTAAACTTAAATTCAGCTGGACCCTCAATGCTGGATTTGGAATATTGGCATCAGTTCAAATCTTAACATGAATCAAGCATCGGGATTCTTCTTGGAAAGCTGTCCTTATCTCAGGCTGCAACAGCATCAAAGAGATTTACTATTAAATTAGAAAGGAGACAAAAAAATGGCTGATTTATTTGGTCCTTGATTGATTGATTGCAGAAGCAGCAAAGCAGTAAAACAGCTAGAAAACCTGTTCAGCTCGCATGCACAGATAACAGCAGGCTAACGGCCATAGCTTCAGGTGGCCTGTCTCCTTTCATGGCAGAGAAGGATCCTCACTAATTTGGTGACAGGATTTGTTTGTGAAGCGCCTTTTGTTTTTAAGCAAAAGCTCCCCGAGGAATCAATGTAAGTTTAAATGACGGGTGATTTGACATAAGACCCCTTATATAAATAAAAAAATCCCTGCTATGCCAGAATTCATTTTCCTTGTGAACTGGCTTGTGAACTGGCTATTAAATAAAGTTTTGACAGATATATGTTTACATAACATTGCAAAGAGTACAACGGGACAAGGAAATACATGCCTTAAAGCAGTTCATTCAACAACAACATATGCCACTGTAAAATTATTCATTTTAGTGGTGTCCCAGGTAAAGGAGCTAGAAAGCAAGGAATAAAGAACCATCCATTCCAGCTCTTACTGTACGTAGCACTTAGATATATGTCTGGGGAAATGATCTGAGGTATGAAACTCCTGAACCATGTTGACTGTACCTCGTCCCCGACCATAAACAACTGCTAAGGTTTTTCCTCAGTATAGGGGAAGCGTCCCCCTCAGCTTCTCTGTAATGAACTGTATCACATGTTGTTGATGAAGAAGGGTTCCCTTAAAGTGGAGAGTCCCCTGCAGACAATGTAGACAAATAGTCCTGATAGTGAAGAAAACAACTGCTAAAAAAAGAAATACAGCCTCTTACCTGAATGTGTGTGCAGTGCAAAGACCACCTTAGCCTCTTCTTTTTCACATTGTAGGAGGATGAAGTGAGGTAAACAAACAATACACACAGGACAAAATGGGACTCTACTAATTGGTACATTTGTGATGGCAACTGCATCTTTGTAATGATTTCATAAGCTTACATAACCTGCCAAATAAAGGACTTAGAAAACAGCAGAGGGATAGAAATTGGCTAAATCAATGATTTTGGTGATGTATTGACAACTGGAAGCTGTGAGTCAGTAGTGCTACTGGAGTATGTTTGTGTGTGTGTGTGTGTGTGTGTGTGTGTGTGTGTGTGTGCGTGCACTTATAAGTGTGGGTGATGTATATAATAACCACACAGACTCTCTCTATGTGTCTTTTTTTCTTGACCTCCACTTAACCCTGAATAGGTCAATATCTGCCAGCTGCTTCACTACCTCTTGTATGTGCGAATGTGCATTCACTGCCTTCCGCCTCCCTCACAGTCTATTTTGGACCCTGCTCTTGTCACCTGAGCACAGACGTTAACAAACAGCACCACATGTTTTTATTTCAATATCGCACTCCACAAAGTAATAAATAGGAGAGAAAACTCAAAACCACATATGGTGTGATGAAATTAGCTACTGTTTAAACAGAAATACTAACCAGTGCAGCTCATATTTAGTATGATAATTCAATAGCAATATACTGCCATTACTCTGTAACATTCCAATATAACCATGACCTGACTACATTTCATTGTCCAACAGAATAATAATCACTGACAGTGGGACAATGAGCCTTCCAAGTCCCTGAAACGCACAGCTAAATGGAATCTAGCCACCATGAACAGTATTGTTTATACCTGTTTTTCCTGCTCTGACATGTCAGAATGGCTTCTGTGGAAAAGGCCTGTTATTATGCAAGTTGAATTAAAACTGCAGCTCTTGCTATTTGCAAATTGTAATTTTTTCAATGAATCATTCAGCCCTGTACCTGTTTCGTTTTGCAAATGTACATTTCACCCTGTTAAATGGGTATAAACGTACAATATGTGTTTAATTTGACAATACGAGCTGTTAGAATGAGTGGAAAAATGTATCATTTCAAATGTATCATAAAAAAAATGTTGCTATGCTCAAGTTAGACACTGTCAAATAATTTCTGTATTGTGGTGGATTACGAGACCAGAAATTGTTTCCCAGCAACATTATTCACTGTAAGTAGTCTTTGTCATAGATTGAATGAGCTCTAGAGTCAATATATTCACAATTATGCCTTTATACTATTTTAAAAGATGTGTCTTCATGACGGCATTTTACTGCAAATGGACAAAATAACTGGACAGGTTGTCATTTTCTGTCCTCATAACTACTAGCTACATACTAAACCCTACCAACAATATTGAGGCACAGGAGAGAAGATGAGAGGAAGAAGAGAAGGGGTGTAAGATAGAGTAAAGGTAGAAGGAAGTAGGTCGAGATGGAATGAGCTTGCCAACACGGAGAATGGGAGGAGGGTGAAGGAGGAGAGGAGGGGGAGGAAGGGAAAATGAAAGGCATGTGAAAAAGTAACATTGGGGCCTGAGGCAGAAAGAATTGGACTAGGAAAGGGATACAGTAGTTGAGATTTAGGAAGTGGAGGCAGATGTTGAAGACCTGAGTGCATGTGAAGAATGACAGAGGGAAAGCGAAAGGTTGGATTTTAGAGAGGACTGGGACATAGTGAGGAGAGTAAAAATCCGAGGGGGAGATGCGGATTGTAATGCAAGAGCAGAGGGAGGACACTGGTGGAAAATTACACGGAAATGTGTGAGCATAGGAACATGCGAGGATAAAATAAGAGGTGAAGGTGGAAAGATAAGAGAAAGGATGTGAAACAAATGGGCCAATGATGTGCAGAGAGTGATGAAGATGAGGAAAGAAAGAAAACTGTGGTGCAGGAAAGAATAGGTAATGATAATAAGAAGAAGATAATGTGTGATGATGATGTACTGTATCTAACTGACATGCCCAATATAAACAAATGAATATATAAATAGGTACATTTCTTGACTCTTGTGTCATCACTGCCCACCAGTGCTTGTAATAAAACTAATACTACCTTTACCATTATCTCCAACATCAACATTGTATGCATTTTGAATGGTATCTATTTCAAAGCTATTTGCTGTGTCATGTTATGCCAGTTTGCCTTCAGCTTTAATGGTTACAAAACAGATGACCATACTAATTCAATCAGATTAGATGAAGCTGCAGTGATAGCGATGGATAAATTGAATCTTTGTAGGAGCAGAGAAAAGGATACAGATAAGAACAGAGCCAATGCAGGGTATGAAAGATAGCTACAAAATAATTACAGCAGAATTCAATGATATAACAAATAATTGACTGGATGTGTGTTTGATGCAGTCTAGTAGGTTTTTACAGATCAACAGTGGACAGAAGATTTTTCACCTCTCACACAGAAGGCTTTATTAGTTCGACTAACTGGTGAGGTGTCTCAGTTTTCTCTGGATTTTCTCTCTTTGTGCAAGGTTTTTAGGTCTCTTTTTTTGTGGAATTAGGCTACTACCCTAATTAACCAGGCATATTGATATTCTATACATTTTGCAGAAAACTGGGAAACTGCTTTAAATTCCCTTTCTGTCGGTAGAACTGATAATTGGTAAATGGAAAGTCTTTATGCAATCTGTACAGAATGGCACAAAGCTGTGGTAAGGAGTTTATTTTTGGCAGTGTTGGGCAAAAACTCTGTAATAATCCTTTATCATATTGTAATTTAAGTAGTCTGAGAGAATATTTCTGCACCTCCTCTTGGCTTTGTCATCACGCTGTTGAAAAGCTTACCTTTGACAGGTCGATCACATGTTATTTCAGAGACAGCGCTCTTTCTATTGTATGTCACTTTGAATGCAGATGTGTGTGCATGGGTCCATGCCTATGTTCCTACAGCCTTATGGTCCCAGAGCCCTATGTTCCCGCATTTGAGATTTATCACATGGTGTAACCCTAATACATAGGGCTTGATTTTGAAAATACATCTTGTAATGTGGGAACATAGGTCTGTGGAATCACGGAGCCTAATTTTCAGTGAAAAAAAAATGTTTCCATTGTTTCTGTCCGGGTTGCTTCGATGTGTGGATACTGGCTCAGTAACATAATTCCAGCAATTCCTGACGACGACTGCAGATGTATATCAACATTAAAATCCCCATTTAGCATTGTGTTTATTATGCATGTGGGCTGCTCTGTGAGCCTACAGATAGCATGCGAAACTACTCACAATATTTTCTCTCCGGGTCCGAAACCAGTGTTTCCCATAAATTACCTAGACAATGGCAGTCTACCATAGACCAATTTGTCCCACCACAGTTTCATAATGAATAGAAAACACGTTGGCACTTCTCATAATAACATAAAAGATCTGTAGCATAGCGCAGCACTTCTCCTTTACAACTTGGTGAGGTGACTCACTGACTTGAGTGGGGGAGACGCAAGGTCGCCTGTCACTCCACTCAGCAGCTGGGAATTTATTTGTGCAAAAACTGCAAGCCCTCCTGAACATTCACTGCTACATAAAAGAGTTACGAGCCCTAAAAAGAGGTCAACATAACTACCGAACAACAGGAATGACCAAAAAGACTGAAAAAACAAGCTGTTAACTCAATTACCAGACCTAACCGAATGAGACATGAGGGTAACCCTATATACTGGCAGAACAGAAACCAACAAACACACACAATGGAGGACAACATGGACAATAACTAAAACTCAACCCAAAGAAACCCTGATGCTGCCAAAGCTTGTGGTACGGTCCCCATCTTTTGATTGATCAGGAAGGAGAACTCCACTGCCAGGTAAAGACAGAGAGAAATACATTGAAGTGTGTGTCCTTTATCCAGAAAAGAATATAACATCAAAGTGCTAATAAAGGAAACCAAACTAACTAAATGTGTTTTATGTACGTTTAAGTTGCAACAAATGCAAGTAACTGAACATGTGTTAAAGATTTGTGTGTGCGTGTGTGTGTGTGTGTGTGTGTGTGTGTGTGTGTGTGTGTGTGTGTGTGTGTGTGTGTGTGTGTGTGTGTGTGTGTGTGTGTGTGTGTGTGTGTGTGTGTAATGTGCATGTGGTCAAAAGCTAAAGTATGTCCAGAAGGGTTACCGGCATTTAGAAGGTATTTAACATGTTTACTGTCAAAGTCTAAAAAAGTGTCAAGTTAATGTTTGTAGCTTGAGCCTTGAATCACAGTCAGAGCTTTACAAGTCCACAAGTTTGCAGAGAAAACAGAACAGTATTCCTCAGAGAAATGCTGCCATATAATAGGATTGGATATTAATACTATTAAGACTCAGGTTACTATATAGAGGTGAAGTCCCACTCCTTGCGGTGGAATCTTGTTTTTCGTAAAAAAAAAAAAAATATGTATGGTAGACAAATTATTTTGTGTTGTTCCATGAATTACACAGCAAGTCAAGAAAGTAGCAGTTTCTGTAGTACCCCTGATTTGTGTGAAACCGTTCTTGTCACACAATATACGTCACCTTGCTTTTACCAACCTGGAAGCAAAAGAGTAATGATACATCACAGTCTGTATAGATAGACACAGGCATACTAGCTTCAGTGAGACTTAGGGGTGAGTAGGCTTTCTAATTATGAATTCTCACAACTGTATACCTTAACAGTTTTAAGACATGGCATTTAAATTGACAAACGTGTAATTTGTGGCACCATTCAAACAGGTTCAGAAAATAATGTCTTTCTCAATTCAATACCATAAATAGATGTATTCCAAAATAAGGTCCCATTGGGGGCGGCATGGTGGTGTGGTGGTTAGCACTGTCGCCTCACAGCAAGAGAGTTCCTGGTTCACCCTTCTGTGTGGTTTTCTCTGGGTTCAACAGCCTTCTCCCACGGTCCAAAGACATGCACGTGTTAGGTTAATTGATGACTACAAATTGCCCGTAGGTGTGAATGTGAGTGTGAATGGTTGTCTGTCTCTGTCTGACTATGAATCCTTTCCGCCGGTATACTGTCGGTTATACCATAGTCTGGGTGAATACTCAAGTCTTATTGCCTAACAGATGTCCATTAACATGCTAGGGGATACCCACTAGCCACTACCGACCTCATCTTTTGAACACCACAGGATGGCGACTGTAAAGGCTGTATTTCTCATTCCACTACAGAAGAAAACATCATCCAGAATGTCGATAAATGATCAGATAAATGATCTGATAAAATTTAATTTCAGAACTTTCAACAGGTCAGGTCGTAGCCTAAAAATCATGTGGATGATTTTGAGGAGGAGGGGAATGAAATATAGGATGAGCACAGTACAGAGAGGGAGGGAAAGGCAAAGGCAAAACATGGAAACAGCCGGGTACTTCCAGTGATGGGAGAATAGGAGCGAGAAAGAGCGAGAGACAAAGAACCGCATTTTGTCTCATAATTCATTTTTGCAACAAAGATAATAAACTGCATCATATTTTTTTGGAAGACAGATTTGAAAAAAAAAATCCTATACAAAATATATGGACAGTGTGCAAAGACCTTAACACACAAGCTACAAGAAGTAAACTGCAGTGTCCCTCTGAATTTACTTTGTATCACAGCGATCACCACACATCCATTTCACTGTTCAACTCATTATTTCAGGCTGCGGCTGACAGTCACTTTACACATGGATTATTATTTGTTTGACAAAATATTGATTTTCATTTGGGCAATGACATGTCTTTTTATTGACTTTGAATGCTGATAGTATCACATCCGATTTTAAAACGCATGCAAATAAAAATGGTCTTCTGGTTTTCTTTGGCAAGTGACCATGGTATAAGCAGGTTAATGCTCTTTGAGGTGTCTATTAATTCCTGTTAGCCCACCTTTTTTCCAGTATGTCAAGGGCAGCTCCTTTTAAATGGTTAATTATTAACATCGCTATTTAGAACCTTAGAAAGCTTGGTGCTTTTGACCCGAAGTAATTTGAACATAGTGCTCAAATACTGGAAGTAGTTGAGGGCTCTAAAGAATTTGACCTGCGTCATATTCACCAAGAAGGTACAGCCAGGTGGTGTTGCAATAGAAAAGCAGTGCAAACTTGCTCAGCCTTTCAACCATCCTGGCAGTCAATAGATCTGTTGTTGGCAGCTTTTAAATGAAAATCTACCCACTTAATTACATGAAGGTTACAAAATAAATGCACAGGCCCAGCATGAACTCACACACATAAGTAACGACCTTTTAAAACCTTTAAATATTCTTTATGAAAGTTAATATGCATGCACTATTATAATGTATTTCTTTGTGTGGTAATAGTAGTAATGGATATTTTGTGTTGTGAGGAGATGGAGGAATCTGGAAGTCATCATTTATTCGTCTATAAAAGCACCACTTACGTCGTGTTTTGGCTGGCCCCTGTGTGTGTAGACTATGCTTGTATTTTTTGTTTTTTGCCCTGCTCTCTGAGCTGCTTATCCGATGACAGATGAAGTTAAGATTCATCTTTTGTAAACCACTCTGTTATATTTGTGCATCTGCCACAGGTTCCCCTTTGACTAGTGAGCATAAATAAATTCATATATACAGTCTATGCTAGTGAGAGCCGTTTCAACAAATCTGGCATTAGAGACAAACTGCTGTCTGACTGTATGAAGAGAGAGCAGGAGAGAAGGGATGACTGAAAATAAAGGGTGGGAAGGGCTCAATTAATATTCTTTAAACATTTTCTTCCAGTTTCTCTGCTCAAATTCTGACTACTGCATAAATGTCAGAGGCATAATCTCTCCCGTTTTTCTTTCCTTTTCTTCTCTCACTTGCTGACTTCTCCCTGCTGCACCTTCTTTTCTTCCTCCCCTCCCCCTTAGCCCTCTCTCCCTCCCCTTTCTTTTCACTACCCTCCCACTTTTCTCTCTCACTCTCAAAAGCACTCAGTCTCTGCGCTCCCCTTCATTTCCCGCTCCAACATGTTGGCAGGAGGAGAAACAGGAGGATGCTGCGCTCTACCCTCAGTGCGTTCTTGCCACCTCTGCGGCCAGCGCATGCTGCCTCTGACTCTGCCTCTGACTCTGCCTCAGCTTTCAGTTGTCTCCGCCTGAGGGACTTAAGACAGGAGGTGGAGGAGGAACCGAAGGATATACTGGAGATCAGGAGCTCTCACACAATGGTCCCCAACAGGAACAATAACAGCAGGAGGGCAGAACAGAGCAACTGCTCCTCATCTGTGGTGGAAACTACCTCAGCAGTGACCACCTCTCCTGCCTCCTCTAGTTTCCCTCCCTCCTCTTCCTCCTTCTCGGCTCCAAGATCCATGTGGCAAGAGGCAATAAGGAGGAAGCGGTATCTCCTAGACCGGACAGGGGAGTCCGGTGAAGGGGATAAAGGAGGAGGAAGAGGTCAGGAGAAGAGGAACAGGTCCCCGGATTGGCTGTATGAGTCCTACTACTGTATGAGCCAGCAGCATCCTCTGATTGTGTTTCTGCTGCTCATAGTGATGGGAGCCTGCCTGGCTCTGCTGACTGTGTTCTTTGCTTCAGGACTGGTAAGCTGCTCTTTTGCAACATGAAGAGATGCACATGCAGATGCGTTATGCAAAAATTTTAAAAAGAACGAATAAAAAGAACAACCGAGACCATACAAACATGTGGATGGCGTGCAGTAAATACCTACTTGTGTATGCTCTGCAAACAGTTTGGACAGGCACGTCCAGGCACATGTGGTGCACACACACATTGCAGACTCCACATTTTCTATAAGCATGCATAGAAATAGGGTCACACAAAGTAGCTTGCCAATCATGTTTGTGCACACTAACACATGCTTTCACACACACACACACACACACACACACACACACACACACACACACACACACACACACACACACACACACACACACACACACACACACACACACACACACACACACACACACAGAGTTCGCTGGCTTGTCAAACACAATACATGAGCTCCCCTCTCGCATAGAATCCTACACACATACAAACGTGCACAGACATAAAAGCGTGCTTGTGCAACACCTATATGCACGCACACTCTCACAGCAGGCTGTCCTCATCGCAGCACTAATGTGAAGAGAAGGGTGAGATAAAAGTGTGTGTGTGTGTGTGGGGGGGGGGGGGGGTATGGGGCTCAGTTATTGTCTGAGCTCATGGTTGGCTGAACTACGGAGAGGAGATCTCTTTTCCTCTGTCACTATTTTGTTAGGGTTACCCTCGCTCTAAAAACCTGAAAAATGCAATGCCGTGAAAACAAGCCCCTGTGGAAAGAAACAAAAAAACATGAACTACAATTAAATGCAGCAAATAAATGAAATAATGATTAGAACACAGTGATATACCTGTACTAACACAATCTAATGATTGATTGTAGCGGTTATACTGACATAACCTTATTAAAGCTTCTAACATTTTTGCATTAGGAGAGTGCCCTGCTATTCCCTGTCTCTGCTGAGTCTGCTGTTAAGAAGGGATTAGTCTAAAATGCACTGAAAGAGACACAGAGACCTCTGACACACACACACACATACACACACACACTCCACACATCACAAAAATTACCCGAATTGAAACAAAATCAACCAACAGTCAACGGTCAGTAACTTCAGTGTTTGGCGAGCCAGCAATTGCTTTTCAGTGTAATCAGGACCATAAAGACAAAACAGGATCACTCATGCCTACTTAATCCACAAATGAAATCCCGTATATAAACAATTAGAGGAGATAACAATTTTTCAGTAATATCTAATCTGAAAAGTGTGAGATAGTTGATTGTGTTTTATTAACCTTCTACACACTGCTGTAATTATCATATCACAATGTGATTTGTGCCATGGTCTAGTACATTAGGTGGTTAAATAATATATATTAACGGTGCTTTATCATTTGTCATCAGTATTTTGACTCATTACCATAGCCACAACTGGTGTTTGTGCCAGTGAATTCCCTAATTGATCATTTTCCTTTGGATTTATGATTTGATCCAGCTGGCAATATTTGTGTCAATGTGTGAATGTAGAGTTAGGAACATGGGGGCTCCAGAACTGTAAAGACAGCCTTTGAAATCCCCAGTTGTATAAAAATATATATCTACAACCAGGCACTAAGAATTCTGCAATGTTTGTGTGGCCTCACAACAAACTAGCATCTCACTAAATGTATTTTTCTGTTGGGCCACTGCTCAGTCTATCTGTCCTACTGTACATCCTCTTGTCTTTTTGCTACATCCCTGTGTTGGATAGGCATGACTTTTGCTATTCCCTTAGGTTTTTCCCCCTCAATCACCCTCTATTTCTCTAATTCCATGTCTGTGTCATCTCTCACCTCTTCATATTTCTGTCTCGCTCTTTTATTTGTATCCTATCATCCCTCCATCCTGCTGGCTGGCTGACCTAAATCCTGTTCTGTTTTGGAGCTCTGCTCTGGGCGAGACAAACTCTCTGTGGCTCTCTGCAGCCACACATCCTCTCCTGTCCCAGTGCATTGACTGTGAGCATGACAAAGAGACAGAAGGAAAGTGGGGGTGGGGGGCTAAGGAAGGAGAAAGAGAGAGATGGAGAGGATGAGGACAAATGAAAAGCACACAGTGGAATGGACTGGCATAAAAACATTTTGATGGTTAGGTCGCTTCTGAAAACAATGATAGAATGAGTAAAATACTGTATGTTAGTGATGACTGCAATGAGTGCCAAAAAGGACCGTGTGATGATTTTGCGGCATATTAATCTTTAGAGGAGAAGTAGAAAATAATCCATTCATTAATTTGGATTATACAGTGCAATATACATGGTGGATGTTTGACTTTAAAGATCAAACATAAATGTGATACCCAACAAAGCTGTCTCTGTGGATGGGGATATAGCGTCACAGTGTGGTCCGTTAGTAGGGTTGGGTATCGTTTGTATTTTTTCCGATACTGGTGCTAAAACGATACTTTTAAAACGGTGCCGATATTGATACTTTTAAAATAAAACAAAATGAAACCTTTAAAACAGTCAACAACATCAAGGAACAGCTTTTTTTATTCTTCTTCTGATACTTATTTTTGTTATTAGCCTATTATAATGAGTTTTGATCCAAGGTATTGCATCTGCTATCCCTTGTCATCTGGGCTTGACATTAACACCCACCCATCCACCAAATGTGGTCAACACAGTTGCTCCTACTCGTCACTTTGGCTGGTTGAATTTTATTGTCGTCTTCTCAAAGGTCATCTGAATTAATAAACCGTTGGCAAAGTGATACAATGACACTACAACTCCTATGAGCAACAAAAAAAACAAACAGTTAAATTGAGAAACACAGCTACAACTAGAGAAGTAGATCCAGATCCAGTATATGCCATCCACATTAGCAACTATCGATATGTGGTGGAAAAAGAAAAGAGTCTTCAATGACAAGTAGAAGGCAGGTAGAGAGTGGCTAACGTATGATGGCATTAGGAAAAGTACAGAAGCGCAGATTGTATTTTCTTACGGCAGGGAAAAGCAAAAGGGGTTTCGTTTGTAATATTTAAAAAAAACTTCACATTTGAAACTGTAAAAGAACACAACGTTTCAGTAACTCATCTAATACATAGGGGAAAAATGTCATGATCTAATGGTCTAATGTTTTGAGATGCAGAAACCTGGAAAAGGCAGGGAGTGCAAAAGGCTCATTTCACTGTGCTATCCTCCTCTAGCCACCTTAAAGAAACTCCTGAAATTTTTATTAGAACTTTCAGATCTGAGTGTGTTTCAGAAAAGCAGCCGCAAATCCATTATGGATGTGGCTTCAACTTTACTATTGGTTAACACAGGGCTTTTTAGTGTTTTTCCTCACTACATAGGCCCAGAACGTTCTCTCAGTATATAAAGGTTTTTCTACTTTTCCAGTTATGTATTAAAAAGGTGGTTGTACATGCAACCATAGTTGTTTGACCATATCATCATAGAGTTTATGCTTGATGATTTTACACATTGTGGTGCTGAATTTGTGGAGGTTGCATTTGGATTCTTCTGTTGTATTGCATGTATTTAAGCCCTATTAAAAGTAGATGGATGAAGATATCTGTGAAACATGAGCCTTTCTTATGTGTCAAGAAATTCTAACAGTATAATAAATTTGCCTTTATAAAGCCATGTTTATGAACATTTTAAAAGATCCTACAAACCATAATATACAGTTGTATATATACATATATATATGGAGTTCCAAAAGTGGTAGACCTCACAACAATATGATAAGTATAAAGTATAATTGAATACATTTCATTTCAATAAACATTTTCTTTTACAGTCATTTTACCCTGCTAGTCTTCTCAGTCTTAATCCTTCCCTCACTAAGACATTACTCTATGGAGATGAGCAGTTTGAATTAGACATAGGAGCTGTTTCACATTGTACTCTGTAGGTAAGTGAATAACTGTAATATAATGTACAATGGTTGGTATTCTTTCTTTCCTGGAATGACAGGCAAAGCAGCCCATAGATACTAGCATATTCGTAGTATTAGTTCAAAATGTCTACACAATTAAAATGAACATATAAAAAGACAAACTTGTACTGCAATTATTTAATATTAGAAAAGTATTGGTAATTAAACATGCATGCATGTCTTAAACAGCATTTCATTAAAAAAAAAAATTGGATCACAGTCATTTGGAAGACATATTTTTAAGTATTTATTTCTATCTTTCTTACCTTTTTGTCCAGTGACACCCATTTAAGACTTCATATGTTGTAGTGATTTTAAATTCTGGTCTGTATTTGCAGTCTGCCATTCATTCTGAGTCTTTGCACAATTTCTTGTCGCTCAGGCAGAAAGTCAAAGCTACTGAAGTATATACAGAGCAAAAGGGCATTGGTTTCATCTTGTCCCTGACTCCTATTTCAGATTGCATCTCATAGAGAGAGAGGGTTGTGTTGGTGGGGACACTGTATTGTAAAAAAAAAAATCAGAGGAGAACCTGTTTTATTCTGCTTCTCTAGGTGAGTCAAATGTCTGCCTTGGTTAAAGAGGAAAGATGGAAAGATGGGGATGGCTGTTTAGAACACAGTCAGGTAGTTTCATGCCCCCTCTAAAAGTCTATGTGCTCTAAATTTGCTTCATTTGTTAATGTATCTCTCTCAGGCAAACTTCCCTCTAATTAATTATTTCTCCTTCCTCTGATAACACCCCCCCTTAAATTGTCTGTGTACATCTCTTTCTCTCTCTCTCTCTCTCTCTCTCTCTCTCTCTCTCTCTCTCTCTCTCTCTCTCTCTCTCTCTCTCTCTCCCTCTCATGCTCTTAATTTTTTATTTCGTCCTTTTTCAGAACATTGAGGACCACGTGGCCTTTGTAATCACTGTTCCAACGGCGCTGGCTATCTTCCTGGCTGTTTTTGTACTAGTCTGCATTGAGTCCATATTCAAGAAGCTTCTACGTGTTTTCTCCCTGGTCATCTGGGCCTGCTTGGTTGCCATGGGTTACCTTTTTATGTTTTCTGGTGGGATCATCTGTCCATGGGATCAGGTAAGACGTCTGTATTCCATAGTGAATGTATTTGTTGCAGAGGAACATGTGCTACATTCTGTGATTGCTTGGTTTCACCCGTTTTATCTGGAAGTTTTAGAAGTGATTTAGTGGGTCAGGGAAAAGCCATACAACAGATTGTAAATTAAACTTTGAATATTCAGTATGGTTCACTTAACTCTTAAGGTTAGTACAGATAGGAAAGTATTGAACTTTTCAGGCGAGCCGTGCGACGATGTGGCACGACAGCCAGTCCGCGTTGAGATTGTGGTAAGCATCATAAAGTTCTCATTGTCTATCCAGGGGATCACCACAGACGCCATTGTTGCAGTTCTTGACTGCATCAAGGAAACCAGACTGTTCCTATGGATATAAAAAAAAATATGGATAAACCTATGACCTGTGGATGGCAGCAATATGGTCAACCTGGATCATTTTAAGGATTTCGGTTGGGAGTCACTCTGGGAGTCAACCGATCTGGGTTGTGCAAATGAGTCAAATTCACCCGATTTCTAATGAAACTTGTTCCTATGATGTTATCTACAGTTAATGCAGTCAGTCACTTAAGGGAGTGCATGACCAAATGTACGCCGTGGATCTGTAGGGTTTTATTATCTTCAAGCGCGGGCAAACATAGAGTTTGTGATTGAGTAAGTCCACTCACACAGTGACAGGACCATGCAGGAGCTGAGTCAGCCATACAGTGAGTCTCTGTCGCCAGTGGCACTCGCCACTTGAGTAATAGGCTACAAGAAGCTGTAGGCTATTCATCCGCGGTGCGAAACAGGGTCAAATGGACTAATATGAATTTGAGGATTTAAGGAATGGATTTTAAACATATGTAGTAGCCTTCAACTCAAAGCACAGTCAAATTTTTCTATAAATCAGTTACATGAGTGGTGGGCCATAACTTGGGGAGGTTTTGTACATTTCTCTGGGTGAAGCAGGCTGTCTGTCAATCAGACAATTCCCTGTCTCTGGTATTATTCTCCATGTACCCGGATGTATCCTGATCCGCGATCTCAGACTAACTGTGACTCACTCCAAGTTGACGTTTGATGATAAAAATTAACTTGTTGCTGCAAGTTATATAACATTTGAAAGCATATATAGAGTTCTATGTTGTTGTTGGATTGTAAACATTTCAAGATGTTTTGTGTTTGATGCAATTTCTCATTTAATAGTGGAAAATTTGGGAGGACCCAACTGACTCGCTTGAATGGTCACTAAAGATCCATGATTCTTTGGTTATTTTAGGGAACTGGATGAAAGAGCTGGGTGGCGAGTTAACCAATCATTACTATTGCGGAGTGAAGTCTATACCGGTCTGATCTACGAGGAGAACCGCTGTGTGCTGAAGAGGCAGCACCCTATACGGCTTCGGAGGTTAAATAACTGGCGGCCTGATCTCACTCAACAGCTCTTTTAAGAGCCACACGCTTCATCTGAGGGTTCATTTGTGTTCTTTTAGAAGCATTCAGATCCCTGGTTAGCACCAGCAAACTTCTCATTTAGCACAAAAGCAGAGTAGGGTGTAGCTGCAGGATGAGCCGGCTGAGCGAAAGGAGGCTGCTTGCTAACTGCCTCGTCGCTCCAAACGTGTCGCTTAATCATATTTGTACCATCGTGGTCCAAATATGATCAAGCAACACGTTACTCACTTCCAGTCTGAACGGCCCAATAAGACTAACTCTTAAAAGTCTTTATAGTAGCTCAACAAACATAATGTGGGTCAAATATAAGCACATAAGGGATAAAATAAAAATCTGGGCCAATGGATTTTGGATGTTGCTGATGCATGATTCTTTTTTCATTCCCTTCCTCTTTTTTTCTCTTAAACTTGTGAAAGTTAACCATGTAGCCCCATCTTTTACACTTGAGTTTCAGAGAACATTTATATACAAATATGACACCAATTTTCCATCCAAAAAGAATTCTGGTAGCAAGAGGAGCTTAAGATTTGACTTGGCTTTTATTCGTCTATTTCCCTTCTGCTTGAGTTTGATTCTACCGATGTTATCCAACAACACACCAAATGTTGTTTATGTGTCTATGTTGAGTACGTAGAGGGAAGATACTGTAGTTTTGAGTATAGTTATAAATATGGATATGGATAAATGTGAAACAAGACTTAGGGGGCTTGGGAAAAAATCTCCTTAAGCTTTTATTTAATCTCTTGTGATTTTTGACCTACATTCTAAATCAGGGTGTCTTAAGTTTTGGACTGATCACGCACAAGCTTGAGTGCTCTCTGGCATTTCATCATGTTTTTTTTTGTCTTGTTTTTATTTTTCTTAAAAAGCTCTTGAGATTATATATTCATTGGATAAAAACTGGATTATTATGAAGTCTGGCCGTCTGTATAATTGTTGAAACATCACAGTTATGTATTATGTGTCAGACCTCTTGACTTGACTTTGACTCAATTAAAAAAGAAAGATTGATTCCCTGAATCTTTTTGACCCTCACCTGCTTTGGATCAAATGGCCGTTATTGTCTTTTATTTAGCACTTTACTCTTAATATTCTGAAATTAGTACTCAAATTCATCCATCATAAAATCACACACATAATATAAAAAAACAGTCAATACTGAATGATATGCTGTCAGTAGGGAAGAGCAATGACTTAACTTTGAGCCGCTTCTTCCTTACAATTATATACTTTAGAGGGATATGGCTGATGGTAGAGAAAAAAAGAGTTTGACAAACCATATGCTAAAGGTCATGATAGTTGTGAGGACAGTGAGATCAACCACAGAACCATTCATATTATTATTATTTTCATGCTTTCTTAAAAAAACAGCTGAATTGAAAGCGCATCATTTAACTTGACTGCTACCACAGCATGTGATAGAGAGCTGATTACATAGTCAACATAATGCATCACTGCAGCCAAATGGGAAATTTGTGCTTTTTGGTTAAAGAGCCACAAACCGAACCGAACCGCTGTATCACAAGTCGCGCTGGTGGAAAATGTGCAGTCAGCTGATGAATATGAATGAAGCTTGTGTGAAACTGCTATAAATCAACTTGTATGAATCAATACATCTTTTTTTTGGTCTATTATTTATCAAGCTTCTAGAGCACTATTGCATGCTTGTCCCATTTGGTCCTTATACTGTATAGCAGCATATGAGTCAGAATGCATAGAAAATGCTGTTGATCAATTCAATTCAATTCAATTCAATTTTATTTATAGTGCCAAATCATAACAAAAGTTATCTCAGGACACTTTACAAACTAGGTAAAGACCACACTCTATAACTTATTTATGATAAACATAGACCCAACAATCAGAAACCAGTTACCAGCCTGTGAAGTTTGTATAGACTGTTTTTTGCAAAGGTCGCAGCAGAAGAACAGATTCAGCTAATTTACCGTAAAAGTAGAGGATTAATAAAACATTATTGCCAACCTGTGTATAAAATAAATACCAGCTGGTCATGCAGTTACAAATAAGCATATCTATATCTATGGATGTTATGTAAAAAAACAAATATATATAAGCCAGCTTTTAACACATAAATATACATAGTAGTCATTGCCCCTTGGAATATATACCTATCTGCGATGTATATTATATTATGTGGCCACATTACATCTGCAGTTAAATGTGGCAAGTCCTGCAACAGGGCTCATTGAAAGCACATTAACAATATTAATTACAATTGACATAGCTGTGGCTGTGGCATAGCTGTGGCTTGGTGGCAGAGTGGGTCGTCCTCTGTTCGAGAGATTGACTAGAAAGGCGCTATATAAGTACAAGTCCATTTTACAGGCAAAATCACCAAGTGCTTCACATGATAAAAACGTTAAATACATCTCAAACAGTAAAATGAGCAAGCAAAACATCTGCAAATGAAATTAAATTAAAAATTAAAATTAAAAAACACAAAATTACGGACATGGGACAAAAGCCAGTTTAAAGAAGTGAGTCTTTAGCTGCTTATTAAAAGCACCAACAGAGGACACAGAATGTAAAACCAAAGGAAGGGTGTGTCACGGAGTTAGAGCCACCGCTTTAAAGGCACGGTCACCTTTAGTTTTTAGTCTAGTGCGAGGGACCAACAGCAATCCTTGGTCAGAAGATCTGGGTGATCTATTTGTAGTGTAAGTTTGGAGCAGGTCTGAGATATACACAAGTGCCTGACTATGCAAGGCTCTGTATGTCATAACAAGAGCTTTAAATTGGATCCTCAACTTGATTGGGAGCTGATGTAATGCTGATAAAATGGGAGTGATGTGAAGTATCCTGCTGGACCTGGTCAACAGCTTTGCAGCAGCATTCTGGAACAGTTGTAGACGGTCCAGGGATGACTTGCTGAGGCAGGTGAAAAGGGAATAGCCATAATTTGGCAATGTTTCTTAATTGAAAGAAACATGCGCGTCAGTGATTTTACATGTTAATCAAAGTACATATTATGGTCAAATGTAACACCAAGATTTCTGCATTTGGACTGCACAGATGAAAAAGAAGAAAGGGACCCCAGATGCCGAGCAACCTTGGAAGCTGTCATGAACGGTACAGAGATAACACACAAAAACGGCCGGACCCAATGCAGACACGGACACGGAGTAAAAGTACAAACAAATATTTAATAACTATAAAAAACGCAAAACACTACAGGGTAAACAGGTAATACAAATAACGAGACGGTCGAGGGAAAAACAGGAACGAGGAGACGACGGGAAACAGGAACACGGGAAACTACGGAGAAACAGAAAAACAAACACGATTAGAATATACTTAACGACGGGGAGCGTGATAACCACAACGAGAAAAGATATGCCAATTCGGGGGAAATAGTTTACCAATGAAGGAACACAACGGTTCTGCATGCCTGTCAGCTCAGGGTATTAGTAGTAGACCAAGTGATCATCGTAACAGGCTGCAGCTTGGGGGGAACGCCTACCGGAACTAGACGACAGGAAACGAGAGGGACACAAACATGCAGGGAAACACAGACAGAGGGAGACAAACTCACAAAAAAGGAAAGAGAGGAGGATACTGACAGAGCCGAGTCTTGTCAGAAGCTGTGATATCTTGAGCAATAATAAGGATCTCAGTTTTATCCAACCTAACTCTCACTAGATGACTTTTGTTTCGCCTGGCTTTCATCTTGACTCCGCCTAGCTCCAGTCAACCATCTGGATTCGCTTCATAGGAAAGTAGGAAAGGTCCTGTTTACTGAAGGAATATCATAGTATCGGGGAACACCGAGGTTGGTGGATTTCCACTGTTGTTCAGTCCTCCAACATTAATACTGGAAACAGAGAATGGAGTCATTTAACCAAGGGGATAAGTTAACAGAGGGAACACGACACATTTTCCTTGAAGACACTTTATCCAGAACATATAAAGACAGGTTGAGCAAAACACAGTTGTGGTCAGTTAAATACAGCTCCTTAGAGCAAATAGAGTCACTATTAACAATAAAGTATAATTAATATAATAAACCAAGTGTAAAAACAAGGTCCAAATTGTGACCCCTGATGTGTGTGGGACCAGACAAGCAGAGGTCTAATCAGCCAGAATAACTGAAAACACCTGTGTGGGTGTTCAGGGGCTCTAAGAAAATCAGCAGCAAAGGTGCAAGAAACCATAATCACGTTGTCCAGACAAATAAAAGAGGATATAAAATCATTGAATTTAGACATAAAAGAGCTGTTAAAACCAGGTGGTCAGTAAATTAAAATACAATAAAACGTATTTGAACTACCAACTTTCGTCATCTGCAACTCAAATGATGAAAAGGCCCAGATGGTCACGCTCCGATTCTGCACGCAGTTTTTGTACACCACCGCGCACAGCGGAACATTTCCCTAGGGGACGCCTGACAGTCTGTATGGGAAAATGAACCAGTGGTTGAGTTGTTGCCATAGTGGGGCAGTACATTAGGTCTTCATCGTTCCTCATCTATCACAAAGAGGTAGCTAAAGATGCACTGATTCACACTCCACTCCATTCATTCCTTTCTTCTGCGGACTAGAAATGGCCATTATGCCATTACTTCTCTGAGTGCTGCATTATAGCCATGTTAATTAACACTTACTGAATAGGTATTATGTTGACTGGCATTATTCCCTATGCATATTTAGGGACTTGCTATATTATAGATTAAGTATATGACTCAACAGTGTTCTCACGTTACTCCATCTTAGTATAAGGTGCAAACTGTATACTATATTCTGTATACTTCAATCTCATTTACCACTGGGCAGAACAGAGACCCTACTTCAGGTATCAGTAAAATGGATGTCAGTGACGTCTCTTTATGCAGTCAGTCATGGAAAAAGCTTTGAATAATGTATATGTTCTTTTTGCCAATAACCAATGATCAGTGAAATAGTTAAAGTATTCTATTGGCTTTTAGGTCTACCTTAAGACGTTCTAGTCACCAAACTAAAAGGAATATTTTTTAGTTCTCATATGTTGGATATACTATCTAGTACATAGGAGATAGTATCTACTACTATAAGTGCAGTAAAACCTTTGTGATTAACATGTTAATACCTTATCAATACACCTGCTCAACAGGCATAAGTCAAACATGTAGAAAACCGATATTTCAATAGGCTCTTATCTGCTGCCGCCGTATGTAGTCTAATTGTTGATCTTAGTAAGCAATTTCTTTTTTCTCAGCTGGGACCACATGGCTAATTATTTCCACTGTAGGCTAAATGCCATCGGACCACACTTGAATATTAATGACTAATTAATAAAAAAGAGTCTCCTCATAATGCGATTTCATCAGACCTTTTATCTTCATAGTCTATCTACACTGTTTACTCAAGTCAGCACCTTTGCACAGTTCCATTATCTTTTACATACATTTTTAGTTAACTAAGAAAGTAAAGCTACCGAATGAAACCTTTTGTTTGTGCTGCATTTGGCTGAACTTTCAATTCCATTTGTATAGTACACAAGGCACTTCATTCAGCACTCTTTTCTCACCCTCAAAACAGCCTAAATAAGAAGATCAATCAGCTCCGATGTACTGCAGAAAAGGAGACCAGGTTTTATTGAAAGGCATCATATTGTCTTTTGTTGACCTATGTTGTTGACACTACTACTCACTATAAACATACTAACAGACCTGTGAACAATCAAAGCTGAACAAAAACCCAATACAACAATTTGCTGCCAATCACTTTAAACATATCTTGTCACTTAAGAGGTTTGTATTTTTGAAAACATCAGATGAGTTATTGATGATGAGACTTTTCCATAGCCCCTGGGAGCTGACAAGGTCAGGACTTTCAAGCATATTATTATCTGCTGCGTGTTGCGCAGAATGCCATTATTTTAAGATGACATGGTTAGAAATTTACATTAAAATATTATACTGGATTGTATCTGTAAATCTGCAGGAAGGAACGCAAAAAAGCATTTTAATCTATGGAATTCTTAAAAATAAAATGTTGTTTATGTCCCAGTCCATTACTGCCGGTGATATTGTTGGTGTTTGTTAACAATATTTTTCCTTCCATTTTCCATATGTTATTCTATTTACAACATACTTTTCTATGTTTCTACCATTTTTATTTGAGCGACCATCAAAAACTCCCATTGTAATAAGAAAGAAGTTAAGAATAACCTGTTCAAAATTATTTTTGTAATGTTATCTTCAGATCACAAGTTTATTATCTTGTTATTTTGAGAAAACAAGTTGTATTTTCTCCAGATAACGAGATAATTAACTCATTATGAGAAAACAAAAGATTGTGTCCTTCTATAACAATGTTTATCAGAGATTAGGACTACCATGCTGTTGTGCACTGCAGTAAAATAAGCCAATGCTACAACTTTAGTGAACCCGTATATACTGTATCGACATTTATGTTAAATATGTTCAAGTGGACAAGATCTTGCTGACGTGACTTTGGAAATCCTTAAACTGACAAAGTAAAAAGGCTTTATTTTGTGCCTGTATGTAATCAGAGATATCCTCTGTAATGTTTAAAATAATTATTTTCAATTTTCAAAAAAATGCAATTATGGCTGTTCTCACCTTCCGTAAAGTACCTTCTGTGCCATGTCAATAAGTGAACAAGCTAGTTATTCTGGACAGAGCTAGTCATCCCTCAGAAAACATAATTATTAAGTGACAGAAAATTGATCAGCCACTATTTTGATAATGTATTAATCGGTTGTCCTTTTTTTCGAGCAGAAATGTTAAACATTTGCTTGTCCCACTACAAAAATAGAAGGATTTGCTGCTTTGCTTGTCATATTAAAGTGAATAGTTTGGGATTGGCATTTTTCACAATGCTGATATTAAGCAGACCAAACAATGAATATTGAGCAAATAATTGTAAGATTAGTTGGTAAAAAAATAATTGATAGCAAATGTACATTCAGTCAATACTTATCTCAACCAGTGGCGGCTGCTGGTCTTTAAAGGAGGGAAAGCTAATTTTTCCTGTCTACATCACAGATGTGTTTGTTTATTCATATGTAAATTCTACCTTTTGTTCCTTTTCAAGAAAATTATCTGTGACCTTGTCGTTCCAACTCGGCGTCTTTTCCAGGGACTTGACCAGTGTCCTCTCAATGGCAGCAGAGCTAGACATCTTAAACGGCCTTGGCCCAGCTGGAGCTGCTGCGCCAGGTTACTGTGAAGCGTGACCGCCTGTGAGTGTGAGTGTGAGTGGCGGGGGGAGAAGCTCCGCAGGTGCCGCTGTACATTGGGGAAAGAAACCGCAGAGTGACAGAACAGAGTCGCTAAACACAACATTAGCCGTTTTTAACAAAGACAAAGTCACTGGGGATCGGTAAAGTCTCCGGATCAGTTCAGAACAACGGAATGAAAAACTTGGAAAATGCTCTGCTGGATGTTTATGCTTGAAGATCGCTGATTTGCTCGTTTAGCTGTCAATCAAAAAAAGATTCCGCCTCAGACTGCTCATCCAATCATCATGCAGAAGCCGAGCGTCCGGGCCAGCCCACTGTCACAAATACCTCCTCGAGACGCTGAACGTCCGATAGGCGGGACAAAGCCCAGCATTTATCCAATGAGCGTCTAGTTTGGATGCAGTGGAACAACCCGCTCTACACTTCCCTAATGAAGTCAGTAGAACTTGAGCGTCCGACTGTGTAAAGCGCTGTGGTGCTGTGTGGAAGAATGAGAAGGAAGTTGCCCCGGTTACCTGTGATAAGTAGCTGATTCTGAACAAAAGAGGAAGGCTTTCTAGCGCGTATTTAGTCAATGAAATATACACACAGCAGAACATATTTAACCCCTTTTTTTTTTCTTGGTGACATTTTAGGGGTCTTAGAGCAATCGCCACTGATTTTAACATATATGTTTATTATTGCATATTTAGTGTAGGTTTTGGTGGTAGTGGTGGTGGTGGTGGAGATCCAACATAAATAAATCCACAAACCATTTTGAAACCCAGCCTAGAGTAAAATGTGAAGGCATTACCCTCATGGTTTTGTAAATTCTTTCACTTGTAATCCTGGACTTGGAGCATGCTGAGAATTTGCTTATCAGCCAATTATATTAATAACCAAGTCTTTGAATCTGTGGTGACCCTGGTGTTACTGTTCAGAAACGGAGGGAGGCAAAGTAAAAGTTTGAGTTAATTAAATGCTCTCTGTGCTGTAGTGAGGAGGAAAGCATGGGAAGAATGAAAGCATGATTAGAGGGAGGGTCTTATGCTCTCCCACTGCCTCAGCTGTCATGTATAGCCCTAAGCTCATTAAGGATGATGGCTTTTGGCCTATCATACAATGTTGCTAGTGCAAGTCAGTGGATGAAAATGTTGCTGCCCATAGTCACGATTGAAACTTTCATATTCAACATGCGCAAAATAGATACGAAAAAAAACAACAACAGAAAATCGTGACTTACATACAAGTACTAATGTACTTGTAGATAAGTTGCTAAGATACCAGCATGTACAGTAATGTGCTTTATATAACTACTTAAATGTCAGACTAATTAACAATGTGGCGGTATCCTGAAAAAAGTGGTTTGAAATGAAAGTAGAGATTGCAAATTAAAAATAGGACACAGAGAGATAGAGTCATGAATGCATAAATTACTTTTCAATCTAAAGATCTCTCTGCATCTGATGATTCCATTCTTATTGGTTCCATGCTGCAGATACACAGTGAGGGGTTAAGTAGTGTACACTAATGGAATGCACTGGAAACCATTTTTTGCTCTCCTGTTCGTGGTTTTTATAGTTTTGATTTTGTATTCTAACACACACAAACATGTACACTTTGACACACTTCCAGGCAAGTACCGTACTTGCTATGCAATGCACTGTTAAACAAGGCACTAATCTTAAGTATTATCAATTTCAGATTCTCAGCTACCCATTAATCAGTGAATTTGTGGGGTGTATTCACAGATAATTCAACTTTGGTTAACTGTTAACAACCCAGGAGTTGGTAGAGACCAAACAGAGCTGTAAGAGAGACAATATTGGATTGACATTCATCAGGTGGCAAAAAATGAATCCAAACATATGACAGTCCTTCTCTGTAATAATGGACTCTGCTGGAAGTGTAAATAATCACCAGTTAGCCAAAAAATTCACCATGTCATCTTAAGAGGTGATACATTTACGCAGTCTTCACAACTTGTTTACGCTTCTCCCAATCTGCCAAATGAATGAGTATGAGTAATTGCAGGTTTTAAAGTGCAAATGTTTGCTGCTGACCAGTTGTACACTGTTTTGAAATGTCAAGTTAACAATGGGGGAAGCTTTAATATCAGTTTTGCTGCTCTATCTCTTATAGTTATTTTATTTAACTCGGCTCTGCCAGAATATAAATTGCTCCACAAAACGATGCGGCATGGTTTGCATTCAGTCATGAGACAGAAGTGGATAGTACAAATATGTTCCCTTTAATCAACTGTGTCATTGTCAATGGTGCTATTTTTGGTATTATTATTTCTATTGTCAATAACAAGGACTTCTGACTGTCATTGTCAATCAGCGCCATCTAATATAGCCCCCAAAAGAACTCAAATAAGCATCTATTTACATATATTGCTTCCCTTCTTTGACATGCAGCACATAAGTACACAGTAAAATATAATGACATGTTTAATAGTACAGTAAATGTCTAAAATATCCTGCAAAATATAACAACTCGTGTCCGCTATGTGTCGAACTAGAGTTATCATGTTATAAATCTGAGAAAGAGAAGAGGCAGGAAGAGTAGCTTCACTAGGAGGGTGACAGAGTGAGAGGGAAAGGCAGGTATATGGAAGAGGAATCTCACTGAAGCACCATGACAAGGGCCAGTACTACAGTTGGTAAAACACAGGAGCATATATTAAAGACATAGAGGGTTAAATCGTTCCGTGCGGAGCTCCTTGGTAGCCGCATACCACATGGTTGCAATGTCCTCGGTTTGATTCCTACCTTTCTTGCATGCCATTCCTCTCTCTCTCTTCCCGTTTCCAGGCTGCATCTATACTGTCATCTGTACAATTAAGGTGGAAAAATGCCCCAGAACTAATGTTTAAAAAAAGTGCGTCTACAGATAATGTCGCAGCAACATCACATGGTGGTTAAGAGAAAATGACACTAAAAAGCAGGCGGGTAATAAACTTCTCATTTTATTAAAAATGTGCTGAATAAAGTAGACCACTGTGCTGCCACTGCTTTAATAAGCTCTCTGTGCATCTTGCCATTTTCGTTCCTTCTTCACACACTGTTAAACCTTACTACCTTGAGCAGGCTAATGTGCATTCTTTACAGATCTACTAGGACATCTTTTACGTTGTCAGATACCAATGCCAAAAGTGTTACATAAAAGCTATTACTGTACTTTTCACAGGGAAAAACACAGTGGCTGAAAAGAAATAGTGGACAAAGCGTCCAGTTTCCTCCTACCTAGTCTATTGCAGCACGATTCCCAGTTAGTGCATATTAGTTTCCACAAAGCCCTGACAACTGGACTACGCACTGCAGGAAATAACATCACTTGTTTACCTTAAAGTGCTCGAGTCCAGACGCTTACGGTTTAATATATTTCAATTTCTGCTCTGGTTTAGAAAAATAACCCAAGTTGATTTGCCTACTCTCCTGCTTATGTTAAGTTATGTTTACTCCAGTGGCACGAAGTCAGTTGTCAAAATGATTATATTTTTTGTGATGATGACATCCTCAGAGATAAACAGCGAGACAGAAAGAGAACAAGATATGCTTACATTAAAAACTGCACTGTCAGTACAGTACACTGTCAGGTAAAATAAATATCACCCAGAGCTCCAAATATTCCCTCAGCTGTGGTGCGCTCACCATCCCCACTCTCAGAGTTAGTTTGTATACAGTACACTTTCAATTTTAAAACCTGAAATCAATTGGATCCTTATCCTCTCCCCACAAAGCCCTCTGTGTTTGCTGACGGTGGGGAGATGGGCTTATCTGTGTGGTCCAGCCTCTACCCCGCACTGAGAGATGTCTGGAGCATGCCTCATCTCCTCCTTTCCTTCCATCTGTGTCCCTCAATCCCTCACACACACACACACACACACACACACACACACACACACACACACACACACACACACACACACACACACACACACACAGTTTTGTGAGTATACAGCCAGCCTCATTAGGCTTTAGGAAAGAGGAAGTGTGGAAAGACAGAGGTGGGGTGAAGGAAGATGCCTTCCAGGTTGATGTAAAGAAGAGGGGAAGGGGGCAGAAATATGACAGGAAACAGTGTTTGACAGGCAAATAGAGCAGGTGATTTAAGGGAGGGAGAGAGAGAGAGACATTGAAAGATGTGAGACAGCATGTAAAGAGGAGCAATTGAGCCAGATTGGATCCAAGACTGATCATGTAAATTACAAACTAAGCACTAAATATTAAATACTAAATATTCTTCTGTTCTGCATTTAATTCTGCATCTTCCCTTTAAATCAACCAATCCTTCATTTTGCTAAGATTTAGTAAGTATAGCAAGCAATGAAATGAGCACACACACACACGCACACACACACACACACACACACACACACACACACACACACACACGCACACCATATTGTAAATCTAGCCTGTAAACGAATCTCTGGCACAGACTGTAGACTAAAAGCCTGATGTAATCTGACACTCCATCTCTATAATTTGTTTTATGATCCCTCCTTAGTGTCAAGGAAGCGACTCATGGTACAGAAGCAGACCTGACTGAACCATGATGGACCACAAAAACAGCCTTGTCCACTTAATTGTCAGAGAGAGGGTCCTTATGTGCTCACCTTACCCATACCAAAGGAAGCCCCTCACTGCTGTAGTACTACATCAAGTATTAAGTATGCTGGTGGACTCAGCAGGTGTCTCTTCCCCTGCAGCCTCTCCATTATCCTTGGTACAGTGTCATGACTCAATAGCCGCATTGGATTTCAGAGCATTCGTTTAGAAAAGGGCTTTATGGACTCTAAGCAAATTATGTTGCTGTATTAGATGACATTTGTCATCAATTAGCAGCTCTCTCTTCTATACTATGAAGTAAGTTAATTATTTCTTATTCCTCTTCTGACATAGTGAATAAATAACACATTTCTTAATCATCCACTGAGGAGAAAAATCTAAATGATCTGGTGCCTGTGGCTTTTTATTAACTTAATTTATTTTTTCAGTTTGAGTCCTAGCCTTAAACCATCGGCTTGTTTAGTTTGTGAAATCTGCCTTTGTTTTGATGTTGCTTTTGCGGCTATTTATTTTAAGATTATTATGTGTTTAAGAGCATGTCTGGGTCTGTAGGTAGTTGATTGGTTCAGATCAAAACAAGGAGCTGCTCTAGTTAATTTTGTCATAACCCAGCTCAATAGACAAGACAAATATGGTGGTTGATTAAAGGGAAGTATTGCAATAAAAAAGTAAACAACTGAATAAATAACTACAATGTAGAGTGTGTCTGTCAGTGACATCAGTAATGCAGATGTAAGTGAATGAGCATAATTATGTCTAAGGTGTTGTAAGATGAAATCAAATAAAAAAACAAACAAAGGCAAAAGGAGCAGACTCTGGATGGGATGAATCCAGGTGAGAGAGTGTGCCAGAGCAGTGCTGGAGCTGGGCTTTAATTCCCTTGCATCTCAACTTGCCATACTGCAAAACATCACAGCCACTCTAGTAATTAAAAAGTTATTATGACCAAGAATCAGAAATACTGTGACCATCTACCCTTGTTTAGTTTCCTCACCTCCGCAAATCACCTGATACACTTTTTAAAAGCCATTTTTAGTTTTGTTGTTTGCTCTCCACTTTTAATAGATACTAGACATCCTCCTTTTTTGTAGAGTGATTAAATGCCGTTCCTTCAACCACTTCTCAGTAAACAGCTTCAAAATTTGCATTTGGATTGCAAGCATTACTATACCAGTCATGGTAGGAATAAAACTAGAAAAATTAGCAAGACATTTTTACTGTGTGCCTGACTTTTAGCCGTTTTGATACTTGGTGCACATCCCGATGCTAAGGGCAAAAGTATTAATAACAGAAGTTGGCTGGTAGTAGTAGTAGGAGTAGTAGTAGTAGTAGTAGTAGAAGTTGAGACTGTAGCAGTTCATAATAGACTGAAATTTCAGAAATCTTTCCAGATTGCAGATTTAATAGTAATTGTGGCACTTATCATCAACAGTACTCTCTTGGCTCAAAATCCAAAGTTGTTTCAAAAAAACGACAAGAGGCTTAACTGAAGATGCTGACATATAATCTTCATAACAGCCTGATACAATCTCTGAACTTGGGTTCCAAGTTATGCACATCAGTCTAGTCTACATATCGTGTATTCTGTGTGCAGCTGTGTGCACCAATTGTGAGCCCTGTACTGTGATGGTACAAAGTGGAACAAAGGCAAGAGAAGTGTCAATTTTGATGGGCTTAAATATTTTTGCACCATCTCTTCTTGGTTTAAAAAAACATCTCAAAATAATATTTTCTGTCACGCAGAAGGGATTATTGTGGGGAGCTATTGGTTAATGCAGTCACATAAAAATGGCTTAAATAGAAGTGAAAATGGAAATGCCAGACTTCAGATCTATAAAGATAAGCTCCACTGATTGTGAAAAAAGACAGTTGTTGCAGAGGTTGGAGTGATAGGCTGTGCAGTTTGGTGACCTTAGTTCTACAAAGACCAAATCAGCAGTGACCCCTGCCAGGCCTGAGAGACAAATCATTCATGCTCATATTCAAGTTCACACCAAGAAGCGCAATCATGTGTGCTGCCTAATCATTGTGTGCCCAGGGTTAGGACACTTCAGAGGTTACTTGACAAGTGGTTGGCTTGTATAATTAAAGTCTGTCTCATCAATACTATTGTTCCACAGAGAAAAGGAGTAATAGACCTTGCAATTAAAAAAAGACATTGCAGGTGGGCCACCAAGCTAGCCATTCCTTTGTTATGAACAGTAAACACATTATACACTTCATGACCTAACTTAAGGCTGAATCAAATTAAAACCTAAAGCCTTAGGCTGGTATATATTTATTAGGAAGCTGTAGAATTCTGTGAAATTACATGAGAAGGATCACAAGAGCATTAGAATATTTGATTATTTAGTCATCAGCGCTTCAGCGTCTGCTAGTGTTCATAATCATTGTTTAAGCTTCCAATGAGGAGACTTGTTGATATAAATTAAAACTTTTGAAATATAATTAGTACCTGTCTGTCTTTTAAACCCTTGTTTGGTGGTCTAGTTAACCTGAGTCTTGGGCTTCCTGTATTGCAGTATGTGTTTAGATAACCTTCTTGTGGACCCAGTGCCTGTCTCCTCTGCTCAATGTTGACCAAGCTCTAAATCTTTATTGGTAGCTCAGTGTTATTTTGAGACTAAGTGAGCTTAAAGCATTGGCATTTTCACTCCTGATTGCTACAATGACTCAGTCAACTCAGGTGGCATGTAAAGAAGTTTATTTGGTCTGTTTGGTCTGAAGTAGAATGTATATACTACACATAGACTTGACCTAGACCATGCCTAATTGTGTCTATCATGCAAGATAGTAGCAATACCTCAATCAAATGCCATTTTGTATAGATATATGTTTCTAGCAATTATTTGCAACCTTTAATGATCGCTCACAAGAAATAGCAGAGAATTGTATGTCAATATGTCACCTACAAACTATAGGTAGGACATTATTATGAAAATGCTATTGTCGATCATTGTTATTTGTCTAACAGCATTTTTAAATCTCATGACATTCAGTACAGTAATATTGTGTTGTTTGAAATAGACTTCAGCAGCTTCCTTTAATCGAACATATGATGCACTGCTGTGAGAATAAGCTTATTTATAGCTGTTGAGAGTATGCCCGTAACAATTAACACAACATCGCCTGATTGCAAGTATTTGAACTGCGAGCAATAATTTTGCGTAATGGTAAGATGCCACGATGGCAACAAACAGAAAGTGAGTTAGGTATAAGGCATATTCATCCACTGGGTGAATAAAGTGTCTGTCTGAGCACAAAGTCCCAATGCCAGGGTAAATCTTGCAGTGGGATCCAGGCGTGATGCCAAATCTGGCCAGGGACGTAAAGAGGTGAGCCTTTCCCTTCTTTATATCACCCTTATTCTGGTGCCCGTGCTCGGACCACACCTATTTCTGAATTATGCCTTCATTTTGATCCCAACTACAGTCCTACAACTGTACACACCTTTAACATTTCATGTTCATGAGTTCATGATTTCACTGTATCTGGCACAGTTGCGATGCTGTCATGGTGACAACATCTGGCCACAGACAGACTGACTGTCTCACTGGAAACTATACCGGCCTTGCAGCTGCTAAACATGAAAGAAGAGGGCTTGGCTATCATGCCATCTTACTGTTGCTAATATTGTAGTAATGGCTAAATGTGTCCTACAAGGTCACTACATAAGGAAACAGGTATAAACAGGAAGACGTTTAATTAAATCAACAGCCTTATTGATAATGTGTGAAAGACAAGCCTATGTAAAGCCTTGTATGAAGTCTGGAATGGGTACTTGTTCACTCATGTTGAATGACAGTTTGTTTTTTGTTTTTTGACAGTGAAGCAATTTTCACGTATGAACCCCAGATAATGTCAGGAGTATCTGGTCGAGGGCGCTGGGGGGGTAACATGACCTAAGTGCCTTCAAATTCAGTTCATAATTCGGTCATAAAAAGCACCTGTTAGCGGCAGCATGGTAGAGACGTCATCAAGATGCCCAATTCAGCTCCAAGAATACAGTAATTGAGTTAAAGTGCTTTTTTGTCTGCATTGTTTTAACATAAGTTGACACATCCCAGTGGCCCATGTCCACACATAGGGGAAACACTATAAATAAAAACCAAACGCCTACAGTTATTATAGATCTACTGTACAGTTGTTTTAGAGTACACATTTTTTTTCACTAGCAACAAATTGCATATACTGCATCATTAGTACAAAACACTATAGATGGTTAAACGTTATTTTAACAACATATTAAATAGTTATTTTCCAGCTATGCTATCCAATTTACAAGTCACTTTCTTAAAAGGACCATCAGTCAATGTTTTTTCCTGCATAGATGATTGCTGGAAATTACCAAAGTGGCCCAATTGTAAAAACAATATTTACGGCAAAATGTGCTTTCTGATGACAGGTTTTCTCATGTTCTGCTTTGGTTGCGAGGAAACAGATCGTGACTGCTATCCAATACGGAAGTGCCAAAAACTGCATTTCACCGATGGCCACTAGGGACAGGTTTCAATTTCACAGTGCCATTTTGGTAAGAGGAAATGAGGCGAAGTCTGACTCGTCCCGTAGGCGAGTACGAATGGATCAAGTTGAGAGAACAGATGGGTATTCTATGTCCATTTTTAATACAGTCTTTCTATGATACCAAAGCACTACGTGTCATGTACGTGTACCAGCAGCCGGTCAGAGGGTGCACCTGCAACACCCAACAGCCTCAAAACATAATTAATTATTATTAAAAATGAGAAAATTAATTTGTTTTTACTTCAATATTCAATACAATTTGACATAGATAATCATGACTGGGCAAATTATATGTTCTACTTTTATCTGCAGTAAAGCGGCAGCAGGTCTGCAACTGCAGATGACATATTAGTCATTTAAAGACAATTTTAATTAAAACATGAATAAGGCATTGTCTTAAAGGTAACAGATAATCCTTTCTTATTTGCTACTATTTACATTCACTGCCATAGTTAGCCATTAAAAGAGTAGCTGTGTAGAACTGTATGCTAGTCACCCAGGCTTAAACAGTGGAGCTACTGTTTATCAGTTACTCTCCCTCTCTCTTGCTTTCCTTTCCTCCTTCCTTCTCACCACCCCCCATACCCTAACCCCGCTTTTCAATTGGCCCTGCAAATAACCCAAGAAAGGTTAACTGGCACCTGGCTGCAGCCTGTGAGAACACTGGCCTCTTTTTATTCATGCACTACAGCAGATGAGCTGCTTAAGCCCTGCAGCAGAAGGCATATTTAAGAAGTGTGTGTATGTGTTTGTAAGTATGTGAAGCTTGGTTAAAAAGGGAAGCACTTTACATGTTGCAATTGAGGTGTGAGGTTTGCAATGTTAGAGCTGATTGTCCCATTTTGCTTCTTGCAATCAAGGGAGCTTGGGCAAGCTGGAGACATTGGATCAAGTGTTTAGTGTACTTTATTATGTTTAATGTCACAAATATATGTTCCTTCCACCCTTTCTCTTTTGTAATTTAGTCTCTAGCTCAGTGGCTCCCAACCGGTATGCCCCGGATGACTGTCCAGGTGTGTTTTAATGTTCCAAAGTTTCTTACTTAACACTATGCTGCAAGCAATAGCGCTCTGTTCTCCAAGGTGATAGACCCCAGCTTTAAAACGATTTCTTCTGGCTTTATTTTGAGTAAATATTTATTTTAAGACATCACACTGTGGTCCAAATGTAAGATAACATTAATACTAAATAATAAAATTACATTTATTCTTATTTTCATACAGTTTTATGCCTATTATTTTCAGCCAAAACAAAAGATCTACCTAGTAGGCTTATTCATAATATTTAATTCATTAATATCCTACTTTTTAAAGAAATGTTGTTAAGGTTTTGTTTTTGTTAATATATGATGGATATATACAGTTTATGATCGGTCACATTTGTTGTTCTGAGGATTTGAAATCTGATATTTCAAATTGATCTGAAATCGATATGAAATTCTACGAAATTGTTAACTGTTTTCAATACACATTTTCAAACCAGTTGGGTGTAGCCTATTCATTGTTTTTAGTTTAAGCTCTGTAGGGGTTTTTAAATCTACGAAGAGTTGAAGTGCCTTGGGGTGGAGAAATAGCTTGATGGCAAATACCTCCCCGGTCCAGCCTGATTTTCATATTCATTATTTATAATTTGATACCACTGATATAAGCTACATAAATAAACCTCACTTTAGCAAGCAGCGTTGGTGGTGATCAGACTTGGGTCATGCCTTTTCTTTGCCCACAGGACTGTCAACACTGATATTTTATTTCCGTCTGTATTTTCTTTTCTTGTGCATCTGTCTCTTTTACTCTCTTTCTCCTTCTCTCTGTTCCGCTGTCCTCTGCAGGTGTGTCATAAGTGTATTTCTTTCTCCACAGGTGTCATTCTTCCTGTTCATTGTGTTTGTGGTTTACACCATGCTGCCGTTCTCCATGCGGGACGCCATCATCGCCAGCGTTCTGACCTCCGCCTCTCACACCATTGTGTTGAGTGTCTGCCTGTCCACCACAGCTGATCACATGGAACCAGTAGTGTGGCAGGTAAGGTGATCAAACATAATTGTGGGTTAGTAGTAGGATTGAAATTAAATAGAACAAAGGGCTATTAAACTAGCTATCTTTTGTTCATTAATCATTATTAATTAGTGATTTGATGAGTGTAAGATTGGCAGTCAAAACAGAAATTTTCTCTTTCTTGTCGAGAGTTAGATGAGAATATTAATACCACTCTTATGTTTGTATGGCAAGGCTTCCTTTTGGATATTTTCAACCTAGGTTTTGATTTATTTTCAGTTGTTGCTATACACTATAATGTCACAATCACTCCCTGTAAAGGTTTACGCAACTCCAATTCCCAGTGAGCACTGCTTTACATTATACACAAAAAGGAGATACCTTGAAGGTACTTGAAGCAAACAAAGCCCCTTTCACACAGAGATTCCACATCAGAGCTGCAATTAAGGTACGCCTCAATGCAGGCTTTGTCTATTCACCCAGAAATAAGCAAAGGTGGTGTAATACAACTCCAGTTTGTGATTTCACACATCAGCTGGCATTCCGGAAGCAAAAGAGGCACTGGCATCTAGTGTGTGTGAGTCAATCTGCACTGTTATTCAACCACTCGAACCCAACCCACAAACTGCCGACTTTATGCATTATAGTAGCACAGTTGTCAGTAGAGAGTGTGTTTGTATAAGAGAGGGGGAGACAGTGGACTATTGCTTGCAGTGTCTCTGTAAATTAATAATAACATGTGCTACTCCTAGCACTGCTTTGTCTTTTTTTGACCCTCCTGTGGGTTGACTCGCTTCCATAATGAGTGTTGCCACTGCTGGCTCAGGAGTCCAACAGATCTAGGCTTTGTTAAAGGGGCTATACATGAAGCTGCTTATACTCTGCAAACAGGCAGACCTGCTGCCGACAAAAGAGATGCGGATGGTGTTTCTGTCCGAGCATTTATGAAACATTATAAACCTGTGAAACCTATTAAATCAGAATCAGAATCAGAAAGAATCATTAATGAGGTCAGCTGCAAATGGAAAAAAAACTTTTTTCGTGGCCAGAGGTTTTGACCCCAGGAGGGGTGTGTTTCTGTCCTCGCTTCAGTGTCCTGGAGTAATGCAGGTCCTGGAGGGACAGCAGGTTGCAGCCGATCGCAAAAGTAGATGATACGTTGCCGTCTGCTTTTGTCTTCGATAGTAGCAGCAGCGTACCAGATGTTGATGGAGCAGATGAGGGTGGAGTCAATGCTGGAGGTGTGGAAGTGCACCATTATGTTGTGCTCCCACTTGAGGTGGGACGGCTGGCTGATGATTGTTCCCGGGAAGCGGAAGGACTCCACATTGTTGACTGGGGAATCACACAGGGTGATGGGAGTGGGTGGGGCTGTGTTCCTTCTGAAAACCAAAACCACCTGTAGGCAGTCTCAACAGAGATCATATACTGTAACAACAACAATATACTATAACAACAACACAAGCTTTTTTAAACCTAAAGCTCCAGGACAGTATATCCTGCCTTATCCATGCTCAGTGGGAAGTGTAACCACTATGTTTTGTTTTGGTTTGGTTTATTATCCAGATTAAAATTGAATAGAAATGTTTTTCATTTCCAGACATTTAATGTTTCCCCATTTCTGCTAATTTCTGGTCAGTTTAATCATACAGTCGGTATTATTAGCAAACAAACAAATGTGACCTTTAAGCTAAACCTGATTTAGCATAGCAGGTGAGGGACATAAATCCTAATGTGTTTTTTATACATTATTAAAAGGTCACCCTTTTTCCAACGGTATTTCTGTTTCAAGCACAAAATGTTCAGGCAGTTGACATATGCTGGGGTAGACATTTAACAGGAAGCTAATGTAACCAATGTAGCTAAGGCAGACTTTAATTAATTTGAGCTCATTCAAAGCTGATTCCAAAAGTCAATTATTGCCAATACACCTACGGCTAATTCCAACTAATGCATAAAGGAAACAACATTAGTTTAACAAGCATGCCATTGAAGCCCCACCTTACTGATAATAATAGATTTTAAAGTTCAGGATGCAATTGAACATTTCAGAGCCACAAAGGGCATTTCTAGCACACGAAAAAGCCTAGTCATTATCATTATACCATGTTCTCACCTCAGCAACTACCTACATGTAAATTGTTATTCTCTATACCTTTTATGTGTGTATTGGTCTTAATCAGCTATGTTGCTCAATCCCAGTCTGACTAGATTGATTCTATAAAATAAAGAATTTATCATAAATTATTATTAATCATAATGGTAAAATTTTCTATCATACAATTGCACGGCTATTCTATGATTCTTTGCAGGTGTCACTTAAAGTTTCCTCAGTGCAGCTTTTTGGAGAAAAAAAAACTGTTGTTGAGAGAGCTTTTAAAGCCCCTCAAAGCATGAGGCCAACAATCAGTCTCTCTTAAAGAATTAATCAAAAGGACCAACTATAGTCTGTATTCAAAGGACATACTGTCCTTCAGATAACAGGAAAGCGTCTCCCCTGCTTCATAGATTACATAATAAAGCATAATAGTACTCCATGTACTTCTTTCATAATGTAACTGTACTGGCATCTGGGCAGCCTTGGGCTGTATACTGCATGGTCACTATCTGCCAGCTCCTCTAGTGCATCAGGTCCGTTTGCATGTCAGCATTATTACAGTGGAAAGTGTGTCAGGGAGGAGTGTACTTACAAAATACAAGGATACAGGTTTTGGAATTTCTTCTGAGTAAGTAAGTAAAAGTTAACCAGTCGGTTTTTTTCCCTCATTCTTTTTTACGGTCTTGAATGGTAAATGGTAAAATGTGTGTTAAAAAGTTTTTTACTTTACTCTTGTATTTGTTTTTTTGTAGTTTCATTGTTGAGACATGTTATACTTAAATTATATTTGCTTGTACTATACAGTATATGTTAAATGGTGGTAGTCTTAAAAAAATAAGAAAATACACTCATAGTCCAGTACTGGTGTTGCTAACAACTGAATAACACTAAATACTAGGAAGGTAATAAGGGGTATGATGCCTTTGACTCAACCTGCCAAATATATTGTTAGTGGCTATATTATTTTACCTGACATGACTGTGACAGACATATAAGGACTGTCTGTGTGTGTCACGTGTGTGATTGTGTCAAGTGCTTTGTTGGAAGGAGACAGATTGCTGCTCAATCTGCAGTCAAGATAGCTTGGTTGGCTAGATGTAACATTGCCAAGGAACAAAATGCCCAGTAGTAAATACAGACCATATTGTGTGTGTGTGTGTGTGTGTGTGTGTGTGTGTGTGTGTGTGTGTGTGTGTGTGTGTGTGTGTGTGTGTGTGTGTGTGTGTATGCGCAGTCACCAGACTTTTACAGGTGTATAGTTGAGATCAAAATGAAGGCAAAGTTCAAAGATGGGTGTAAAAGTGGGGTGTTTGTTTGTATCTTAGGGCGTACTCACACTGTCCTTCCGTACCGCGACCCGGGCTTTAGGGTACTTGTCCCCCCTCCCTCTCCCCACCGTGCCCCAGCCCCGTTTGTACTCACACTGCCAGGGCCGGCCAATGCTTCTTGCTGTCCATACGACATCACGCCGTAACACGTCACATGCGTTGATCGCGTGTGTGTGGCTTTGTTTACAAATCTTTCCATAGACCTCGGAGTTTTTGAATATTTTCATCCGACCAAATCTGCAGTAAACACTCCACCTCCGCATCACAACAACCTGAACCTTTCACCGCCATTGTTGTTGTTGTTAAATGTCCTTGCATGGTCCGTCCTTCTATTTACATGTCCGAACAGGCGGACATAACGCTACTGCTGTAGGGCTCGTGCTCGTGCTCGTGCTCATGCTCGTACACGTGCGCACGCTCGTGCTCGTACATGTGCAAACGGCTCCGCTAAGGCCCACCTCTTTCAAGCGGTGGGCTTTAGCCGTGGACGGCCCGCTGGCCGCAGTTATGCGCGGAACAGGTGCACTCACACTGCTTAAAGGTACTAGGCTTTAGCTGAAAAACCGGTTTTGGCCCCGGCCAGAAGGACAGTGTGAGTACGCCCTTAGGCTCAGGGCCAAATCTGTATTTGTTGTCGATTTAGGGGAAGAATTAAGCTATATTATGGTAAAAACACGTTATACATTTGCACAGATAGATAGAATAGCAATAGTGTCTTCACATGTTCACATTTGTTAAAATTACTTCTTACCATTTCCAAATCCAGGTTATAAATGGTATTTTTTTGATCTTGTATATTTTGTGTCAATAGTTTAACCTGGTACAGAGTTTCAAAAACAGCCCCTTTCGTAGGAAGAGGAAGACTGTCCCATATATGTCCTGAAAATGGGGAACATAGTTGTAATTTCTGCTCTTAGTGGTTATACCAGATGGCTGCAGCCTTCACATATACAGTGCATCCGGAAGGTATTCACAGCGTTTCACTTTTTCCACATTTTATTACGTTACAGCCTTATTTCAAATTGTATTAAATTAATCTCTGTCCTCAAAATTCTACACATAATGCCCCAATATGACCATGTGAAAAAAGTTTTCTTGAGAGTTTTGAAAATGTATTAAAATTAAAAAACAAAGAAATCATATTTACATAAGTATTCACAGCCTTTGCTTGATACTTGTAGAACCACCTTTGGCAGCCTCTACAGCCTCAAGTCTTTTTGAATATGATGCCACAAGCTTGGCACACCTCTCTTTAGGCAGTTTTGCCCATTCTTCTTTGTAGTACCTCTCAAGCTCTATCAGGTTGGATGGGAGACGTCTGTGCACAGCCATTTTCAGATCTCTCTAGAGATGTTCAATCGGATTCAAGTCTGAGCTCTGGCAGGGCCACTCCAGGACATTCACAGAGTGGTCCTGAAGCCACTCCTTTGAGATCTTGGCTGTGTGCTTGGGGTCGTTGTCCTGCTGAAAATGAACTGTCGCCCTAGTCTGAGGTCAAGAGCACTCTGGAGCAGGTTTTCATCCAGGATGTCTCTGTACATTGCTGCATTCATCTTTCCCTCTATCCTTACTAGTCTGCCAGTTCCTGCTGCTGAAAAACATCCCCATAGCATGATGCTGCCACCACCATGCTTGACTGTAGGGATGGCATTGGCCTCGTGATGAGCAGTGCCTGGTTTCCTCCAAACATGACGCCTGGCATTCACGCCAAAGAGTTCAATCTTTGTCTCATCAGACCAGATAATTTTGTTTCTCATGGTCTGAGAGTCCTTCAGGTGCCTTTTGGCAAATTCCAGACGGGCTGCCTTGTGCCTTTTACTATGGAGTGGCTTTCGCCTGGCCACTCTGCCACACAAGCCTGATTGGTGGATTGCTGCAGAGATGGTTGTCCTTCTGCAAGGTTCTCCTCTCTCCACAGAGGAACGCTGGAGCTCTGACAGAGTGACCATAGGGTTCTTGGTCACTTCCCTGACCAACACCCTTCTCCACCGATTGCTCAATTTAGACGGCCGGCCAGCTCTAGGAAGAGTCCTGGTGGTTCCAAACTTCCTCCATTTACGAATGATGGAGGCCACTGTGCTCATTGGGACATTCAAAGCAGCAGATATTTTTCTGTATCCTTCCCCAGATTTGTACCTCGAGACAAGTTTGTCTCTGAGGTCTACAGACAATTCCTTTGACTTCATGCTTGGTGTTTGCGCTCTGACATGCAGTCAACTGTGGGACCTTATATAGACAGGTGTGTGCCTTTCCAAATCATGTCCAATCAACTGGATTTACCACAGGTTGACTCCACTTAAGCTGTAGAAACATCTCAAGGACGATCAGTGGAAACAGGATGCACCTGAGCTCACTTTTGAGCTTCATGGTAAAGGCTGTGAATACTTACGTAAATGTGATTTCTTTGTTTTTTAATTTTAATACATTTTATGTGTGTGTGTGTGTGTGTGTGTGTGTGTGTGTATGTGTGTGTTTGTGTGTGTGTGTGTTTTGTGGCAATAATATATACAGTAATACCATATACATATGGTAGACATCAATATGATGGAGTACCTTAAATTATTTAACTTGCTGGATGAGCCATTTTTATTTTATTATTTATTTATATACATACACTGGAGATCAAAATTGGAGAAGAAATAATTAATACAATTATTTTTACTGTTCAAAATTTGATAGAATATCCGTTGCGGCTATACCACTGCTGTACTTCTGACACAATGGTTACTGTTCTCTAATTTTGCACACTTTTTTTCACAAAATAAGGTTTTTTGTTGAAGTGCCTTAGTTATTTAAAAAAAAAAAACATGCTAGTACAGCAGTGGTGTAGCTACAGCGGATATTCTATCGAATTCTAAATCAAGTAATTATATATTTGCAATATCATTTTTTTCCCCAGTGTATGATTTTATCTATGTTACCAACTCCTTTTGTACAGTATGTGTGTTTCTGTCTGTGTGCAAACATTTTCCTCTGTGTTTCTCTCTTCTCTCTAAGGCTTATACATCAAAGGGTAACTGGACAGCAACTATGAAAACCTCTCCAGCTTTCAATGTAGCACTGCAACTTGCTGTTCAATCAGATGGCAAATTGGCTCACATGCTTCTTGACATTTTTTGTGTGCTGTCTGACTGAATAATTACCTCTGGTAGGACACTGAACGGGAGATTTGTTCTGATGCTGTAATTTGTTCAGAGAGTTAATTTCTTTAGGCAGTAGTAATAAATGACTTTGCAAAGGATGTGCAATTGCTGTCCTCATTTATTTTTTTGTAGATATTCTTATGAAAAGTAATTCACATATTCATAACTGTAGAAATTACACCCGGAGCAACGAGGAAAATCAGGGAATCAGCTTTTGTTGCCTCCAGTTCCCAGTTTGCCGTTTCACAGTGTCTTTTTACAGCCAGAGAATATTATATATTATTATAAGGTCCCCTCTTTGATGGGGTGTTGGGAAAGAAATCTAAATAATTGAGTCCTTAAAATGTCAAAAATAAAGAAAAATGTCCATCCCATGTTACTAGAGACCAAGCTGCAGTCAGATTACTTATTTTATCTGAGAAACAACTTGGACAACCTCAGGTTAATCCTTACATTTGTGTTGCAGACCTGTTATTTTGACTGCACTCTCACTTGTGAATAAAATGTCTCTCTGAATGCATTTTGGCTGCTTCCAGAGTTGGGGATGTTAAGGTCATTGGTTCAGAAAATGTAATCTCTTAGATTAATGAGAAACTGTGGTCTATCCCTAAAACAGCAGCTGTTGATTAGAGCCACTTACATCTTGAAGTTTGAGACAAAAATGCAGTTGGTTTTGTCTTAATATGTTTACTTATCCTATGAACTGCTGTTGATGCACATGTGCTGCATTTAGCTATTTCAGTTATGATGACCTGCATGGCATTATACAGTTTAAGACTATATTTGTACCAGGCAGATTTAGATTATCTCAAAAACATACCATTGGCAACAGGATTTGGGGAAATACACTTATTTGCTTTCCTGCTGAGAGATAAGAAAATGCACCACATGTCTGTACAGTGTCTCTTGTGGTTGCCTGGCAACCTCATGGTGACGACAAGATACCAGGAGGTGACTGTGCTTGACCAAGAAACACACAATTCCCCGAAAAAACCATAACATATAATTTGTACACTTTGGATGTTGGGCAGATGAGCTGTTTCCCCGTGTTTCCAGTCTTCATGTTGAGCTCAGCTTATTAACTGCTGGCTACATATTTACATAGATCTGTGAGTGATTGATATTCTCATTTATTCTCAGCAAGAAAGTGAATCAGCGTATTTCCCAAAATGTCAAACTATTACCTGGGAAGCACACACACACACACATGCATGCACACAGACACATATAGACACACACATTCCGTATGCATGAATGTGATGTTGGATTTTTAATTTACATGTAATTCATAATTAATTTAATTTTAGACAATTTAAATATTTCACACTCACTCAGCATTTTGTAAAAATAAACACCACCAGTCTATCCTACCAGGGATTTGTAAATGTCAGCCATTAAATGTCCACAGTCTTGCACATTGCTCTAGTGTGCATACAGACTGCCCAGGGGGTATGAAGTGTGAGGGAACCATGCTGACATCTCCACTTTGTCAAGTCCATTAAACTTTACAGTGCTGGCTCATTGGAGTCTTAATGGACCAGCTCATTGAGTGTGTGAAAGTCCCCTGTTGGGTCCAGATTGATGTGCATTTCGTATTAAAAATATTATTTACACTTTTCCTTGCATGGAGTGTGTACAGCAGTTGATGCATTGATTAATGATCATATTGGAAATTTCCTAAAAATATATTCTTCTCAGTTACTAAAAGAAGAATCTACTTAATGTAAAAAAATATATATATATAATATATACAGTATATATATCTTTGTACACGGTGATATGGTGGTTGGCACTGTCGCTTCACAGCGAGAGGGTTCTTGGTTCGAATCCCAGCTGGGGCCCTTCTGTGTGGAGTTTGCATGTTCTCCCTGTGTCTGCGTGGGTTTTCTCTGGGTTCTCCGGTTTCCTCCCGCAGTCCAAAGACATGCATGTGTTAGGTTAATTGATGACTCTAAAATTGCCCGTAGGTGTGAATGGTTGTCTGTCTCTGTTTGTCTCTATGTGCCCTGTGATAGACTGGCGTCCTGGCCAGGGTGTACCCCGCCTCACGCCCGATGTCAGCTGGGATCGGCTCCAGCCCAACCGCGACCCCGACAGGGACAAGCGGTTGAAGATGAATGAATGAATGAATGATATATATCCTTGTCTTATAGTATTTTTACTCAGTTCTGCTTTACATCATTTCAGTGCTCTTTAAGGATAAAACAAGTATTTTGTAACAAAGGTCTCCTTTTTTCAAAATTCGGTCATTGTGTTTTAATATCACAACCTCCCCTCTCGACCTAAAACAACTTTCATTTGCATTCTTTGTTATTTATTGTTGAGTGTTACATCAGAAATAATTCATCACAGCACTCTATTTAAGATTTACTTATCCACATAGACTCAGCAGTAGCAGCATCTTCTTCATATTACATGTTTTGCCTTTTGAGGGGGGCTTCATTAGAATCAAAACAAAGGTTTTACCTTTGCTGACTTCATATTTAACCGTCTTAGGTTTCTTATTTTTCCTTTTCCACACAATTTCATGTGTCACCTAGGATTTAGGTTTCCCACTAGTCTAGTCTAAGTTTTAGTTTTTGTTGAGTGGGTCAGTTGTAATTCCTGTTGAAGGGATCATGAAACTACATCTGCTGGATGTCCATTAACAACAGGTCGTTAAAACAAGACTCACGTTCCCAGTGATCTTGTCTTGCTTTACACATGATAGTATAAGAGCTTACACAGGGCTTAGCTCTCTGATTTAGATAACTCCAATTTTTTCAACGGGGCTTGAAGCCCTGTAGAGGCACATAACCCAGCTGTTATCTGTAATTGGGTACCAGTGAACTACGGATGATTCACACAGTCAGCCGATTCACATACTGACCTTTGAGATGGCCTGGATCGCTGTCAGTGTCTTGTCTAACAGATGTCAGCTTAAAGAGCAGCACCCAGGTCTAACTGAATGTAATCAGTTAACAGCTAAAAACTTTGTACATAAAAGGTGACAATTGCAGTGTTTCCTATAGCTAGACGCTGCGCCACACAATCAACACTCAGTGCCACAAATTGATTCCGGGTTTTTTGTTATTATTCTGTTTATTCATCTCCACATAGCACTCTTTCTCCCGGTCATTCACGTACACACACACATACACACACACACACACACACACACACACACACACACACACACACACACACACACACACGCACACACACACGCACACACACATGCACACACGCACCTCACTGCAGCCTGCTTGTGTGCTGAGGTTCTGCAGTGTGTGTGCACAGTTTGCTCTAACTTCTGATTGGTGCTGAAATCTGAGCTAGGGATGTAACGATGCATCTTGAGACAGTTAAAGTGGATTAAAATGTGTGATGATTCAAATAGGTTGAGATGAAAAATGAATAGCATTGGGCTATCTACATTTGACTTTGTTTGTTGACATAGGTGCAAAGATCTGGTCTACTTTATTTTATTTAACAAAATGGTATTCATCATGTGTACAAAAGAACACAGGCCAAGCCTTTGTTTCTTTGTTAAAAATATATTAATAATATATATATATATATATTATTAAAACTATATATATGCTTAGTTTTTAGAAAGAAAAGGAAATGTGCACAATGCGCAAGTACCTCAGTATCAATAATCATTCTTTCATTTGAAAAAGAGAAGAGAAGAGAATAGCCTATATGTTTTGTAGATTTGAATCACTTTTTTGTTGAAAACATCTTATCGCGAATTTAATCCAATTAGTATAGCCTAATAGATGTCTTAATCACATAAATGTCAGCCCGATCACGTTACAACCTTCAAATGGGATCGTAATTATTCAGTTCATATCTTTGCTATACCCATGGACATTATTATTATTATGTTTATTTGCATATTATGATCCAGATAAAAGACGTTCACATATCTGCCAGTCTGTACAAGGGAGAGGTCAGGGCCCCTGCCGCTCAAAAGGTCTCTGTACGGCCCTGCAACACACATTGCTACCTGGTCTGTGGGAAACACTGGATTCAATTAACTACTGGTTGAGGGGTCTGTCAAACATAATAAAATAGGTTTGTTAATGCTTTTTGCAGAATGTTTTGAAAAATACCATGGATGAACTTCAATAAATAAAACTACTCCATCTTTGCATTCTGGTGTCAAGTACTGTCACTTAAAATAAATCTTTGTTTCCCCAGAAAGCAGCAAGTCAAACTTTAGTGAGAACCTGTTTCTTAAATTTATAATATGCAGTATTATCCTACACTGTAAACAATTGTCTTGTAAATTAACAGTAAAATACTGGCAGCAGGGTTGCCAGCATTCTACTGTTAATTTTACAGTTCCCCTACTGTTATCTACTTTACAGTATGTTACTGTGATAAAAACCACATACTGAATTACAGTACAATCCTGTATCTCCTTGATTTGACAGTAAAATACTGGCAGCAGGGTTGCCAGCATTCTACTGTTTATTTTACAGTTCCCTTACTGTTATCTACTTCACGGTGTGTTACTGTGATAAAACCACATACTGAATTACAGTAGACTAAAACAGTATAGTGCTGAATGAATTCACAGTATACAGGACTAGTGCAAGGTAGTTGCAATATTGTTGTTTTTCATTAATTGCATTTAACCATAATCCCATATATAATACAATGCAGTCATTTTATAGATAGAGCATATTATTGTCTGAAAGCCACTTGCTATGAATTAAGCGCTGTCTTCACTGTAACCTCGTTTAGCAATTTTAATATACCGTATACTGAATGAGTTAGTTAATTATAATACAGCCATTTAAAATGTGTAAAAGAAGAGACTTAGAAAATATCAATTATATAACCTTTATTTAAAAATGATCACCAACTGCAAAACCTAACAGGTTAACAATTGAATAAAACAAATTCAACTGTTTTAGTGTAATTGATTTGCTTAGTTTTGTAGGCAAGAGATACTATGTACAATGGAGCTTAACCAGCTTGTGGCGCTTAAGGCCCTGAATAGATACAAAATTATCTGCAATGGAACACTGATTTTCAGTTAAGTTATTTAAAGTGCTTGCATAGAATAAAAATAAATAATAAATAACAATAATAATAATCCCTGCTTGTTTACTGTAGCTACACACACGTTTTTCTGCAGCGTTCAACGATATAAATATCTACGTTTTTAAGTGCAATATAACATATTTAGTCAGTGGAACGAGAAAACATACATAACTGTAAACAAAAAATGGGTAAAAACAGTGACTGCGATGATGACTCACTCACCAACCTATACAAAATTCCGCTGGAAGTCCATCAGATTCTTCAGAAGTGTGGACACATGGGGTTTGACTGTGACCGACTTCTTCTGGACAACTTTTCCTGTTTTCTTGGAGATAATCTTTCCCCGGCTGGACTTGGACTCTCTCTCTGGGCTGATCCCGATGAAGCGCCTGAAAACACAGCAGTCTGAGATTAGAGGGATAGCAATAATGTCTGCTACTATATAAAGAGGACTGGGTGATATGGACAAAATCAAATCAAAATACCTTTGACCAAAGACAACCCGAAAAGAGTGCTCACTCACAATTTCATGTCAGAATGACTGCTTTGAAAAAGGACTGTTAGGTAACACAAGCCTTACCTTTGAATCAACTCAAGACTCATCTTGGTACTGCAGGTTGAAGATATAGTACAGGGAAATCAGAGCAGCAAGACCTGTCACAAAGGTGGGCTGGATGCCCTCACACAGGGCATGACCTTCAAGGCTGATCATCCAGTGTCTAATATTCACACGCTCTGTTCCACCTGAAACGTGAAATAAGAGTAATATCAGAATTGATTGAAAATCCTGGATAAATATCTCTACTTGGAAGAACATTCATGCTTTGTTGTGATACAGAGAACTCACTTATCAACTTAAAGCTCATCTGATATGAAATAGACAGTATGTCCATTTACTGAATACATACAGAGGAGGATTAGACGAGGAGTTGCCAGTAAGGTTAGGGTCTTCTCGACGTCATCAACTGTGGCAGACAACTGTAGGGCACAGACAATTTATTCGTAGTGAGAACAGTTTCGTAAGAACTACTGTAATGGAGTTTTTTCACTCTTTTTTCAACTTCTGGTCTTATTTTTACTGACCTTTTTATCTTTGTAATTTAACTTTTTTATATACAGTGTCCATGAGTAGTTCAAGCAGCCTCACTATGTCGTTAAAGTTGGCTAACTCCCTCTGTAGGCTAACATCAGCACATGAAATCAAACAGGTTGTAATCAGCTTCTCATTGGTCTCACGGAACAAATAAGAACCAAAATGAATAATGTAGATATCTGTCTGCCTGACAAAAATAACTATAAAATAGCCTGCTAAATGTTCCTGCTGTAGCTGTCCAGTTACCACATGGCAAGTTAAGATGATTAATCACAGTTTAACTAAAATAAAATCATAGTATGATGGCAAGCAAACATCATCAAACAAATAAAATATAGGTTAACTTACCCTGTGATTTGCTCATGAAATGCAGGATTAAAATAGATGTTCCAAGAAAGGAAAGACCAAAGTTGGCTTGATGACTCCAACTGTTCCCACGTGTTGTAGCATGTAGAAATACAGTAGTATTCCGTATTTGCGCGGCCTCTCTGCTGTTGATTCTAACATCACTCCCAGAATGCAATGCTATTTACGGTTTATTACAGTATTTTATGGGAAACGGCAAGCTACCTACCAATATTGCCCAGAATGCATTGTTTTCTACAGTATAATATCTTTTTAATGGGAAACAGTATGTCACTGTCGTAATTTGGCTGTTTTCTTACAGCAATTCGTTACAGTGTAGAAAAACAATGTATAAACTATTATTAAAAGTAATCCCTCTCAATCCTCACTTAAGTGTGTTGTGGTGTTAGATGATAGTCTTATTATTTATTAAGCTGGACAAGGACACTTAAAGGAGCTTTTAAACCCCAGCCAATAACAATGCAGACTCTGAATACTGTGTTTACAAAAAGCAATACTTTCTATATATACCTACATATTTACCTTTAAAAGCAGTGAGTCCGTTTTCTATGTCCCCAGAGCTAGGCTCCCTTTCACAAAGAAATAATACCATTCCACACTCTTAACGAAAGTTTTGAGGACTATAAAATTGCAAACAAGTACTTCCAGCAGTGGGTGGTCTAGTGCTTTTTACATTTTTTAGAGGGCTGGATATTTTCAGGGGAAGATAAAGGGTCAACAGTACATGCCAAACAGAAGGGGTGTTCATCATTTGGAAGCTGGAAACCTGAAGATCAATTTGACATGCAGCACAGCCCTGTTTGTCAAATTGTCATTGTAATACATAATACTAATTAATTTAATTAACTAATTAATTAATTTGATTAATTCAATTTAATTGTGAAAGTATATTGGGGCTTAGAAAATTATGATGGAAGCGATGCCCATTCTCATGCTCGATTATGTCACATACTTTGTTACATGGTTGTGGAACACCATAGAAAAATACATGCTTTTGACATTTGGAGATTTCTGAAAGAGTTGTATTATTGGGCTATTGGATGACGAGCACTTCTGTTCTGTAAACAGCTCAGAAATCCCTAATATACCTAGGAATGCCGACCATCCTCTGAATGTTATAGGTTTCTAGTTTGTGGTTATAAAGTTTCACCAGGCTGGGATTATCCTAGAGGTCACAATAAGTCATTGTAAACAGTAAGGTCAATGTGAAATGGTTACTTTGGGACAAACATCATCATACACAACATAATTTGGCTCGTTGAATGCAGGAGAATGGAAAATGGCCATTACAGTTTTCCCTCAACAAAATGTAGCCTATCATTAGAGCGTTATTTAGGCCCCTTCCTGACAAGCTATGATGACAGGGTTCCAGTGACATGTACCAATGGATTCCTTAGGCAATGTTGTTTTATATTATACCAATATCTTCAGTCTAGCATCAAAACAGAGCTCACTACAGCCTCTGAAAGACAATATGTCGGCCATTCCTGCTGCTGGCAGATTGTTATGGGGTTAAAGTGAGATTATAAAATACTGCATACAATACATGGGCCATTGAAAACCCTTTTATAAAGCAGCTTACAACTTGCCAGAACCCTTTGCTCTGAACACTATTCTGCAGCACAAACTCCAGACTGTTTTATTAAGACTTTCTATGGAAAATATGAATTGAGGATTGTAAATGTAAGGCCGTCAACTTGGAGAAAATAACTCTCATTGTTTAGAAATGTGCAGAGGTGAGATAATGAAATCAGGGGACAGCAAGAGTGATGTCTGTTCCAAATACAGTGAATAGAAATGAACATAAACCCAGCCAGCAGACCTCACATGCACATGGCCTCTGCCCCTAATGTTTGCTTTTGTCAATATAAAGGAGAAAAAGGTACATTCACATTGTTTAATTCATATACTTAGAACAGCCTGAGTGTCTGAACATACAAGTCGGATAATGTTTTCTTGGTAGGGGAATTGCATCTGTTCTTAAATGTGCTTACTGTAACATTGTCTTGTTATGAAACAACTGTGCTTGCTCAGTGGAAAACTACATATTACAGCTAAATAGCAAAAGACTAAAATGAGTTTCTGAACACATTGTATGCAAAAAAAACGGGCAATATAACAGAAGACTATTGAGTCATATTTGATCACTGCCTGAGCCTGAAAAACTGAATGGACCCGCAGACTGGACTGTAACTCTGTAGCCCCATTCACACTACCTGTTTGTTGTGGGGGAGTTGCACATTGATTAAGCCCTGCTGTCTGAGACGAAATGGGGGGGCGGCAGAACTTTTGCGCCTCTGAGCTGGCGACGGAGGTATTCACAGAGCCACTATTCCCCCTTCTCTCTTATCTCTCTCTCACTCTCAAACATGTGCGAGTGTTGGGGCACTGCAGTCTGTCTCTGTCCTTCTCTCTACTGACAGTTGTGCTCGGTTTGTTCTCAGATGTCGGGTCATCTTTGAGCGATTGATTAATGGTGTAGATCAGCTCACAGACTGTGATCTGTGTGAAAGCAGATTTGTTTGATTTCCAGGCTAATAATATGTAGTATTAACCTACAAATCAACGTGTAAACAAAATACAAAAATATTCCCTCTTCACTTATGACCCACTAGAAGTACGTGGTGGTGTCTGTAACTGAGGAGGCCATGACCTCTGCTTGTATTTGGTCTTATCTTTTTAGTTTCAGGTGGACAGGGACGTTTCTGGGTGTCTGCAAAAATCCTTTAACCCTACATGGATGTTATGCAAACCCAATAACAGCGTGCATGGTTACCAACTGCCGCTTTGTGACACCCCTCACACTCAGCATCTCTTACTGACACACAGGCAGTGTCAAAGACACAGAATCAGAACGATGCTCTGCACTCACTCATAATCCAACAGTGCAGAACCTTCCGGAAGGATTATGCGGATGTGTGTGTTTATGTTTGTGTTGTCGTGCTTTGAACTCAGAAAATACTGTTTTAATCCTCTGATTCACTGCTTTGTCCTCACGGGACAGAGCTCCCTCTCTTCATTCACTCCCTAGCTTGCTTGACCATCACTCTCTCTTCTCTTCTCTTGTCTTTTCTTGTCTTGTCTTCTCTTCTCTTCTTTTCTCTTCTCTTCTAGCTGTTGTTAAAGTGAAAGTCCAGTGTAAAATCATCCCAGGGTCTTTTTAGGCAAATTGGGTCATTAAATAAGCTATCGAGACAATTATTTTCGTTTATGAACTATTATCGTAGATTTTCCGTAGAGTCGCTAACAGCCTGCCGCGGCTATCACGGATAAGCTCTGGGCGGCGAGTTGAAAGCATTAAAACCTATTTTTAACCACTAATACTGCTTCAAATAACACCAAACCTCTGCAGTAGCATGATAAGAGTCCCTGCACATTAACTGAAGCTAACTCTAACTCTCTAAACTTTTTATCATCTATTATTAGCTTATATTTCACCAAACTGCCACAAACCACAACGTTTATGTGTTTTGCTAGAATAAGTCATCAATGGACTCCTTCCCTTTGGATTGCATTCGGTAATCGACTTGAATGGAGCAGTCAGTAGGTAAATCTTTCAAAACGCTCTTTTAATAAACTCCGTGTTCACATACTACGTGGTTAGTGCTTCGGTTTCATCTTTATTTATATAGCGCATTTCATACCAAGGCAACTCAATTTGCTTTACATAAAGACATAAAGACAAAACAGCATAAAACCAAAAAACAAAAAAACAAAAAAAGAAGAAGAAAAAAAGTAACAGAAAAGAAAATAAAGTTTAAAGTTATTAAAAAGAGCTCAGTTATAAGCACATGAAAAGAGAAATATTTTTAACCTGGATTTAAAAGTGTTCACAGTTGGGGATGATTTCAGATCTGCTGGTAGTTTGTTCCAGTTGTGTGCAGCATAACAGCTAAATGCTGCTTCACCATGTCTAGTTTGAACTACTTTCTAACATGAGTCAGTAAATCTCAGAGCTCTACTGGGTTTATACTCTACTAACATGTCATTCATGTATTCTGGACCAAAACCATTCAGTGATTTGTAAACCAGTAGCAGAACTTTAAAATCTATTCTGTAGCTGACTTGGAGCCAATGTAGAATAAGAAGTGGGGTGATCTGATCTGATCTCTTGATCACATCATAAGAGTGTAGGGACTCTTATCATGCTACTGCAGAGGTTTGGTGTTATTTTGAGCAGTATTAGTGGTTAAAAATGGCGTTTTAATGTCTCTTGTCTCAATGGCCCAATTTGCCTAAAATGACCTTGGGATGATTTTACACCGGAATTTCACTAAGTGGCCGACTCTGAATGCTGTATTTACTAAAAGTAAGAATACTACTCTGATACAAATCTTTTAACACAATTTAAAACTACCCAGGTTGTCAAGTGGCTGTTGACTGATAGGAGTACATAATATTTTAAAAATAAAACAGTGGCAGTTTTATACTTTAGTTTTTTGATTGCTCTTTGTTAAAATGGTCACAGGCTTATTCTCCTGGTGCTGTAATGTAAATCAGTTGGGCACATTTTCATCAATTAGGTTGTTACATGTAAAAATACAATTCTAGGCAGTGTCCTCATTCTACACTCATCCCAGTGGCCTGAGGGTAGAAGCTCCCCCTGAGCCTCTTAGTGCTGGCCTGGTGTAGTCAATACCTTCTTCCTGACCGCAACAAGGCCACACTCAAGAAAAGGCTGTTACCCAGGTGGTTGAGATCTTTAATGATTCTCTAAGCCCGAAAAGAGGTGAAGAGAAAAGAGAGGAAGAGTGCCAGTGGTCAGTGTGACAAGAAGGTCACTATTATGGTGAAAAGAAAGACACAGACGGTAAGTGAAAGGATGAGAATGAGACAAGGCAGGAAAATGAGATGGAATGGGAGAGAGTATGAAAGAGGGGGTAAAGGAGCGGAAGAAAATCATATTTTTTAAGATGCGATGGGAGAGAACCAATAAATTGTCCATTTGCTTTAAATTGCAAAGTATTGAACTCAAGGTTATTAGGGCCCCTGGGTCTTTATGCATTCAACTGTCACCACTGGGCCACATCCATCATAATAGTTCCTCTAATGGAGCTTCCTGTGCAGTGCTTCCATGAGGGATGCATGGAATGTGAATGAAAGTTAAGCACTGTTTTGAAATGAAAATCAAAAGAATCAACTGCATTTGTCACCTATCACAATTTTTCACTCTGTGGGTATAGTAAAGAGCTTTGGCTGCAGTAAGCACGTATTTTTATGTTAAGTTTGTTGTTTTGTATTCGCTGAAAAAAGGGACTGTAGCCAATAAGATCCACACCTGCAGAGGTAATACAATTACCTTATAATTGTCCTTGAATGTCAGCTCTTTCTATGTATCCGTTTCGTGTGGTTCACCACTGACATGACTTGTTTGTAAGCATCACATAGCCTGCCATGAATACATCATCGATTGATTGATTGAAGAGTAAGGCCGGAATGTGTGAATACAAGAGTAAAGTATACAGCAATGCTTGTGGCCCTGTGAGGCTATAATGTTAGTTGAAACGATGAAAAATGGAGACATCTGTGCCAATATTCTAGATACTTAAAAAAATGCCAAAACTAAGTTTGGCCTGAGGGTGATGTTGAATATTTATGGCTGGATATTATCAGCAATTGGAATATACAAATGGGCCATTGATCACAGACAGAGTTTACATGGCTATCCAGTGTCAGATTTCAAACATTAGCACTACATATTATTTAGTAAACTGAGCTTGGATGTATTAACACAGGTGTAGTACAGTGGGTCGGGAAATGTTACCCATTCATGTGTAACTACTTATTACAATAAATATGTGAGAGGCAAGACTGTAATTAACAGCAGCTTCATCACTTCAGCCATGCCATAGTCAAATAGAGCCTGTGGTGGGGTGTCAGAATAACACTAATAAACAGACAGGCCTCCAGGTGCAAAATGAATCTGAATCTGAGGTGCAGACACAACATTAGTCACTGGGTTTATTTATGGTTTATATTTCATTTCTAAATTTTTTTTGTTATTTTTTTCAGTAGGGTAGAGGGAAGCTGATGCAATACATGGAATACATGGTGCTATATCTAGGCAATAAACTAATGAACAGAGATAGTGTTGAGGTTACACACATCTAATTCCCTTATCCAATGTACTGTATTTTTCTTTCCCTGAGGTGCTGCATTAAATAACTAATGCATAAGAAAGTTAATTAAGCCGTGTTGTTTATGAATGCCACATTGCCGTTAAATACAATGTCCAGTGCTGGTTGCTGACATCTCTGCAGGATCTCACTAGCCAGGGCCTAGTACTCTTAAGGAAAAGCTTTTGTCCTGTTTCTGACTTTAGGGGTTTTTGTTAAGGCTTTGTTCCATGTCATAAAAATATATCCCCTTAGGATTTAGAATGCATACTATTTTCATATTGGAACATGAGGACACAGCTATTTTATGACCTGAGGCTTGATATATCGTGTGTAATTGTCTTTAAACTGTGACTATGAGATAAAATGACCTTTAAGATATTAACTGTTTCATTTATGTACAATAGGTAACACACCACCAGAGGGTAATAAGCAATGTATTCAGTTTCATAACTCTCTTTTTATTCTTTCAAAGAAATGCCAGGCTACTAGTCATCCATTAATTTATTTTAATTGAAAGTAATTTTTGTCTGATGTTTATCTAACAGCGGCTTCGTCTTTCCTCTGTTCCTCTACAGATTTTGGCTAATATTATCATTTTCTTGTGTGGCAACATGGCTGGGGCATACCACAAGCATCTGATGGAGTTGGCACTTAAACAGACTTATCAGGACACCTGCAACTGCATCAAGTCCCCAATTAAACTGGAGTTTGAGAAGAGACAACAGGTAAAGTGGCCAATAAGTCTTAATGAGCGGTGAGGCAGTGAAAGTCAGGCAGGCATTGAGTGATTGAGTACATGCAGTAGTTTTGCTGGTGGTGATGATTACAATAATGATGAAAATGGTGGGGAAGTATGGTATACAAATGAGGAATGGATTATGTAAGATGAATGAGGAGAGTGTGGCAATGATAAGGATGATTTTGAGGATTATGATGATGACAGCGCCATCTGTGTAAGGCAACAAATGAGAGTAGATCAATAAAAAAAACATTGGCATACCCAGGACTTAGAGAATGATAATCAATCTAGAGCAACGTATCTGATGATCAAAAATACTTTTTGTGAAAAGATCCTCACTGCAACTGTATCTCTATATATCTATATCTATATATATATAGATATAGATATATAAGTATATATATATATATATATATATATATGGGTGTTTCGTACACCTGCACAGAGCTGCAATGGTGTTACATTGCAGGTATTTACCAATTATGTTCTTGTTGTGCTTGCAGAATTTGACTTAAAATGTGAGTCATGGGATCCATTTGGCTCTGAATGTGGCTGTCAGATTTCTGTGGTTTAGGAAGTAAAGGATTCCACAGAGGATTTGTGTCATGTTTTACAGAACTCGGTAACTGTTAATGACCTCAGTTAGTGGGATGATTATGTTAAGTCCCAGGAGCTTACCACATGTGCGGAATTCTCTGTAGTAAAAGCTCTTTGGCATCCTATGACTGCCGACTGAAGCCTTTGCAATTAATTAACATATTAGAACATCTGCAACTGCATTGTCATCTGCAACAAATTAGTCCCTTTACAATGAGTCTATAGACATCCATCCTTTAGTAATCTTTTGTGTCTTTTGTTCTGCACAGCATTTTGGATGACAGTGATTATGATGCAATACAATGATTATGCAGTGATAAAGGGACTTTTTTTGCAGGGGGTCTGATATTTTGCACTGCAAATAAAGGCAAGAGGATCACAAAACATGGAAGCTCCCCAGTGGTAGTAGTAGTCCCATTCGAGACAGCACACTTCTACTTTGACAAATATAGCACTTACCACAGCTGCTCCTTCTGTACTTACCTTTCACAATAAAAGTCCTAGACTATGTAACTGTTGAGCCAATCTGGCAAGTCGAGCACATCACCAGTATTATTATTCGCAAGTGTGGCGGTTGGCAATACCAGTTGAACTGCGAGTGGCAGATCTAGAGAATCAATACAACACCGCCACCTTAGGACTTGCACCTAAAGAGTATACTCCTTTAACTTTTTCTCTGAGGGTTTCCCAAAACCCATACACAGGTCCCTACACAAATGAATACAGGCACGATGTAAAATAATTTAACAACCTTTGTAAGTCACATAAAACAATTTCATTTATCAAGTTATATCTAAAACACTTATATCTTTATTTTATTTAATCTCTATCAAGTCATGTTTCACCTACACCAATACAGTGGTTCCGTTTGAAAGGGAAAGGCAGTACACCACGGATAGCTCTGGCAGAGGTCCCTGCACTCAAATAATTCAAAAGGAGAAAACTAAATATATTAATGTACAAATCACTGCAACTCCAAACAGAAGGGGAAAAAAAACATACAAAAAGGTATAAATGTGGCAGGTCCTCCACTATAGCTGCTACAGTAACCCCTCCCACCCCCACTGACATCTCGCAATCAGATTGGGGCGGAGCACACGTGAACTCACCTACACTTTAGAGATTAAGAGAGTGTCAATACGAAGACGGAACAACTGTTTTCTAATTATAAAGGCAAGGCAAACAAAGAAAGAAGAGAACTTAGAGGCAAGTTATAGGCAAGTTATAGGCAAGTTAGAGGCAAGTAAGAGGCAAGTTAGAGGCAAGGCAGGGCAAACAGCAGCCCGACGCCAGACAAGCTTTAAAAGAAAACAAAGTAAACTGTTATTGACAACATCTAACCACAATAGCAGACAAGGACACAGCTGCACTACAGGTGCCGGTACGGGGCGTGCTGCACACCTGCGTCGATCGCCATGCCTGCTGTAAAATAAACAGACTGAGGAACACCAGATAACTGAAATGCATACAGAATATAAACCATCCGGTTACACAAGCAAGCATTTTGCATGTTCGTGTCATTTTTTGTGTAAATTTTGCTACACCCTTAAAACCCCTTAAAATTCTAAAAACTGAAAAGATACATCAGCAACAATGAATGTATGTCAATGCATTTGGGCTTTTTTCAACATGCTTTGTATGAATTTGGAAAAGGTTTGTACAATTAAAGCAGGTGAACACAGGTGGTAATGCTGCTGCGTATGGGCAGCATGGCTTCCTCTAAGAAATTAGTGAGGTGTAGATTAAAGCTTACCACTGCAAGCCTAGGATGTAGCTAGCTTTTTAGTACAGCTGCTGCAGTTGTAGCTTTTGGGTTCAGTGAGATGAGGGTGAACCCAGCTGCTGTTGTGAAAACTTGGCTTGGGGTGCAGCCGGTTATTCCTATGGTCAATTCAGCTTGTGTTGTTACAGTGAGGGAAGCTAAAAATGCCCTGGGTGGAGCGTTTCTCAGTGGCCCTGGAGTGCTACTGCTGTCTGTGACAGATGGTAGAAACTGTGCAGAGGCGCATTTCTCTCAAGTTCTCATAATATATGCTGTTTGCTGCATGCTTTTATCCAAAGTGCCCTGCAGTTCAGAGGGTGTATACATTTTCAGCGGGAGTCGTCCAAGGGGAACTATGCGAATTCATCACAAACCTAAAGCCCTGGCAACATTTGTTAGCAGCCACCATGGACCTCTCCTTTACGTAGAACCCCCTGAGCCTCCACAGCAGTGCAGGGAGATGGTGGAGTTGGAGTTAACATTGGCTTTATTAAGTACGTTCTCCAATATTAAACTTCTCACTCTAAGCAAAGTTTTATTTGCTAACTACTGGGCATGCTGGCTTAACCTTAGCCTCAGAGAAAAACAGAGAGAAATGGTTAAGCTACCACTAAATAAAAGGAAGGTTGTGAGGCGAATGACAGTTGAGTCTGTCTTCTGGTAGCTGTCAATAAAATAATGTACACTGTAGAACAGTTCCTTTTCTACACTGATGATCACTAATTTGTGTCAGTAAGTCAACCTAACACAATGTAGCGCCCAATTAACTTTTACTTAGCAGCTGAAGATTTCATGGAAGCTGGTAAAATAATGATGACAGCTTTTTGTCTCCATCTGTCATCAAAGGTTGATGCTTAAAAAATAAATCAGGACTGAATGTGATGAAATATCAATTTTCTGAAAATTTAAAACCTTTTCAGTGACAAGTCAAGGTCATTTGTGATTATACCTCAATTACATCCAAACTTTGGACCTGAAAGCTTCTTTTGTTTATAAAGTCAAAGCTTTGTTCTTTACATCTTCATTTCACTTCTAATGACACTTAATTTGCGGTAATGCCACTGACAGTGAGTGATTCTTTGGGGCTAAGAAGCAATGAATCCCTGTGAGAAAATACTCTTAAGGTAAAATAAATGAACTGTTGGCTGTCTTTTTACATCAGTGTTGGATTGTCACAGCACTGTTTTGTGATTACAACAAAGTACTTTAAGTGATTTCCATTATAAATGACTTGTTTTCTTGTATGAAACCTTCACACACTGTATATTGCAGAACAAATGTAATAATCTACTTGTTTTTTTTCTTAATTTTCCTGACCATCACTGTACTACTACTACTTGTCTGTGTGTTACTGACACTAGGAGCGTCTCCTGTTGTCTTTGCTGCCAGCTCACATCGCCCGTGTGATGAAAGCTGAGATCATCCAGAGACTTAAGGGCCCAAACTTTGGCCAGATGGAGAACACAAACAATTTTCACAACCTCTATGTCCAGAGGCACACTAATGTCAGGCATGTATCATTTATTTGGATTACCACTGATATGACCAAGCAGTACTGTACTGTACTAATAGGAAACATACTGTGAGTAGGTGTCTAAGAGTACTGATTTACATAAATTAGCCCAGATGTTTATTCATGGTTAAGAAGGCAAGGGTTTTTTCTGGAAAATGTATAAATCCATTGGATAGTATATTGATTTTTTTTTTTCCATCTCTAGTATACTGTATGCTGATATAGTGGGATTCACACGACTGGCCAGTGACTGCTCCCCTGGAGAGCTGGTGCACATGCTGAATGAGCTGTTTGGCAAATTTGATCAAATTGCCAAGGTAAACATTTCACTTTCTGACTTCGTTGTTAATGAACACATCCTCAATCTCTCATACAGTACGTCAAGCGTAAATCCATAAACCAGTTTCATGATGAATTTGTCTTATTCCTGAAAATACCAGGTCAAACATAGATGATTTGACTCCACATAGATATAATTGCAGTGCAGATACAATGGGATTTAAAGTACACTACACATTATATCCCCAGCAATCTTAAGACTTACTGGTAAACATACTGTATCAGGGTTTGATAGCAGCCTCTCAAAATCTAAGAGCTAAATCTTCTTTCTTTGCCAAAGTTTTTTACTGCTGTACAGTCACACATGGACAAATTGATCTTAGAAAATATACAGATTTCTATTTTTCCACACACATTAACATTAATAAAGTAGATATAACACAGTGTAGCTATAAGGCATGTGGAATCTGAAAAGTTTTAGGGTTGATTTCCCCTCAAAGGGTTATTATGTTATAAAATAAAATGGCTGCATTTGAACTCTCTGTCAATGGGACCTTTAACTGATGCATGTGTCTGGGCCCGTGTTCCACCTTTTTATATGCAGGAAAATGAATGTATGCGGATCAAAATCCTTGGCGACTGTTACTACTGTGTATCCGGCTTGCCAGAGTCTCTGCCGAACCATGCTAAGAACTGTGTAAAAATGGGTCTTGACATGTGTGAGGCAATCAAGTAAGTTCCAGTTACATAACAGTGCTGCTAAAGAAGGACATTCCTGATGATTGCTCCTCTTTTATCGGACAATTTTTCTTAGTCAATCATAAAAACATCCCCCAGCTCTGCAGTTCTAATGTTGGGTAGACCTTTGGCAAAAATTAAATGGATATAAATAAATAATAAGGAAACGTCCTCAGCAGCGGCTCTTTCATCATATTCCAACCACATGCAGAAGTGAAATACCTCTTACAGTACAAAAAAAGGCCTCATGCTGCTTTTTTGAAATCAGCTATGTCCTGAAAACTCTCAAGAGTCTCATTACACTTAGTTTAAGGTACTACTTTACCTACATTTCAAAGATTGTATTGATATGACTTTAAACACAGTGCATTTTGAACCACATTAATTATAAAATTTCCAGATCCCTACCCGTAATAGTGATAAGAACTTGTTAACAGTTAGCTTAATGTTGAGACTTTTCCTTGCCTGCAAATTTACCTGCATCAAATGTGTGATAGAAAGTGTAAGGTCCTATCCCACCATGAGGCGTCAGTCTGAGACAAAGGGGAGAAGGGCTATGAATTAATGGATACCTTTTATGCTAATTTTCAGGTTCATACTTGTATTTTGGGCTTTAGAACATGTTTACATGCTTTAATGTGTAAAAAAACAAAACAAACAAAACCTTTATTTCTGTCATACAGCCAGTGGCTGCTGAACCTGTATTCACCAACTGTTTGAAACTCTGTTGTAGCACCTTTCTCTTTAAGCCTAGTCTGCTCCCATTGATCAGCGTTTCTGGGTCTCCGCACCTGTGCTCTCTGCCGGCACTTTACTAATAAAAGCTTTGATAACCAAAAACTACTCAACTGTACATGTTCCATCAGGAATGTGATATGGAATTGGGGATGAGTTAACAACATCAGCAACCAAGATGAAAGCTTCCCTGTCAAGTTATACGTTAGCATGTATAGTATGTAATGCTACTTGTAGCAGACTATGTAATGTAGCGTGCCTGGAGCAGATGACCATGGATGGAAATCTGCCACTAACTGATGAGTAAAAGATTACCTTTTACATATATTTACCTCATTTTTTGAAGCTTTGGCCAAAATTGATACGAACATCCAACATTGTTACATTTTATACATGTAATAGAAAATAACAAAAAGCATAAAGGTCACATAGAGAGACATGGCCTCTCTTTTCTAACAATGTATATGGAAGATTTTCTCCTACTCCACATTATAAGGCTTGGTTTTTGGTGCATGACAGGAAAGTGCGAGATGCCACAGGGGTTGACATCAACATGCGTGTCGGTGTGCATTCTGGGAATGTCCTCTGTGGTGTGATTGGACTTCAGAAATGGCAATATGATGTTTGGTCACATGATGTCACGCTAGCCAATCATATGGAAGCAGGAGGTGTACCAGGGTAAGTAAACTGAAAGTAAAACAGAAACACTTGTTTTATCTAGTTACTATCAGTTTATCTGCATTGGCTTGTTGTGTGTGGTCCTGTCAGATCTTTTTTTAATAATCACGTAAGCCCCGTAACTGTTCATTGCTAGGCGAGTCCACATCACTTCAGAGACACTGGAGCACCTGAATGGTGCCTATAAGGTGGAAGATGGGGAGGGGCAAGAAAGAGACCCCTACCTGAATGAGCATGGCGTCATCACTTACCTGGTCATCAACCCAAAGGTACTGTAGCACATCCATCACATTCAGTGGAATTAATGTTGCACAATGAATAAAATGTCATAAAATGACACCATGTTTGTCCAGGTGGAGCGTCGGAGTCCACAGCATCATTACCGTCCCAGACACACTATCGATGGAGCAAAGATGAGAGCCTCCGTCAGGATGACCCGCTACCTGGAGTCCTGGGGAGCAGCCAAGCCTTTTGCCAACCTGCACCACAGAGACAGCATGACTAATGAGAATGGGAAGATCAACACTGCTGTGTGTAATTTTTGCTACACATATGTTGTGATTTAGGTGATGGGGGAGGTCAGCTGTAGCTTGTAACCCACCTCTCTCCTCTTGTTCTGCGTCTAGGATGTGCCACTGGGGCAGTATCACTTCCAGAGGAGATCAGAGAGGCAAGCTGCTCATTTTACAGCTCCGGCACAAGTTTCTTTTGCGGGATTATCACCATCCCTTAACAGTACAAAGACAGTAGACACAATGTTCAATGAAAATAGACTTCTGCTAGAGGCTTTGATGTGTTTGACTAATGTGAACTTAAAAGATATTCTGTCTCTTGTTACTAATTAAAGAACAAAGTCTCAGAAGAAACGGTTTGAGGAGGAACTTAATGAGAGGATGATCAGGACCTTTGATGGGATAACTTCACAAAAGTAAGGGGTCACTTTAAAAAAGAAAAATGTTGACAATTTTGATATTATTGGGCAACAAAGTACGTATACTGGAGAGCATCTTGCGATGGGATCACACCAGTCATGAACCAAATTGGGCAAGGGGCGTAAGGTGGTGGGGCAATGGCTCGTTCTCTGCTTTCTAGCCCCCTATTTCCAGCACCCTTGCTCGGATCACACCCATCTTTGAAATTGGCCTTCATTTTGATCTCAACTCCACACCTGTACTGCTCAATGACTCAATATCTTGTACGGTTGTCAAGAAATCTGTCCACAGACACCAAAATACACAAAATTCTACCTCTGTGGTAATTCTACTGTAGGTGTCTCCAGGACCACAATTTAGGGTGATGACACACAAAGGTTCACAAGGTGAACAAAATGCCAGCACTGCTGTCACGGCTGGTTTAAAAAAAATCCTCTAAAACTGTAACTGATGAAACATGGCAAACATGGCACATTAAATCAATTTTAGCATGTATTGTATCTCAATTTAGTGTATTGAATATCTTTCTCTCCATATCCCTGTTGAACATTCACTAAATTTTTTGTATTAATGCATCAAATTTCAACAGTGACTGTATTCTCATTTTTGTCTGGTCTATAACTACAGTATGTCTTTATGCTTCCAGGCAGTGGCTGAAGTCCGAGGACATCCAAAGAATATCATTATTCTTTCACAATACATCGTTGGAGAAGGAGGTAAGAGGCAGTTCAAGTTAACTGGCATCATTCACCCCTCAGTGGATATATCAAGGTAGTTGTTTCAAGCAGAATTACAGAACATATTGTTACTACTTGTACCTTTGCCTACACTTAGCTTAACCTGAAATCTTGTAAATTATAGGGAGACTTGTGATGTCTGAGTGCACAGCTGAGAAGCATTTGAAGTGGCTTTAATATCAGTTTTTAAAGCCGTCTGTTCATACTTGACCTTTTTCTTATCCTTTTAGTACAGAGCAACAACCTTGCCGGCCTTCAAATACTATGTCACCTGCGCCTGTTTGATCTTTTTCTGCATTTTTATTGTGCAGATTCTCGTCCTTCCAAAGTACGTGTGCTTTATTTCAAAGTATTATAGGAGCAAATTTACTGTCAATTCAAAATTTTACTCTGTGGTAGTACAGTATGTTTATTCTTATGAACTTACACTTTGCTTGTTGTTTTAGCAGTGCTAATGACATTTTACACAATGACATTCAACTTTCAGTGTATTGAACTTGATGATATATTGTATGTTTTTTAGGACAACTGTCTTGGGGATATCCTTTGGAATGGCATTTCTTATCCTTTCCTTGATCCTCTTCATATGTTTTATTGGACACTTCCTGGTGAGTAAATCCATTTACTGTGAAAATTATTGTTTTAGTAGTGCCCTTTTAGTGTTCTTTAAGTGTTTTTACCAGGATATTCCTAATGGTACACTTCTGTTCTTAATGTTTTTCCTAATGTCATACCAAAGGCACATGAGTGATCAAAGTGCCCCTCTGGTCAGCTTAATGGCCCATTAAGTGCCCTTATTGTTTGCCTCAATTCCCCCGTGGTTAGCACAAGTGCAACTCTGTTGTGACCTTGAGGCAAAAATGAATCCTGAACCTGTGCATGAAACAGGTGCTCTTTATACCCCCTTGCCCTTGATTTTGTGTGCGCTTCAGGAGAAAATGATTCTTTAATTTCTGGTCAACATAGGCATGCATAGATCAAGTAGTGAAATGTCACACTGCAGCTTTTTATATTCATCTTTTTAGTAGTGTCATTTGTTTCTGCATTTAGCAAACACATCACACTCAACTGGATCTTGTGATTCTGGGGTTTACAGCATACTTAAAGGGATAGTTTGGCTTTTTAAAGAGTGCTTGTATGAGGTAATTATAGATAGTCAGTGTATTAGCTAAAGTAGAGGACGGTTAGTACCGGCAGTTTGGAGAAGCAGACAGGAGTCAAGACAAAGACGCCAATCAACTGATGTGGGCGGGGGCAGCAGCTAAACGTATTTAGGCACACCTAAATAAAATCAATTTCAATGTACGCTAGATTTTGAATATAACAATTCATCATCACTGTTATAATCAGTCATTTTAAGTTACTTGTATTCTGTAAACTGTGGAAAGTTGGACTTAAACAGCTGATCTGTGAAGTAACAGTCTACGGCATAGTTGCGCTTATGTGTAGGAATACGTTGAGAAAATGTAGTCCCAAAGAAAAGAGCTGTCGGACGTCAAGTTAAAGCAGTAAAAATATTCTAAATATAGTGTACACTTGGACTGACAATTATTTTGTAGGTGAGCCTTTTTAAGGTGGCTAAAGTACGTTTTGCTACAGCTGCTGCACCAATTCACAGCATCTCATACATCAGTGTCAGTACTCCTGTTTGCTTATTCAAACTGGCGGCCTGTTAACCACCATTTACTGAAGGTAATACACAGACTACGGATAAGTACCTCATACAAGATGGTCTATGATATATTTAATTGAGGTTAAGTCCCCTATCAATTGAATTGCTAACAATGACCTTACAGCTCTTAAAATACTGTGCAATAGAAGGCATCTATTTCTATAGATATTCCCACTGCACTTGTATCTAGTCACTGGGAAATAGTCAGTGACTTTAAACACTTCTTCAGTTCTCTTTAGTAATCCTAACTGTCTAGAAAACTAGTTGCGTAGACTATTAACACATTAAAGGTGCTATAAAATTCCACAAGCCGCAGGCCTACACAACCCATTGCACCCAATGTCTGATCTTTAGTTCTTTGCAAGTGAGAGTCTGAACTGTGCTCCCTGTGGAGTATGCCCAAGGCTCCAAAACAAAATGCTCAATATCTACTCTTAAGAAGCCTCCTGCTGTATTTTGTCGACTCTATGTGGCATTGCTTTGCCGTAGTTCATGTCATGTCATTATCTACGACTGTGAGATCGTGAGATTTGGAGACACCTCACAATTTATTGTAGGGTTCCTGTGTAATAAACCAGAATCAACCTGTAGTTCATGGATCCTTTGTGAAGGTTGTGATGAAAGACACGCAGGTTGCAGCAGAGTGTTTCAGTTGCAAGAGCACATTCAGTCCCTTTCACTTAGCCTCATGTTAAAAGAGGATATCAACAACGAAATTATTCAGTTAACATTTGAAAAATTCAATGTGACTCACATCTTTGGTTTTTCCATTAAAATCCTAAATAAGGATTATGTAATTTCAAAATCAGGTATGTGTTCCTGTTGAATTTGATCATTATAGGTTGGAGATGATAAGATTTGAAATCTAAAAATACATATTCATACTGTACATCTCATCTCATCTCATCTTCAACCGCTTATCCGGGGTCGGGTCGCGGGGGCAGCAGCTTTAGCAGGGGACCCCAAACTTCCCTTTCCCAGGCCACATTAACCGGCACTAACTGGGGGATCCCGAGGCGTTCCCAGATCAGTGTGGAGATATAATCTCTCCACCTAGTCCTGGGTCTTCCCTGCGGCCTCCTCCCAGCTGGACGTGCCTGGAACACCTCCCTAGGTAGGCGCCAAGGGGGCATCCTTACTAGATGCCCAAACCACCTCAACTGGCTCCTTTTAATGCATAGGAGCAGTGGCTCTACTCCGAGTTCCTCACGGATGGCTGAACTTCTCACCCTATCTCTAAAAGAGACTCCAGCCAGCCTCCTGAGAAAACCCGTTTCGGCCTCTTGTACCCGTGACCTCGTTCTTTCGGTCATGACCCAGCTTTCATGACCATAGGTGAGGGTAGGAACAAAGATTGACCGGTAGATCGAGAGCTTTGCCTTCCTTCCTACTGTACATTCCTCTCCTAATATAACGTTGGATATCATTTGAATATCAGACCATGTGGCCAGCCCATTGGTAAACAAAACCACACCAACGGGCTACACTATACATGTATTATACTATATTTCTTGCACAAATCTTGTCACTATTCAGGAGGAAATGATGATTGGTACCTTAGAAAGGTCAAGCATGCCTATTTGATGAACTGACATATATTCCGCTTGTTCTGTGACTGCGCGACTTTAAATCTTCTTTTACCACAGCAGATGGTTTTACTAAGTTATAGTTATTATTTAAACTGCTGAACTAGCGGTGAAAATTGCGTGCAAATGCCTTGTTTTTTTAGAACAACATGTGCCCCATAGCTCTACATACTGTATCAGGTAATCCTGCTGGTGCATAAAACAGTCTGCCATCAGTACTTTATTGTTTTGTAATGTTCATCCCTGAGCTATTCAAATGTCACATCCACTCAGCCCCAACGATGCTCAGATATTGCTCTGAGATGACCGAGCAGACGATTTGGACTTTCACTGTCATTGTCTCACGATGAAACACATTCAGCTGAAGGCAGCGCAGCAAACAGGAGTTGTAATTGACTGTAACAGGCCAATCCAGCATTTGCTGAAGCATGGGAAGATTTCCTTTTACATGAATGAAAAGTCAGTCAGTATGTGAACATATTAAAATCATAATGCTATATAGTGTATTGCCTGTCAGATTGCTGGGTTAAAATGAAAGATGATTGTACAATGTGTGCTGCTCTTACATACATTTAGTCTTTGCCCTCAGTTATACTAATGTGATTAGTGAAGCAGGAGATAAAAGCTAGTTAACAGCCCCTTTAGCTTTGCTTTGGATCAAATGAAAGCTAGAAAATTATCATTGCAGTCAAACTGAATGGTTTCCTGGAGGCTATATATATATAGCTTTTAGTGGTAATTTTGTATTACTGTTATGCATGTCGTTGGAAATATATTGCAGCACTCACCATTAAGTTGATAGGATGCCTCTTTTTATAATTGGACAGGATGCATCTTGAACTACTTCACAGGCACTGCTCAGGCAATTAGGAGTAAATCAGTAATAGGCGCTTCAATGTGTGAACTCGTTATGTGTTGTTTAAATTATTTATTTTAATTGTCCTTACTCAACAGAAATAATGAATTTGTTAATGCACATGTCTGCTCATACATGCTCTTCACTCCTTCGATTCATACATTCTTGTGTTTGTGTGCTGTTGTCTGTACGTGTCCCTGCAGCACTGCAGTAAAAGCGCCTCCACGTCTTGGATGTGGCTGCTGAGGTCATCAGTCATTATTGCCAACAAGCCATGGCCCCGTGTCACGCTCACCATGACAACCACAGCTCTAATACTCATAATGGCAGTCTTCAACATGGTAAGCTTTTGTATGCAGGTGCTGCAGTAAGGGTAACACCAATTAGGCTTATCTCAGAGTGAAGCACCACAACCCTTCAGATGACAACCCCCTTATTAGTAAATTTAGTGCAATTAGAAGATAATGGAATGTTGTCACACAAATCAAATAAATAAATGTGCCTCTAGTGAAGTAAACAAATTGAAACATGGGGTGTGTTTTTGCTAAATCATATTTATATTCATTGAAGAAACTTAAATTAATGTTGTCTTACTGAATGTACTTAGTATAAAAGTAGCTCAAATCTGTATTTCTTGCAACAGTAAAATTAATGTGGTGCCACAGCAGTAAATATGTCTCAATCATCATGATTAGGGGATCTGGACGGACTAGCATTTTAATGTACTATTAATCTGTATGCTTTCCATTTATTTTGCTTAGTCAACTGCAGGAAAATATCTTATTTTTATTGTTTTCTTTTGCCAAACAGCAAATCATTTAGATTTTTTGAACATCTCCCTCCATAACAGTACCTGCATCATTTGCATGTGGTGATAAGAGGATATTGTATGTAATGTTGATAATGTTTACTCTTCTCCATTCATTTTAAGATTTATCTGATGAGGAAAAAAATAATAAAAAGGCTCGGCTATAGGTGAAATGGCAGCCTGAGGCTTGTGTGGAAGTTCCGTGATAAAGCACGGTGTCAGGAACCTGGTTTAGACCTTCTCACAAATCGATTCTAAAGATTATAATCTTGTTTTGCGGCAACATGGGTCAGTCGCTCAGGGCAGATGAACCAAATTTACTTAGCTTTGCTCAGTGGGGCAGCCAATCCTCATCTTATCCTGCAGGTTGACTTTAAATGACACTATTGAATGGTTGTCAGTATTGGCCTCTTATCTAAGACTCTTTTCCTCCTGCAAGTACAAAGTAGGTCCATTTGTCTTTTCACATGCTGACGTGCAAGGCAAGCTCTCCATGACAGGGAGAGTGTGTTTGTAATTTGCATCTGAACTGCATGAGGGTTTTTTTCTGTGGTGGAGTTAAATGGAAAGATTTTTTTTAGCACTGGTGTGACAAACCCTTAATTTCTGTTAACTTTGTGTTCTTTTTCTAGTTCTTTTTGGAAGACAATTTGTCGCCGCCTGTTCCTGTTTACAATTCATCCAACGAAACCCTGTTTTACCCTAATGGACAACTAATTGCTTTCACAGGCAAAAACAATTTCTACCTTCCTGTAAGTGAAGATTATCATTATCATGATTCTTTATGAATCCATTATTATAACTTAACAAACAAACCAATCTGTCTTTTTTTCCTGTCTGTCTAGTATTTAATTTATAGTTGCATACTGGGCCTCATCTCTTGCTCTGTGTTCCTGAGGATAAACTACGAGCTGAAGATGATTATCATGTTGACAGCAGTGGTGGTTTACAACATCATCATTCTACAAACACATTCCTCTCTGCTGGATGAATATAGCAGATTTCTGTACAAGACTGAAAGCCTGGACAGGTAGGTGCACGGTGATGGCAGATACGGTTCAGGAGTGCATCAAGGAAGGGTATAGGGAGTCAATGTGGGTGAGGAGAGGAGTGTTGAGGTAGCCTGAGAAAAGAAAATGAAGTTATATTGAGACAATGTCCATTCGCTGTTAATCCTGTGGGATTCTTACTAAATGGAAAACCATGATTAAAAGAGAACGGAGAGCACAGTGGTTTACCTCAAGGTCTTCTTCCAGAGTCAAGAATAGCTCTAAATGGAGGCATCTTGGGGTATCCTTGGCAGGTGCCAGAACCACTTAAACCTGCTTCTCTGAATGCCAATATTTTTTCTGCAACCTCTTTTATTTAAGAAATTTCAGTCAGACAGGCGGAGATCCGTTCTGCTGTGAGTGTGTCGGACTGAGGAAAAGAGAAAGTAAGTTGGGTGTCATCAGCATAGCTGTGATAGGACAAGCCATATGAGTGAATAACAGAACCAAGTGAGTTGGTGTACAGAGAGAAGAGGAGAGGCCCCAGGACTGAGCCTTGAGGGACCCCAGTAGTAAGAAGACAGGGTTCCGACACATAGCCTCTCCAAGTGACCCGGTATGTGTGTTTTTTTAGGTAGGATGTGAGTAGGGAGAGTGCAGAGCCTGAGATACTTAATTGCTCAAGAGTGGAAACAGGGATCTTGTGGTTAACAGTGTCAAACGCTGCAGAAAGGTCCCAAAGGATGAGTGCAGTGGAGAGACGGACTGCCCTAGCCATGTGAAGTCGCTCAGTGACATCATGAAGGGCAGTTTCAGTCACACATAATTTGTGAATGAGACTTTTGGTTTTCGAATGCATACATTTTCATTTTTCACAAAGAAAGGCTAGGCTAACCTGTGTACTGGGTACACAGAGACACAATTTTAATCAATCACATCTGACTTTGAGTAAGACAACAGAACATTTAACAATGATGAACTACAGACAAATCCAGCAGCTGCTCCAAAGGCAGTAAATAGTGGAATACGCCATTGGACACCTATTGTTGTTTTACTGGAAAATGATTGATTGCTGGAAGCCCCACTTGCAAATAAATGACTTCTGGGTGTAACATCAATCACTAACTCATTGATAGTGGACAAATGATGAGTCATCACATGGTATCATCATTAAAGTCTAAGGTTTGATTTCCAGCAGAGGAAGGATGTTGTCTTTTTAGTTATTGACTTTTCTGTCAAAGAGATTGACATAGCTTAATAAGATTTTAAAGGAGTTGTTGTCCCTCCTTCTAAGCCAGTACATTTCACACAGCTTTGGTCAGCAGTAGTACAAAATGGGAAAGGGTTAAAGTCATAATCTGTAAGATTTGAGATACGTCGTTTCTAGCAGCCTCTTTGGCGGTAAGATGTAATTGCAGGTGAGGCTTTTTTTTTTTGCTCTTTTGTAAACTTTACTGACTCACATTCACTTCTCCACTTCCGGTCCACCCCCTATATGTTACCCTCTTAAATCCATACACAAACACATGTTCCTATTACACTTCTGCCCTTACTGCAAGCCTGACTCAGAAGTTGGAAGTTCCCGAATTCCAATTACAAGTGAACACAGCATAACGGGCAGTGACGAGCTACACCGGTTGACCAACAGCTGTCAGCAGTGTCACTAACATGGCAGGCATTTGAATATAGGGAGGGAATATCGCCAAAGACACACCGATTGGAAAGTTTCTGGATTATACCTTCAAGTGTAGAATTGACAAATACAAAAGCTTTTATCATTTATCTTTATCTGTCACTTACCATTAGAGTTAAGAGTTTTCATCAGAAACCAAAAGAAATTATGCCCTCCATCACTGATTTATCTTCATTGGGAACTGTCCGTCCTCAGTCATCGTCATTCATTCTGTGTAAAGAATTGATTCGATAATGAACCAGGCAAGTGCAGAACTTGCAGGCTGTTTTCTCAGATGTCTGCTGAGCTCTGCCCTAGATAAGAGTAAGAGGCCATTAATATGCAAAATGGTTGCCAAAATTAGGATGCAACAGTCCGGTTTGAGTCTTATCACACATTCAGAGCTTAAAGATACCCTCCACTCAAAAATGTGTGTTCCTTATGTTTATGTCCTCTAAAAAGTCTTTGACGAACAACTCCACATCTGACTCCAGGTCTGACTGACTCAGGGTTCAGACCAAGCCCCAACCACAGCGACTTCCTGGTTGATCCAATATGGAAGTGCCAAAACTGCAGTTCTGCAATTTGTACAATAGAGCAATTTATCATTGACCCCCATGTTAAACAGGCAGATTTTCAAAGCATTATTAAACCTATTTAAGGCCTGGTACAAAAAAACATTCTAGTCTGTATGTTTAGGTCATATCTCCATGACAACACTGAGGGGGTTGAAAGAGTACATGTGCTTTAACTGACTTTCTTACACACTTTGGGTTCAGTGTTTCCCCAGTCCATACGCCAAACATAATGTTTCCCATCAGACCCAAATTAATTGAAATTACTCTCATCACTGAAGTTCACTCTGGACCAGTTCTCCCCTTTGTCCACACAATATGCTCCTCAAATAAAGACAAGTCTAGACTTCTTGTTCTTTCTGCTGATGAGAGGTTTGGTCACTGCAGAGTGGTCTTTCAGTCCAAATTGTTTTAAACAATGAGACACTGTGTGCAGAGACAGATTCTTGCCCTGTTCAACACTGACGTGGCGAGTAATTCAAGCTGCAGTGTTGAACCGATTCCACATTGAGTCTTTGTGTAATCTTCTCCATAGTGTTCTCTAATTTTGCTCACTTTTTTTTTTTACAAAGTAAAGGGTTTTTGTTGAAGTGTCTTGGTTAATTAAAAAAAGCATAATACAGCAGTGGTATAGTCACAGCAGACCATTTATCAAATTCTGAACAATAAAGAATAACAGCATTTCAGAATAAATAAATACCGTATATCATAATAATAAATATAAAGTATTAATAACGTGATCATTTTGATCTTGAGTGTATATACAGTATAATAGGTGCATTTTTAATCTCTTTTTAACGTCACATATAATACAGTATGTATTGGCTATGAGTGTTTACAACGCTGTGTTTGAGGATCCAATGTACAGTAGCCAGACTAGTACTGTATGTTTGCATGCACAGGACATTACATAGACACACATTAGCTGTAACTTAGTTGGCTGTCTAATTTTGCCCTGGACAGGTGTCCTATTTTGAGATCTATGATGGTGGAAACCCAAGAGCTTTAAGTGTATTCATAGTGCTGAATCTTCGCAGACGGTGAACACTCTCAAAACATTCCTTGCGAATGAACGCTGCACGGAAGCACAGCCACTGGAATGAAATGGTAAACAAGCTCTTGACACAGCAAAGCAGAAGTGACAGTCTTAACCGAGTGACAGCTTGGAATAAAATGGTCTGCTAACCAATCATGTGACGCGTCAGAGACTACAGATTGTAGTCTGAATTTTTAATTAAATGTTCTTACTCTCATCTCTGTCTTTTACTTTTCCCACCACCATTTTAACTTTTACCTTATGTCACTTTTACTCTTTATCCCTGTCTTTATCTTTTTCTTCTTGCCTTCTCTGTCTTTCTCCACGCACAAACATCCTCCTTTTTTTCTCTGCCCTTCAAGACCAGGAGTTCTCAAAGACCTGAAGAGTATGGGCTCTATCTCCCTCTTTATCTTCTTCATCACTCTGCTTGTGCTTGCCAGACAGGTAAGTCCATGATATAATGGTTTAAATGATGTAAGCGTATGTCTTCAGCACATTTTCACCTTCTCAACTCTGAAAGAATATAGTTTTCAGCTTTGCTCTTGCAACAATGTTGCACTCTTTATTTTTCTTCCCAGTGTATTGGCTGTTTTATTACCCACTACTTTTACAGTTTTTATTTTGTTTATGTGTTCATGTTTTCTCCCGTTTTCTCACAATTTGGAATGCTTTTTCCTGTGTACTATGGTCTTTGTCCCCACTTACTTAGTCTGTTGGCGTGTGAAATATGTCGACTGCATTGTGAGAAACTTGTGCTATATCGTTTACATACCTGTCATATCCCTCCCGCTGAGGGATTTACATGATCCCATGATCTCCTTAATGGTCTCCCACACGTGAACACAAGTGAGTTTGATGTAGTACTGCCCGGCCATGCAAGAAGCAATGCAGCTTGGGGTTGCACAAGGCTGTATTTTTCTTCTGAGTCAATAGAACTAGCTTTAAATGTTAAATGTGAATACAGATGAAGTTGGACTCCTCCTATCTCTCTCTCTCTCTCTCTCTCTCTATATATATATATATATATATATATATATATATATATATATGTATATGTACCTTTATTACCTCAGGGGGGTAGGTACTCTGCACAGTTGATAAACTAAGTAGAGATGATAAAGCTTTTTGGCTGCTCTGCAAGAGAGGCATCATGAGACCAGTCTGTCTGGCCTCTGGGCCTATGAGTTACATTAGCAAGTCTGAAGCTGCACAGGTGGACTTACTATCCAGAAAATGCAGGGACCAGAGACTGGTCATTCTGGAGAGTTGTGTGCTACTTAGTCAAGATATTTTTTAATTTTGTTACACTGCAGGGTTACTGTACTTGAGTGTGATCCAGTACAGTCTTCAACTATATGCATTTAAAGTAAGAGTGATCCATCAGTTTTGTATTCTGATTACACATATATTTACATTTTTACTCTATTTTAAATGACAGTGACATACAGTAGATAACACTGTACATGTAGGTCATATAGTACATGCAGTGTGTGCACATGTTTTACTTTATTTATATGGTTTAGAATAGAGCTGAATGCGGGATCCAAGCACTCTGTCAGTGAGAGAAGACACAAGCAGGGTAATATTTCTGTTTAATATCAGAGCTTATCATTAAATGGGATGCTGCTGCTCCCCTGGGCTGCACAGTGGTCTGAAATAACAGCATGGATACTGCACTTTTTCTTTCACTCTCTTTGGGAGTGAACTATGTCCACAAAAAGTATACTGACAACATGAGTACAGGTGTAAGCAAAAGCACCACCTTTTACTGTATGAACCCTGTGCCACTGCTACACAAAAGTGGACAATTCAAGTGTGCCAAAATCACAGGGACTTTTCTTCGGCAGCATAATTTATGAATATGTGTGCTGTATTACTTACCATGTGATTTAAATTGGTTATGTTCCATAACTGTTGACACACTTTTAGTTTCCATTGGGAACTTCTGTTTCTGTAAATGCTTAGGGCTTCTGTCCCACAACGGGTGGAAATTGTGATGATACGCTTCCTGAAATAAGTGCTGCTGGATTTTTGATATAGAGCCACACAGCTATACATGAATATTAAACAGATGAGTCTGAGTAGATAGTAAATGTATTTTCCGAAAACAAAGTACTGATGTCCCCAGCTCACATGAATGAAAAGAATGAAGGAAAGGCACCAGCGTGACCAACTGTACAGCAAAAATAACAGATGCAATTTAATAATTTCTGCTCAGACTCACACACATTGATCTGATGTGTAAACATACAAACTTTGTCCTTGTACTCCACTCCCCCTTTTCCTCTGTGACTGCAACAAGTAATTATATTTATAATATCGAATCATATCACCTTCCCTGCTTTATCATTTCTCCATTAGTTCATCTTAAAAAACGTGTTTGTCCTTGGTTGATGCATCCTCTTGATGATATCAGTCCATGATGTACTGCTCAGGAACAGGCTTAAAAAGAGTAACCATAGAGCATTTGAGCTGTGAGCTCTTCACCCAATATGGAAGAAAATGAAATGTCACGTTCGAATTGTACCCACAATATTCTCACTAGAGAAAGTTATTCCTCACGTCCTGAAAACTTTGACTCTGTCTTGCTTTGCACTGTGTTTATCGACAAGTATTGTTGATGTAATGCTGTGATTTAACCAAAGGCACATAAATCACTGTCTTTCTGTCTGTCTTGACGGAAGCTGTGAGCTATTTTGCAAGTGTTAAAAAATTGTGGCCTGTTCTTTTTGGTGTTACTTTGTGTTTAAGCGCCATTGGAATCCACATTTTGTAGCTGTTTCTATTTTTCTGTGACTTGATGGAAGAAAGATGTACAACTGTACCTTCAGTCTCTTCACCTCTGTGTCCTCTTGTAACAGAATGAATATTACTGTAGGTTAGACTTTCTGTGGAAGAACAAGTTCAAGAAGGAGTGTGAGGAGATTGAAACGATGGAGAACCTCAACCGGGTTTTGTTGGAGAATGTCCTGCCTGCACACGTCGCAGAACATTTCCTGGCGCGCAACTGGAAGAATGAGGTAGGCCTTTATGTTTTCTTTCCATGAAAGATTTGAAGTATCATTTAAATTGTTTTTTGAGGCTGCAGGACAAATTCTTTGTTGAGGCATTGCAAAAGCAACTTAGTGCAAAGATGTTGACAACCAAGATGGGTATTGGTAATGAAAACAAGAGGCATTCCAAAAACAGACAGTGTAATCGTGAGATTCCATGCTGCCCCCAGAGACAAGATAAAATATTTTAGAGAATAGGTTTTTCAAAAATTGTGAATCGACGCAACCATTAGAGGCCCTTGAGAATATGTCATAAATGTGCACAAAAAGAATTATGCTCATGTGTCCCGTAGTATGTAAGATTACAGACAGACAGAAGCACTGATACAAACATGTACGCACAAGAACGCATGATTCCCTTTGGGCTTACTGTACGCCTGGCTTAGATAATAAAGTCCCTGGCTGTTAGCTATTCAGTCAGGTATTTAGTGGTAAAATTCAGGTGGTAATTAGATAGACTTTAAACTTTTTAAATGGCACTTATAATGTAGTAGTGGAAGGATTTATTACATATAATGATGACAAAACGTTGGGGGAGACAGTCTTGCTGACTTGCCTGTGAGACTTTGTCATTCATCTTGAATCCTGTGATGTCCCCTGAGTGCTTTTCACAGTGGGAACTGTGAAGTAAAGTTTTACATCGTAGGAAGTTTAGAGGACGTGTTCACCTGGAGGTCATGGGAGCTTAAATACGAATGATGCTTCTGCTGCAAAAAATCTAAAAGAAGAGTCAGCAAATTAGTCTCTTCCTGCACTTGAGCAGGATCCAAGAGCAAGTCAATCGCTGCTGTAATGGATTTTAGAGGCACTGATATACTTTCGCCTGTCCGTCTGTTTTCCATCCATGTAAAGCGTTAGGGTCTGTGGCTTCTCAGTTTCAACAACAATCTGACATTGTTTTTTAGCTGTCCAAGCTAACGTCTATTTTGTTGTGCAGGATCTGTATCACCAATCCTATGACCTGGTGTGTGTCATGTTCGCCTCCATCCCTGACTTTAAAGAGTTCTACACCGAATCTGACGTCAACAAAGAAGGATTAGAGTGCCTGAGGCTCCTCAACGAAATAATTGCTGATTTTGACGAGGTAAATAACCCTCACACTTACAACCTTTAGAACATCCTACAAGTGCACCATGGATGGTAGAAACAAACAGGATATCCTTTCCAGTAGAATACAGGGATTTTGTAGTAGTATAATATTGGACATACTACCTCCCTTAATGGTATCTTAATATTTTAAGAGGATTTTTCTTTAAAAAAGAGAGAGAGAAAACAGCCATTCTTACAAATGCATAGATAATGAAATCCTTATGCAAATGGATGTTGTGTATCTTCTAAAAATGACAGCATGACGTATCTCTTCTGCTTCAGGCTATGTCTCGTTATTTTTAGCTGTTGTGTGGATTGTTTGTGTGTGCAGCTGCTGTCCAAACCTAAATTTAGTGGTGTGGAAAAGATCAAAACTATTGGCAGTACTTACATGGCTGCTACTGGGCTGAACGCATCACCTGGGCCTGAGTACACATCACAGGTAGGCTAATCACACACACACACACACACACACAAACACACAAAAACACACACACACACACACACACACACACCATGTTCAAGCATTTTTGTAGTCACCTCTAATAGCGTATTTCAACCAGAATTGAATGTGTTATCGGTTGTGCTTCCCCACTGTTTCCCAGGAGCATGACAGGCAGTACATGCACATAGGGACCATGGTAGAGTTTGCATTTGCCTTGGTGGGAAAGCTGGATGTTATCAACAGACACTCCTTCAATGACTTCAAACTCAGAGTTGGTGAGTTTGCTAAGTGCTGAGAGAGTTCAATCTCTTTTTTAGTTACTAAAAACCTCTTACCCACAGTTAAACTGCATTTCACTTGTTGTACGGTTTTCAAAAAGTCACCGCAACGGTGAATTCACATCATTTTACAGTCAGTGTTACTGACCACAGAGTGAGGATGAATTTCCTACAACAATATCCCTGCTGTTGGGTGAGAGCTGCTCCCCTTACTGACTTGTTCTTGAATTGTATTAATCATATCTTATTATAGTGTTTAGAGTCACACAACTGGAGTTTGGTACAGAGAACAGTACTTAAAATAATCAGCTTGAATGTACACTAACTGTACTCCACTGATGTGTTATGAAGTTGGTTTGGACATGCAGCCTTTATGCTTTAATTTCTTTCTATTTTGTAGCACCAGTAATACTGAGAAGGTCATTACATTATCTTGATCGAAACAGAGAGAGATACATCTCTAAAAAAACAAGAAAATAAAACTTGTTTGTAGCAAGACATGGGTTTAGTCATGGCAACACAATAGCAGAGTGAGAGAGGGACTGAGTAAAGTGTAGAGGGAGAATTGAAGAAGAAAGCATTGCGTCAGGTCCCAGCACCCTGCATGCGGTAAGAGTCAGAGTTCAATGCCTTCAACCTGTCTGCGAAGATCGCAGCATGGGATGCTCCATTAACTCAGCGGTGTGCGTGTGTGACTGTTCATCCCCGCTGCTTCCAGACGGGACTAAAACGACCCATCAGAGGGGGATACAAGTCCACAGCCACTGGGATTGGACAAAACCACGAGCCGTGTGCTTGTGCTTCCAGCAATCTGGATATTCAGGAGCCAGAGTAGAGAGGGGCCTGGTGTCATGTCAATGCTGTGAAAAGCTCCAGTGCCTGTTAGCAGAGGTGCTGAGAGTGCTGGGGGGATTAAGAGTTCAGCTGCATTTAGATCCCACTTCATCTTATGTTCTGATGAAATCTTGTGAAAAGCTTTGTTTATTCTGAAAGCAGCATGTCTCTTGCTGAAGGCCTTTTGGATCTACACTCTGACTCCACTCAATTATTAATCAGTTATATCACAAATGGATTTTAATTATGTTCTTGTGTGACATCAAAAATAGAAACAAAACATTTATAATGTGCTTGGTGTTTTTTTGATTCAGTACATCCAGTACAGTAATCCTCTTGTGTGTCTTGTGTTACATAATTCAAGTGAAAAAAATATATACTATATTTTTTATTTCAAGAAATTTCAAACTGTGATTACATGTGAGATTTCTATTATTTCCATTAACAGTCCTGGTTGTCATTTCTTATCAGATCAATAAACAAGAATCTGAACATGTAACTGAGTAAATATGGTACAAATACACATGGAATGTTCACTGATTGCTTGGTGTCCTTTGTCAGGTATTAACCATGGTCCAGTGATAGCTGGAGTCATTGGAGCCCAGAAACCACAGTATGATATCTGGGGAAACACAGTGAATGTAGCCAGCAGAATGGACAGCACTGGAGTCCTAGGAAAAATACAGGTAATTAATGGATATGATCAGTGATATTCTCCAATCGTCTTATCGATCCCATGGAAAGCATGAAACCAACAACATGTGATCTTAAGTATTGTCTGCGTAGCCAAAGCCTGATACTGCATTTTGCTCTGTGCCGAAGGGTTCCACTGTTGCACTGGGTGACATGCTCAATACCATTGGGCTTTTCTCTTTTCTTTACTCCAACAAACATTGTCCTGCAGCTGTAAACACTCACCAATGTGAGCTAAAAATAGTTCCCAACAATAATGTGAATACCGTAAATAATATTTGCTAAAAATGATAGTTCCCAGACGTATTCAAAACCACAGCTCTATATCTTTGTGACAGACGGGGCAGGGAAGTTGTAAAGATGAACACGCAATTCATGAGATTTGTTAAAAATAAATATAGAGAATGCCTCTCCAGTCCTGACTATTTTCTGTGATGCATTTAAGAACAAACAACTTTTAGAAGTCAAACATCCAATTGGGTTTGAAGTTGACAGTTTCTTTCAAAGCAGCAGCAGCAGCACTGCTCCACTTTCACGTGAAGACATTTTAAATGTCAGACGTTTAAAAGATAAAACTCTTCTTCAATCTGCTCGTGCTATTTATGGCAGCAAAACATCCCGTCATCTCAACATCATGAGATATCTTTAAATCTTACATTTTGACCATGCCTGGGCACTGATAAGATATATTGGTTTTTCACCTGCATGGGGCAGTGGGAGTCGTTCAGTCTTCAGAGGGCTGTATTATACTTTGCAGCCTGGACACATTTGATAGAGTCATCTGCTTTACTGTGCAGCACAACTGCAGTGCTTTCAATTGCAATCCAAGACTCATTGGTGATATTGTAAGATGTGCAGAGGCAACAAATGTTGAGTTATTTCAAGGTAGCACCGATGTCAAGATGGTAACCTCAGATTTGTGAAAAATTGCAAAAACTGCAAGATTTGCTTCCCCACTATATACTAACCTTAAAGAGATACATTAGTCATTTTAATCCAGGTCTGTGTCATGGCGATGTGGGCATTGTGTTCAAACGGTCATTCAGTGGTCATTAAGTCATTCAAAACAATGACAAGAGATGGACTTTTTGACGATGTTGTCACATGGGATCATGGGCGTTGTGGTTTTTATTGTCAATCATGTTACATTCAGTAATGTTTATTCATATAATGAATAAAATAATTAATACAATTACAGATTTCCGTGTTTGCATATTGTTGGAAACATATGACACACAACTAAAGAAAATAAATACCATAGGTAAAGTCGTTTTGGGACATTTTAATACGAAAATGTTAAATATTATACCTTTAACCATCTTGCGAGACTTTCTCAAATCTCGGGTTACCGTCTAGACGAGATTATTTTTCATCGTAGTTTATGAACACAGCTGGATGTTCTATTTGTTCTCTCAAAGCTGCAGCGCAACATGTTATTTTTAGGATTTTCATTAAGGTAAATACAGTGTCTGTAGATATTATTAGATGTGCAGAGGCAACAATAAGAAATGTTGAGTTATTCCAAGGTAGCCCAATATTTCCCATACTGTTTGATTGGAGGGTGCAGCTCTACTTATTGTGCATATTTGTGCAATGTTGTATGAAATTAATCTAAGGGTTAGGACAAAACTTTATATCCAACTTAAATCCTGATTTTTGTCTACTCAAACACAATTGAGGTATGTGATGATACAGAGCAGCATACCAAGAGTTTCACTTATGAATTAATGGCCAGCAGTTTTCCCTACAGGAATTTAATTCAGTTGTGTAAGATCAGAAATATAAGCAAAATGAACATTACCCGTCTTGTTCTCCCTGAAGGTGACAGAAGAGACAAGTCGCATCCTTCTGGCCCTAGGCTACATGTGCTCTTGTAGAGGCATCATCAACGTCAAGGGCAAAGGAGAGCTCAAGACCTACTTTGTGCACACAGAGATGACTCGCTCACTGTCCCAAGGGAATGTAATGCCATGAGAATATGTTGAATTAACAGGGCAAAAGGAACAGATGTTAATTACAGATGGAGATCTGATCTTCTCAATACTGTTGTAACAGAAGTGTGAAACAAAAGAATCAGATCAACGCTGCAAGGAGGTGGAAATCTGATTTTAATGTTGCATTATAAGTTCCCTATGCCACAGCTGTAGTGTACATTTAGTCACTTACTGTATGTAACTGTAAGTGCAGCATGTACAGCAAGTAGGCAATGACCCCAATATAATGGATATAATTGAATGCTGGATCCGTTCAGTCAGAGAGAAGAATCTGAAATGGTTGAAATTATTCTAAAGACTCAGTTCTGGGACACTTGAGGCAGTCATTCTGTCATGAAAGCCTATTTCAGCCAGGTCCATCAAAATAAATTCTATATTCTGTTCATTTTACAGGACACATTTGTACATTGAATGTGTGACAATATGTAGAGAAACAAAGACTGTGTCTACAATTTTTACATAGAGCATCCAAAAGACAAGAATTTCAGAGAGAACAATAACACAGAAAACATATGCTGGTGTAATGGATAAAAGGACGTGTGCGTGCCCTCAACCATATGTTTACAAAGTGAAGGGCCACCAGTGGAAGATCTGATATTAAAATGAAGGCAAAGGACAAATGTTACAAAGGAAAACTGCATGACCACTGTTGCAAAAGAGAAGCTGGTCCTGATTAGAAAACAACAGCCAGCCAACAAGAAGACACACAAATGTGTACATAGCTCCACTAAAGCCCCTGAACACCAACACAGGCGTTTTTGGTTAACCTGGCTGATTAGACCTCTTCTCAGAACTGTGTGGGTGTGTCAACTGTGATTGATTGACATCTTCCAGAGACTCCTGTTAGCTTCGTTTCACCTGTTAAGCGGGTACACCTGTATTATTCTTATTGGTAGATGGGCATTTATGACCTCATAAATTCCCATCAAATTCTCATTAAAGCCCCGCCCACTTTCAACCCAGGCAGAGGTCAAATCAGCCAGAATAACTGAAAACACCTGTGTTGGTGTTCAGGGGATTTAACCTTGTTAGGAACACGAAGTCTTGGATGTATTTTACAGGTGGTCCATAAATGGAAAATCTATGAATATATTGTGATATTCATGCAGGGCCAAGTTCCCCCAAACTGTTTTTACACTTAAATCATCTTGTCTTCACTGACTATACAATATTCTAAGTCTTTATGGCCAAGGTCAGATGCCTGCTGGTGTTTGTTTCTGTGGGGATCAAATCTGAGCCATACAGATTTACAGGTCAGGTTGGAGTAAAACTACTGGACAACAAAGGAATCAAGATGCTTTGAGTGTGATGATTTGAAGTTGGGAACCCTGAGCCTGATTTGTGTACAGGGTAGCTTTAGAGTGCATATGGTAGGTGGTTTTGTAACAAAAGAAAATACTACCGAAAAAGTGTTTTGATGTTTTGATGATGCCATTGTTTTTTGTAAAAACTTCATTAAAATTTCTATGTATTTCAGTTCTACTGAGTGTTATTTGCCTGGCAGATTCTTTAAAATGATCAGCTCCCAGCATATTAACATGCCTGGACTGTGCTGTGATGTGCACTTGATTTACATTAAACAGCAGGATAATACAAAAATACCCCTTTACACTCTATCAACTGAAACTGGTCTTTAGTCCTCTTTGGTTCAACATGTTTTACTCTAGACCGTGGTACATAATTGAGATTTTTCAGTGCCCTTGGTGAGCAGATGGACGGGTACAATACGTCTGGACTCATCAGGGCCAAAGATGTTATATCATTCAATCAAACAGCACAGTTTGTGTCCTGTCGACTTTACACTGCTGTTTCCGTTTTAAATGTTAAAAAACAAATACAGAAGATACAATCTGAGTGAAACACAAAGATGGTGATAAAATGATCACTGACTCAACTACTCAATGCAAATAGAAAGAGTCAATGATGAATCGTTTGCATATTTGCTCTCATCTGTGTGACAAAAAAACTCAGAAGGCCTTGTTAATAAAAAAAAATAAAAAAAATAATTTATGTTATGGTAGGTACACTGCAGCTGCAGCTAGCTGAATAACTATTACTACTGCTAAAATACTGAAGAGCCTGACAAGAGTCTGATGAATCCAGACATTAAACCTTCAGTCATCACACTGCAGCTGTCTTTGTCCCCTTTGACCCCAAGCAAAACACATAACACTGACATGTGTCAAATTCCTGTTTTGACCCTCTTTTGACTAAAAAAACACTTTATTTGATCTTCATTACTGACATTTGCTGCCAGGAGTTAAAGTATAATTTGGGGGAACTATAAAATCCCTGTTGTATGGGGAAAATAATTTTGGCTGGGTGGGGGTGGTTGACAATTGAAGACTCGTTCTACCACCATGTCCAGCTAAATTCTGTTCTAAAATGCAAACGTCTTTTAAATATGTATCTGTTACTTTTGTAAATTACATGAACCTTCAGATCCATCACACAGCACACACCAGCAAATGCTAGTAGTTGACTTTTTTTTATTTTTTTATTTTTAATTATATGACTGGGGTGTTAACCGCATGCCAAATTATTCAGAGCACACAAGGCCAAATTGCCTCTTAAGTAACATTATGACTGTCTGCTGACAAACTATTTGACATAAGGCTATTTTTTAAACCCTGTCCCATCGGACTGTTAAGGATTGATGTTATACCAAAAAGTCCTGTTTTGTCCATGTTTTACCACTGGTGCCTACTATCAATTCTCCACTTTGAGGAAATCTGAAAAAAACAAACACGCAGTGGTATCCATGGTAACAGCTGTTTATCCTCTAGGACACTGGGCCTGTGACTGATGGGAAGTTAATGTCTAACCTACAAGATGTGTTTCAATGTTTCTCAACATGAAGCAATCATTTGACGTCACAGAGGAGTGCTACACCCCGTAGGATCCAGTATTCTGGAAGAAGTGAAGTCTTCAGGTCTACAGCGGCGATGTAATTTATGTCGGTCCTAACTGGTTTCTTGTAGATTGGACAGGAGTAGAGGCGGGAATCCTTCACACCTGCAACGCAGAACAACAGCAAACGAGTGTCACTTGATACGCACTGTTGCAGATGAAAATCAAAAACACCAACTTTACCATTTGTGATGAAAAGTGATTAAAAAACAACAGCTGGCAAAATTATCTCTTCATTAAAGTCATAATTAAATATATTCATACCTGGAGTATTTCAACTCAATTAAATATTTAAATCAGTGAGATGATGCCATTGAGACACGCAACTGTGATCATAACATCCGTTTATAAAAAGTCAAAGTCTGTTCAAATCAGGAGAAGAACTTGGGAGAACATGGTTATTTCCCACTCCTCCCATAGCAACGACCTCATGGATCTTCTTAGCTAGTTAGTCAGTGAATGACAACATGCTGGAGTCACTGACTGACGGCCCTCGTCCACTCACTCACACACACAGATCTTATAGCATCTTATCTCTTTGAAGGGAGTCACAATTAAGTAGAAACACATTCATGTCACACACACTAGAAGATTATCCTGCAACCACTTGTCTACACTCTCACCATTTTCTTCTGCCATAACACGCACGCACGCACACACACACACACACACACACACACACACACACACACACACACACACACACACACACACACACACACACACACACACACACACACACACACACACACACACACACACACACACACACACACACACACACACACACACACACACACACACACACACACACACACACACAGTAGGAAGCCTCCTATTCAGAAAAGCTGGGAGGGGACATGGTGTAAACAAACCACATTACGCATATCATTGGATCATTAATTCATTTCCCAGGCAGGATCGCATGCAGGTGTCCGCTTGCCTGAATATAGTCTGCTCTCATCCAGAACAAACACTGTGCTACATACTGCTGGTAATCTTTTCCCAGACAAAAAAAAATAGCACTTAGTCTGCTTGACATTTAAATGTTACATCCATCCATCCATCCTGAATGTGTGGGATGCAAATGTAGGAGAGAAGAGGGATAGACTGAGACTGACAAAGACCAGAAAGATTGATCTTGTAAAGAAAAGACTGGATTAAAGCTTTTGCATTGTCAGATTAGAGTTGATATTGAAACTGAATAAAAAAATTAAAAAAACAGTCTCAGGAAGCTTCCCTCCATCTAATGTCCTCACATATTCCATCTCACCATTATTCTCAGCATAGATCCTGATCACAGGCATCATCTCGAAGAGGACTTTGGGTTTTGAGTCGATGAGTTTGCAGCTGCGACGGTCCCAGCCGGCTCCCTCTAGATAGAGGCCGTAGACATACACTCCCTCTGCGGGGGGCTGGTTGATGTCATCCTTCATCCACCTGGTCACCTCGTTGCACAACACCATGCGGTCCAAAGCCCAACCCTTGTTGGCTCGAGTGATCTCCTACAAGATCAGGGACAAATCCACAGGTTAAGGCAGTTCTGCTGGCACTATAACAAAGGAGTACATGGCAGAATGACGGAGTTGACATTTGGCAACAGTTTCCCCCCCAAAAAAACACAAAAAAGACAAAAAAAAAAATCTATTTTAAGAACAGGGCTCTAATAGGGGTACATTTAAAAAAAAAAAAAAAACACTCTGTACTCAAAAAGAGCAAAATGTGATGGCAGAGTGCATCTTAAAATAGACAGAAAAATATATTGGTCAAAATTGAACAGATAGGGACTGACAACAAATGACAAGGACAGGCACACAGGTAACAGACCTCAATTACAAAGCATGCCAGGATTTTGAGGCAAATGCTACACAGAGTGAGAGCACTCTCAGACAGTGTGTGATGCCATTGGTCCAACAGAAGCTGCAGTGGCTCTCCTGACGAGGGAGTATGCAAGTACGGTGAAAGGTAATGACAGCTATATTTGGGAACTAACACAGTACAGTAGTCCAACAAATCCCTGCTCAGTAAAATACAGACACGGAGTGGAATAAATAAAACTAAAAGGCAATCGGATGAGCAAAAAATCCTAAGAGTTCCTGCTATGACTTTAATTGTAAGGTAAATACTTTGTTAGCCCTGAAATCATTCCTAAGGCCCTCAGGTCTCTATCCCAGCTTGTTTTCATAGTAACTGTATATGGTTAATAAGGGAAATGAAAAAAGACTTTGCCAAGGGGGATAAAGAGATATTTCAAAAGGTTCATAAAGAACTTAGAAAGGAAATCAATAAGAAGAAATATAGGTTTAAATGTGAGGTGGAAAACCATTTTTAAAGAGAATGACATGAAGAAGGTGTGGGAAGGTATGAAGCTAATGAGTGGATATGTAGGCAAAGGGAAGCCTGAAAGGAACCAACTAAAGGCTCCATAGAATACGCAAATTATTTAAATAGCTTTTACAACAGATTTGATAAAATTGACTTTTCAAAGGAAAGATCTACTCTTAGAGAGAAGCTAATCAGCACCTTAGATGATATGTTTGGAAAGCTGAAGGCCACAAAAGCTGTAGGTCCTGATGGGCTTACAGTACACCATCTTCTCGGCTATGTTTAATTATTGTTATTCTTCTAATGTTTTGCCTGACTTGTGGAAGGAATCATGTATCAAACCAGTACCTAAAATGAAGGCAGTAGAGTGTATGAAAGACCTGAGACCGGTGGCCCTCACCTCGGTTGTCATGAAAGTGTGTGAAAAAATAGTTCTAAAAAACTAAGCCACAGGTGGAGAAAATACTTGGATCCCTGCAAATTTGCATACCGGAAAGGAAGGGGAGCAGAAGATGCTATTGTTCTTAAACTTGACGGTATTTATACACATCTAGACACCAGTGGGCGTTATTTTATATTGTACTAGGGGTGTGCAGTTTATTTATTTAATTTTTTTTAGAGAACAGAACCCAATTTGTTAAGTTAAATTCAAGCATAACATCAGGAGTAATCACCACAAATACAGGTTCTCCCCAAGTCAAAGCCCTATTACCTTTCTTATTTACTATTTACACAGCTGATTATCGCAGCACTCGGGTTGCCAAGTCGTGAAATTTGTAGACGATACCGCACTACTAGGTCTAATTGAACAGGATGATGATAGCCACTACAGAAAAAACATACAATCCTTTGTTGAGTATGGTGACAGTCATTTTCTGGAGCTTAACATCAAAAAAACTAAAGAACTAGTGATTGACTTTAGAGGAAACAAGAGAGAAACTGAGGCAGTGGTAATTAAAGGGGCAACAGTAGAAAGAGCAAATATAATATTTAGTTGTTGTTTTTAATGATGAGTTGACATGGACTGACCATATTTCATCACTGTTGGTCAAACTGAGTCCCCGTCTGTACTGTATGAGGAAGTTGCAAGTTGCAAACTTGAATTTGATTACCAGCAATGGATTATCACTAAACTCAATAACTCTAGGCCACCCGTCAATAGGTGTGTGATGATACATTGACCTGGATTGATATATTGATGCAATCATCAACAATGCAATATCATTAATGGAAAGCGAAAATATCAGTATATATAATCACCTATAAGATTTTGAAATTCCCTTTTTACAAATATTCTTTTATTAAAAAGAATAGTTTGTTTTTTAATTACCACCTGCTTATGATATCATCTCATTTGTGATATCAGCAAATATCGTATTGTAGTCCAAAGAATCAATATAATATGGTTTCATGATAAAATGTGTGATTATGGAAATCTGTTAAAGGCTTTGGAGATATTCTGTTATTCTTCTTCTGACGAGCTTAAAAACTAACAGGAATCAAATGTAGATAACCTCCCCGTGGGAGCGTGCAAAAGACAGATTTACTTCAAACTGAAAGGTGTCAACAACAAAAGCAATAAATGTTATAGGTCTCAATATAAAAGCAAGGCCGCCCACAGAGTGACAATACAAACAAAGTATTTAAAGTGCAAATACATCATGTGCCATGTATGGAATGCTTTGAATTTCCATCATACAGGAAACTAAGGTCATGCTCTTGCATTAATTAGGTGTCTGTTGTAAAGTAACAAAAACATTTAGTATTATAGACCTATTAGAGTAGCAATTCCACTTCCACTAGTCTTCTTTTTACTATCTTCTTTTTGTCTATCACGCACTCAAACTTCCATCCCCCTCACCAATACACATCCCATGCAACACACCAGACACTTTGCACAGCACACATGGTGAGTGGGGGAACATCACGCACGCACGCACGCACACACACACACACACACACACACACACACACACACACACACACACACACACACACACACACACACACACACACACACACACACACACACACACACACACACACACACACACACACACACACACACACACACACACACACACACACACACACACACACACACACACTTACTTCAAAAGTGATAGATGTGCAAAAGAGAGATGTTGCAGGTCTCAATATAAAAGCAAGGCCGCCCACAAAGTGACAATACAGACACAGTATTTAAAGTGCAAATGCCCTTGCGTTAATTAGATGTCTGTTGTAGAACAGTAACAATAAAACAAAATAAAAGGTATTATACAGTAGACCCTGTTATACTTTGTATAAGACAAGAGGTTATGTTTAACAGTACATCAAAAGCTCCTCTGCTTCCATGTTTTTCTTTTGTTCGTCTAAACCTCCGCAAGATTTATTTAAAAAGGATGCAGATCAGTTTAAACTGAATTTTAAAAGATGTTATATTTCCTGTATAAAAAGTCATTGTTCGCTAATAAAATTGGAACAAGGACAGCTCAGGAAATACTTCCATAAAAAGACAGCGAAGAGAGATAGTGGGAGAAAATGCTAATGTGCATGCTTTGAAATGCGCATTATCATCTGATCTTCACTCGTTCCAATGTTTAATAGAAATCTAGTCATCAGTTTTACTTAGACAGCCTGATATCACAAATATAATACTGTATCTACAGTATATCTCTATTTTATAACATATAATATAGACCGATAGACAGCAGGGGCATGACTACAGAGCTGGATTAATTAGGGTTAAACATTCAGATTACATCGCTCAGTAGTATCCCCCCCACACACACACACATACATTAGTAAAAGTTGGTATTCATTAGAACACAAAGTGAAATGTGTGTGTATTGCATTGCCTGTGTGCATGTGTGTGTGTGTGTGTGTGTGTGTGTGTGTGTGTGTATGTGTGTGTGAATTTGGCCGTGTGCCGGCTTCTCCTCAGTGTGCCATCTGGTGTCCTCCCCGGCGGTGGGTGGGCAGGTAGGTAGGTAGGTAGCCTGACGCAGTGTGTACCTGTCTCATAGCTGTCAGGAAGCCCTGCGGGTTGAAGAATCCTGTCATCCAGAAGCAGTTGGGCCGCCCTTCAAAGATCCAAGCCTGGAACTGCCGGTTCCGCTCAAGCAACTCTGTGAACCAGAACCCCAGGGTGCTGGAGGCCCACGATGCCTGAAAAACAAAGACAAATGAAACAAAACATTACAATGAAACACAGAAAACTTTCATCCAGGAGGATCAAAGGAGAGGACTACAGAGAGACATGAAAAAAATGGATTGGGAATCACTGCGGCAAGAGAAATAGAAATTATTCAGCATGATGGAATAAAAGAGATTAGAATACAACAAAACACAGTGGAGTGGAGGCAGATGGGCTGAATGCAGATGGCACTGCAGGTAGAAAAATTCTGAATCCCAGCCAGGAAGCCATTAAAGTCTAAATTATTGTAATGATGTAATGGTTGTGAGAGCACAACTTGAATGCCAACAGAATGATTCCAACATAAGATAAAGGCAAAGTCATGCCAAGTCATACTTCTTTGTTTTCTCTTGCTCTCCCTCTCTCTGTATCAATATTCCAGCTATTCTGTCTACTAAGTTTGTAACAAGAGTCGTTTTCATTTATCACTGAAACGGATTTGTTCAATTTTAAAATATACTACATACAGTGAATAAAGGTAAAGAGCATCAGTGTGGGCTAAAGAGAAATTAGAGGTTGACTGATGTTAATGGAAACAAACAAGTGAACCTACGATAATAACATTCGCGATTAAGCCCGCACAGTAATAAAAAGACCTTTGAGATATACATTTTTCCCTTGTGGCTCCATAAAGTGGCTCGTTAGCATTCTTTATTGAAAGCAAAGGCCATTAATAGCTTTCAGTAAAATTAAAAGATGACTTTTCCTATGAGGACTCCTTTTGCTGTTTGTGAAGCAGAACACTAAAGAGCTAACAACATGAAGTGACTTATGGTTACTGGCAGAGGCTAAACAGGAAATGAAGTGTGATCTACTTTTGTTTTGATGTCATAAGTCTTCAAACTGATTGCAAATGTTTCCAGAAGAGAATTGCTGGGAGCACAGTGGGTTCCCAAATTTTTAATTCCTGGTAATCCTCTCAACCAACCTTCTTCCAGCGGGCTGGAATGCGTGCATCGTACATGCAGTCCAGGGCATCCCGCAGATTTTCGCTCATTATGATGGTTCCATCGATGGCCAATTTGAGGTCAGTCAGGGTGTTGCGGACCAGAACTAAGACCCTCTGCATCCGATCGATCTCCTGACGCAGGAAGATGTTCATGGGCTGGAAAGAACCCATCTTCTGGAGGCGCTCTCTCACCTGGTTACATTTAAATCAGGTAAGAAGATGAAACTTTAATCAATCTCATGAAGAATGTATAATGCATAGAGTGAAGATGCATGAGCACATGCAGGCTTGCTATGTCTACACAGAAAGATGTGTTCACAAGGAAATGTCCCTGGAATCACCACAATTCAGTTTACCTCCACTCTACATACAGCTTTCTCAAACTAAAGGTTGGTTTGATCCATTTGCAGCTTTTGGAGTGTTGCATAAGCTTTTCTCTTACTTATCTTACTTATCTAATACCTATAAACTGAGCTCAGGATGTGAGCTTTCTATAATCTATGTTTGTAAGCTGGATTCTATCAATTCACTTTTAGTTCTTTTTTTGAAAATGCATATATAGCACAATATTTCCCTCAATTTGTCTTTGCGTTTCCATTCTGTACAATTGTCCCTCATTGTTACATATTTTTGGGGGCTAATATATTTTTTACCGACAGCTCGCAGATAGATGAAAGTGAAAGTAGTAAAGACAGGGTGTGGTGTGCAACTTTTCCTCAGAAAAGTCATTCTCATATCACTTTTGCTAAAGTGACAAAAAAGGAGAAAACCCAATCTAAGACAAAGCTAGCAAAATTACACTGCTTCCAACCCCCCTCTATTTCTAGTCTTTTCTCTGTCTATCAATGATTCAAACTTCCATCCCCTCACCAACACACATCCCACCTCTGACACTTTGCACAGCACACATGGTGAGTGGGGGAACAACACGTTACCACACACGCACGCATGCGCACACACACACACACACACACACACACACACACACACACACACACACACACACACACACACACACACACACACACACACACACACACACACACACACACACACACACACACACACACACACACACACACACACACACACACACACACACACACACACACACACACACACACACACACACCCTTACTTCAAAAGGAACATAGTCAGGAGGCAGTTTCTCCAGCATGTCGTCAGCCAGACGGGACACCACGGCCTCTCTGGTTTCCCCCCCGCCTGATGAGCTGTCTTTAGGCTGAATGCTGAGGATGGTGTCCAGTACGTCCTTAGCCAGCTTACTCTGGTAGGTTATGTCTGCGTTTGGGTGGAGGCCAAACACCTCAGGTGTGTCATAGGCTGGCAGACACTGTAAAAGAAAAACAGTGAAAGTTAGTGAACCAGAGCTTACCTCGGCTCTCAGAGGAGCATTTATGAAAATATTTTCAAAAGGAATAGCTCAGATGCGTTTTCTCTACTCTCACAACAAGTACCGTAATTTCCGGACTATAAGCCGCTACTTTTTTCCCTCGTTCTGGTCCCTGCGGCTTATTCAACGGTGCGGCTTTTCTACGGCTTACGGTAACCAGGGGCGCGCACTACCGAGGATGCGCGAGGCCGAGGCAGACATCTGGCGCCAGGTAACGAGAGCAAAACAAAGAGTAGGAGAGCTTCAGCAACAGTTTGCGCGAAGGAAGTGTTCATGCAAACACCCTCAACATGGAAAACAAACGGAGAAGTGCATATGATGCTGCTTTTAAGTTAAAGGCAATCGATCTGGCTGTCAAAGAAGGAAATAGAGCTGCTGCACGTACCCTTGACATCAATGACTCAATGGTGAGACGTTGGAGAAGGCAGCATGAAGAACTGACTTTTCATATACCGGTAGTAGGCTGGTTATTTTGATAACGTAAACGGCCGCGGGACTGCACTTTTACTGCCGTGTTACAGGCGAGTATTTGTATTACTTTGCACTGTTGTATTATTTGTACTCTGCACGAATGCTGTTCGCCATGTCAAAGATTTGAAAGTTTGATTGAATGATTGAAAGATTTATTGTTGATAAATGGGACGCTTTGCGTTCCCAAACAGTCATCTCTGTCCCGACAATCCCCTCCGTGGTAGCAGGAACCCCTATATACTACGGTAATTACACATCAAAACGCCTGCGGTTTATAGTCGGGTGCGGCTAATATATGGAGCAATCTGTATTTTCCCCTAAATTTAGCTGGTTCGGCTTATAGTCAGGTGCGCTTTATAGTCCGGAAATTACGGTACTGTGAGAGGACTCTAGTGCCCCTGTTGAGCAGATTATCAACTCACACTAAGCTTGCAGAAACAGGCTGGAAGAGCTCATGGTAGAACTAGTTTCAACAATGTGGAATAGATGTCTTTTTTGAGGGTTGGTCGTTTCTTTTTACCTCAGTTTCAAATACATAATTCCCTTGCAATGCACTGCAATTTTGGTCACTGCTAAGCCACTGTTGGTTGGGTAAAATGCTGACAGCCAAGTGTCTCCTCTGATACACACAGTGTCACCAGCTGCTTCTTTTCAGCCTCTCTAGTGAAGAGCTTCACCATGAGGGTGTAAAATATGGGAGATTCACAATATGCCTCCCAGTCCAATGGTGCACGCTTCTAACCAAATAGTATGACACGCTTGTGCAGTGGAGGGAGGGACAAGATCCCTCCCCCACTTCCCTGCCACAAACACAGCCAATTGTGCACAGTGGGCCTGACATAGGTGGCTGTATATGTGTATGATGTACATGTATTAAGACAAGACTTTGTTGCACTGCACCAATTACCGGCTACCTATGTTGCCTCTCTGACTCATTTTCTGTCATCTTTCTAGCTATCTGATAAAAGGCATAAAAGGCAGCAAACAACTTGATATTATGTAACAGGTTTTTTTTTCTACTAAGGACAAAAGTTCACCTCTTGCCTCTGTAGCAGTCGACCCCAATTATCCAACTGGTCTCATAAGATAAATAAACAATGCAGAAGTATATCATGGTTCATTATTTCTTCACAAGGTTAGGTGGCATAAATAAACCCATGTGAAAAAACACCTGAATACAAAGCAAACTGGCTCACCTATATGGTTTATTTAAACTGATGATCTAATAAGGGTAATACAGCTGTCATTGATGACATTTTGATTGGTTCAAATCAATTCATTATAATGAGGGTATCTGAATTTTAAGTGACTCAAGAAATGAGCTGACGTCAGTTCAAAGGCAGCGAGTAGAAACTGTGTTGCTTTAATTAGTTCAAAGACATCTTGCAGATTGTGTCTCTCACATACGACAAGACGACGGGACATGTGATACTAGCCTCGCGAGCAAGCTTCTTTGTATTTTACTCGCAGATCAGTCTGGCAACGTGTGCTGAGAAAATTTGGAGCCGTTTGCCAAGCGAACATCGAATCAGCGTTGGTTTTGAAAGGCGTTTAAGTGATTGTTATGATCAACAATGTCATGTAAGCAAAAGTCACTCAAAACCAAAGATAGATCCAATGTGTTGTTAGCTTCGTTTTATTTCAAGGAAACCTCTCTTCGCCTTCATCACGTAAAGAATGGTGAAATGGTGTGAACCTGCAATTAGTACACCAAAAATAGAGTTTTATCTGCGGATATTGGCGCGTTTTCACAAACATTACGCGTCCTTGGCTGAAACAGACTGTTTTGTTTATATATTATCAGATTCCTTCCGTTCTTATTTCTTTGTTGACAGAGAACAGTTCAGAGTTTGCATTTGTTAAATAAAGACCCTTGTGTTGTTTGTCAGCCTCTGCTATTCTATCCCTCAAACATCTATCACACTGTGCAATCAAAAACAATCAAACATCAGGAGAGAGCACACAGAGAAAAATGTGAGGGAGTGAAGAGAATGACTGGGTTCTGGAAAGAATTGCCTTTCTCCCTCACTGTGGTCATTTATTTCCTCTTAGGGAATTTGTGCTTTGTTCCTGTCTGTCTGCATTTAATTTAAATACACAGATTGTACGCACACACACACACACACACACACGTGCACGCGCGCACACACACACACACACACACACACACACACACACACACACACACACACACACACACACACACACACACACACACACACACACACACACACACACACACACACACACACACACACACACACACACACACACACACACACACACACAGTGTTCTGTTGGGTATTTTGTCTATGTAGATGTGAACATGTGTATGTATTTGTGTGTACATGGTATGTGTGAGATTTAATGTTGTACCTGTGTGCTTTTATGCATGTGTGTGTGTGTGTGTGTGTGTGTGTGTGTGTTTTCCAAAGGCTGTGTTTGTCATTCTCTATTTAAGAGGTGGTGCAGAGGAATAAGCTGGCTGAGCCTGGCAGCCCTGAGCATCCATCATAATGAAACTAGCTTTAATGAAACTAGCTCAGGAACTGACCCCAGATACACACAAACAAGCAAATGCACACACAAAAGCACACAGATGCACACAAATATACCATACATAATCTGAAATAAAAAAAGTATGCTTGCATTTTATCTAAAATTCCTGAGTCCTGTAGAAACCTCATATCTTCAATGTTGCTTTTTTCACTCATTGTGATACAGTATAACTGAAAACTGACAGGATAGAGAAAACAAAAAAAACAGACACACACAGCAACATGTGCAGCATTTTAACAAAAATGTAGTAAGATAGGGCACAAATGTGCAAACATACATTAAATCCGTATGACAATCTGTTATTGTAGAAGCAAGGTACAACTGTGCACAGTTAACCATCATCCATCTGCAGTATTTTATACTCAGACCATACTCCTGCGCTGGAGTGAGGTCCAGCTACACCAGCCGATCATTCTGGGATAGGGGGAAAAAACGCTCTGGCTTGTTTGTATTTCTTAAAACCAATCACAATCATCTTGGGTGGAGCTAAGCGGATGATGGCCTTTTCCACATGCCAGATGTCAGGCTTTATCCCAGCACTGTTCGTCTGAGTGTAACTCACCTGAATGTATGTCAGATACTGGTCAACACTGGAGCATTTCGGGATGCTGTAGCCTTTGTAGAAGTTGAAGGCAGGTCCAAACATGTCCTCACTGAACCACACCTTGGCGAAGGTGTTGAGGAGGCGCTTGTCGTAGTCGTCGGTCACACGGCCACCGTATTGAATCTCTCCGATCATGTATCTCACTGTGGTCCATGACACACCCTGAGGAGATATGAACTAGTGAACATAAAATAACAGCAAATACAGTTTGTGAAATGATTACAGTTGTTGAAAAGGCAAAAGGAGTTGATGAATGTCACGGAGAATACCATCGAGAAGGTAGACTGTACTCTCTCGTGTCAAGCCCTTCTCTCACAGTGTGGTTATTATTTCTGTTTGGCATGTTCATAAAAGTTCGATTTCCACAGTTTTCTGCAACTAAAGAGCTCACTTTTTTGTATAATAGAAATAGATAAGATAGGGTTAGGGCTATTTTGTTAACTCTAGCTGTAGAAATGGGACTAGAGGGATGTTTTCCATTTTTTTTAACACAAATGCAATAATTAACAATACTGGTTGCTGTTGCCATGTTCGCTTCCGTAAACACCGTTGTGGTCAACTGCCCATGCGGGTCACTTCAGGAGCATGAGTTATTCACACAGCAATCTGTACACAGGCCACATTTGAAGACGCAATGTGAATAGAAACAAAAAATCGGATTTGATTAATAAATCGGAATTGTGCATTAAGACCTGCAGTGTGAACATAGACATTAACACTGAAACGGTTGCACTGAGATGCGAGAAAGTCAACAATGGCCACTACGGCCATGAAACATTTTTCCAAATAGGCTTTTACTCACAGGGCCAGTAAATATTCCATCGCGGGCCGGGGGCCGCTAATTGAGTAGCCCTGCGATACACGGTAGTAGGCTGGCTAACTTACTCATAGATAGAAACTGATAACATCATTCAGCATATGCCTAGCTTGAGGCGCGTGCATGTGATATTGTAACATGCGCAAGGGGGAGGGAGGATCTGTAGCGTGTGGACAAACTGTGCCTGAGAGTCAGTTCTCACACAGCCCTGCGTTGAGTGGACAGGATGATACGGGCGCGGTGGATTTTTGAAAAACAAACAACAAGCTCTTGGTGCATGTAGAGGTGCGTTTTTCATCTAAAGCTGGATGATTTATGTTTTTCTATCGGAGCATAGTGTCGGTGTTATGCCCCCAGAGATTTGTCACTGGAGATGTAGTTCAGCAAAGTTTGATTTGTATTGTGACCATGGCAACGAGGAAGTACAGCATCTTATCTTGGGAATCATGAAGTAAACTCACCATGTGGTGATCAGTTATAGTGGCGCTGAGTCATTCATCATTAGCAGTCATCAGCTCCTCGCTTAAGGCGTTATTCTTAATTTCCCCTCTTTGCTAAGGCAACGTCTGTGAGCATTATACATCCAACAACATGAGACTGTCAAGTTATTTTGTGTGAATATACATGCAGCTGTATGCTTATTATGTTGCTAAGCGGAGCTAGCTTAATTATCAATTGTTATATGTCATTTGACTAGTTTAGCTTTGTTTTGGTCATATTAGCTACACCTCTGCAGAATGCACGTTTAAAAGACAACAACCTGAGAATCACACGGTTGTTGGTAGCTGTTAAAGATGTGTTTGTTCAACTAAAGGTATACACTATAGTTGAAGTTGAGTGTCACATCCTACCTTTTTAATGTCCATGTCATCAAGGTGGTTCTGTACAAACTGGACAGTGGCGTTGAAGTCGGCCTGGTTGAACTCGTAGGGGATGTTCCATCCCAGAGGTCCATACTTTCTCCTCTCCTGTACTGTGCTGTGGAGAAATGCCACTCCATACAGCATTGGCTTCCACTGCACCATGTTACTGACATCCAAAAGGTCTTGGTTTATGCCTGGTGAGGGAAACATGGATGTACACATGAGCAGCCCTCTAAACCGGAGAGCGAAAAGCTACAGAAAATCATCATGGTTTAATCAGCTTTTGAGGTCAACATTTGGATCTCCAGTTAAATTTGTTTTAAAAGGAAAAAATATTAATTACATATTTTCTGAGTGAATATGTTTAGTTAAATTGGATTAAACATTTTAAGATGCAGCAATTCCCGATACCGATATGACACACATACAGTACTGCATCCACACAATTAACTTAGCATAATGCAAGTTGCCAATTCTCTTTTGAAATCTATTAAAGCAATGTCTCATAGGGCTTTTCTGGGCTGTAATGAAGTTTGGGAAATCTTGCCAGCCTCAGGAGGATAAGCATGTGGTGAAGTGATTTAAAACTTCAGCTGAAATTACCATGTTTAATCTACAAATTAATTCATAGAGAATATCAGCAGCAATTATTATCTAAATGTTCTGCGAAATACAGGTGGCTCCACCTGTCATATGGGAATTGTAACATTTAAAGGTGAAAAAAAAGCAACACAGAATATAGGAAAAAAAGATGCACGCTCTGAGTTTAATAATCTGAATTCCCGGCTCACGCTCAACTGTGATCTGACTTAATCTGATGAAGAAATGCAAATTCTAATTGCAGTTCAGATTCAAGAGTTGAAGACTTACAATTGCCTCCTAGGAACCTCACATATCCCTTTTCTATATAAACCAGGCACAGTTAATTGGTTTTATACATATTGAATATTGTTCTCTTTCTTCCTCTTTGAATGAAAACACAAACCACTTGTTTCCACTGTTTTACAAATTCACAAACCTTAGAGGCTTTTTTTTACTTGACTATGAAATACACGGAATTCAGCAGCAGTTGTTTATCATCTTTTCTGCTGACTTTCTCCTTGGCTACATACACATTCCTTTAGTTATTGATTATGTGACTTACTACTTACTTCTTCTGTCTCACTTACACTGACACACATTTGATCCCCCTGTAATGATGAACTAAGGACCAATCTGTTGTCATTTTACTTTATTTCCACCATATTTATTCCCGGCAACCTTTTGAGACTGGACCATTGTATTGATCCAGGACAGGGTGTGTGAGTATTTATTCTCAATACACCTCACCACTCTCACCTTGCTCAGTTAAATGGTAGATTAAGAATTCTGGACCTTCAATTAATTATGTTTTACTCTAGATGAACTGAACTGAAACTAACTGCCCCACCTCCATAGGTCCTCTTGAGCCCCGCCTTAAGGCCCTGTGGTGGTTCGTTGGTGAACTTGATTGACATCTGCAGAAGGGTGATGGGGAAGTGCTTGTGGACCTCTGTGGTTATCCAAAGGCGGAAGCTGTCGTGGACAAAGTCAGTCTCTGTCACTGTGTCCATTAGCTCGTCCATGAAGTCCAGACCCAGGTGGCAGTTCTGAAGTAAGGCCCAGCCACCCTGGGGACAAAAAATAAGCATTATGGTCTTCATCCGAATCAAGGACTGCAAAGTAATGATGCAGTCAAAATATTTTTGTGACTAACTAATCGTCTAATAGTCTGTCTGTAAAATCAGAGAAATTAAAGACATTTTTTTAGACACCTTTCTGTCTAGTTCAATATGTTGTGTGAAACAACTGTTCTGTTGCTACATGGAATTATGCAAAAATAGCAGCAAGCTCACACCACTGACTCACATTAGCCATAGTCTGCTGCATAAGCTTGCGGGCATGGACCTCTTGTCCTTGTCCCATGGAGACATATCGGGTCTCAATCTTTAGCCTCTTCCCAAGCGCAATGATGGAGTCAGTTGGATCTGAGCCCATTGACAGGAAGCAGATGAGAGGTGTTCGAGGGTCTGATTCCTCCCACGTCTTCTCCAAGTCAAGAATCACCCCTTCAGTGTAGTTCTCCCCCATTGCGTCCATGATGTATTTACGGGCCTAAAGGAGAAAGGGAAAGTAATGGAGCAAAGTAGACATGTTTGTTTACTGCTTTATAATGCAGGCCATGTTAAAACTAAATATTGTAATACATTTACTTTCTGGAGGGCTTGGGACCGTGAATAGTTCAAAGGAGTTTTTTTGGTTGTTTTTTTTTACTGGCTGCTGCCGGAGGTCAGACGAGGACAACTGCTGGAATGTTTGAGTGCAACAAAATAAAATCCACTGCAGGCTCGTCTGCAGTGGAGCAAAAAAGTACCCATCAGTAAGAAGTGAATGTCCATTAGCCATTGTAGATATTCATGCTTAGTAAGCTTCAGAGAGAAAATTGTTTCTCTGAATAAATTCCACTTTTCCCTTCAAGAAAAAACTTGGCCAGAGGAGATGTTAATATAGATTAAGACTGCTGCCTGTGTGTGTTTGTGTGTATACTTGTGTATATATATCAGCGGAGGCTGGTCCATTGATGTCCATTTCCTCAGTTTTGAGAGAGAAAAGAGGAATATTTAAAAAAATTATTTAAAAAAATAGTAAATGTTTGCTAAAAACTAGTAAAATAATGTATAAATTAAGTTTCTCTCTTCTTAAAAAATAATTACTAGATTTCTACCCAAAATGCCTCAAAAGCAACATCTGTGGGGATGTTCTATGAGGTGGCGGAGGGGAGACTTGGGGAGGAAAAATAAATTCTTCCTCCCCATGGGGCAGGACTTCTACAATGTTAAATGTATTTTTTCCTTTTTTTATTTTTTTAAAATACTGATCTGTGACAGTTCCGTGGTGTTGTCGTGGGCAGCAAGGTGCCATGGCCAGAACAGAGAGAGCGCTCGATTTTTCAAGGGCAGCTATCAAGACGAGAAGACAGCAGCATGGCCATCTGACTTGTTGGATCATGTTGGACATTTTCACAGCAGGGAAGGTGTTCAGGTGAGTCGGATAAACAGCTAAGTTAACATTTAAAACAGTTTAACCCAAGGAATGAAAATGTATTTTGATATTTCATTCATTGCGGTTGGAATTTTAAGGAATTTAAGGACATATAAATATTGCCTTTTTTTGTCTGTATGAAAAATAATTTAATAATATTGATGTATTTTTTTAAAGACTGCAGAACATTCAATTTGACATATGTAAAACGAAGTGCACTGAGGGCGATATACAGTATTTTAAGATTTAAGTGCATCTTTAGGCACAATGGCGGGAGGTTGTTGTAAGTGGACTCAAATGATAATGTAGGGGGGAAATCATCACACATCTGCTCCATGAGGTGTTGAAATTAAAAGTTACAGTATATGTCATATCATTAAATCAGTAATCATTAAAATTATAAAATTACATGGTTGATAAGAAGACTACATTTTTTAACCTCTATTTAGATGACAGAAAATGAGAAAGACTGATACAATCTCTGCCTCACAGTTAGATCTTGGGACTTATGTTAATACATTCTGTTGTCATCTAATTAAAAGTAATTTAAACAGTTATCCCACTGTTTCCCCTGCCAGAGCAAAGGCCTGGCAATTTTTTTTTCTTGATAGGCTGTGTCACCACAATAATCCATTACAAAGGCTCAGTTATATGATGCCTGGAGTTAAGGTTCCCACTATTTTTTTATGTCAACTGATGCTGATATTTTTCTGACTGACAGCCCCATTTGCCTCTCTTTAAAGGTCCTTGTGACTTCAGCCAATAATACTACTGTTCAATTTGGGATCCAGTGTATATTATGGAGATCAGAACACAGTCGCAATTCTTGATTTATTCTAAAATACTGTTATTTTTTATTGTTCATAATTTGATAATTTATAATTTAAATAACCAAGGCACTTCAACAAAAAACCTTTATTTTGTGAAAAAAGCAGTGACACTTTCAGATCCCTCCCAGTTATTGTTATTAATCTGGCACCTGGTGACAATTTACTTAACTGTTGGACACACCCTATTGATCTGGCAGCTCTCCTGGTTACTTGGCAAAATGGCAAGCTGCTTTAAGTTCACTGAAACCCTGCCACAGCAGTTTGTCCAGATGAAGGCCAAAGGAATGACCCTCTCAGCCATTGCAAGAAGGATTGGACATTCAAAGTCTGTGATTTCAAGAATATTGAAACTTTACAAGGACACAGATTAAAGGCCTCAAAAAGGCGGGTCGTCCATGTAAAACAAGTACAAGAGAGTACAGGATTATGCAAAGACTCTCAATGGGGACTCGGTTCAACACTGCAGCTGGAGTTCATCACCAGTTCAGTGCTGAACAGAGCAAGGATCTGCCTCGGCACACAGTGTCTCATTGTTTACGACAATTTGGACTGAAAGTCCACTCTGCAGTGACCAAACCTCTCATCAGCAGACAGAATAAAAAGGCTAGACTTGCCTTTGCTGAGGAGCATGCTGTGTGGACAGAGGAGAACTGGACCAGAGTGAACTTCAGTGATGAGAGTACAATCAATTAATTTGGGTCTGATGGGAAACATTATGTTTGGTGTAGGACTGGGGAAAGACTGAACCCAAAGTGTGAAAAGAAGTCAGTTATATTTGGAGGAGGAAGTGTCATGGTTTGGGGGATGTTTTCTGTAGCAGGAGTTGGTCCCTTGTACAGCTACATGGCAGGGTGAATACAAATGTTTATGTGAACCTCCTTCAGCAACATGCAATAACTTCACTGCAATTGTAAATAACAATCAGCCTTAATGCAATTTTCATGCAAGACAGTGTCCCCTGTTACACTTCAAACAGGTTAGGCAGTTCCTTGAATCCTTGAAAACAAAATAATGTCTAAGAAACCCACTACAGTTACCAAACTGTGTAAGAGACTGCAACAAGAATGGACCAAGATCAAACAAGAGCAGTGTGAGAAACTAGTGATATCCTGTGGGCCTAGATGTGCTGAAGTCATTCAAAGCAAGGGCCTCTACACTTCCTATTCATTTTTGAATCCTATAGCCCTAAGAAAACATTGTTTAAATCTTCTCTTCCGATACAATGGTTTCTGTTCTCTATTTGCGTATCGTTATTTTCACAAAATAAAAGTTTTTGTTGAAGTGCCTTGGTTATTTAAAAAAATATATGCTAGTACAGCAGTGGTATAGCTACAGCGGATATTCTATCAAATTGTGAACAATAAAAAATAACAGTATTTCAGAATAAATCAAGAATACTTTGTTTTCTAATTTTGATCTCCACTGCATATACCTAATGTCATCTGCTAGATCCACTGTGCCTGACTGAAAACCAATCAGAACCGAGGAGTCTCTGACACAGTGTCAATGACTGCTCTGAACTGATTAAACTGTGAAACTAGGCAACAATGATCAGAGACTCCTCTGCTCAGAGTGGTTGTTTTTCTTTGGGAACAGTGGAATCACAAGAACATACAGAGATGGCTCTGGAAGCAGACAGGAACAGAAGGTGGAGGTAGAACTTCATACCATTTTCACAGATAATCTGTCTCATGCTGTCAGAATATAGTAACATTTTCAGCAAATATGAGAAAAAGAGAGGCTACAGACTTCAGCTTTAATTCACCAGATTGTTGTATTCTAGACATCGTAACCATACACACAAAGATGTGTCTCTGCTAACCTGTGCAATGGTCCTGTCAGGACACCAGCAGCGTATGAGGAGCAGGCGTCTAAAACAGTCAAGAGCCTGGTCGTAGGAGTTGGGGACCACCTCCTCTTCTGGGGCCTCCTTATCAAACCATGACTTCCACTGTTTCTCATTACGACTTATCTGAAAGAAATGGGAAAACAGCTCTGACACAGGAACACAGATAGGTACTTTCATTGGACAACCTCCCATTGCTTCCCATTAAATCAAATCTGGACACAACGAGAAAGTGAAGAAAAAAATCAATAAATTCACTGCGCACTCCCCTACATGCACAACGCAAATTGTCTAAATTGTCCTAATATGCATTAGGAACATGGTGCACATGCACCTTTCTGTTCCTGCAAAGCATCTACTCTGCACTGTTTCTTCTTTTCTCCAAAACAAGGCACATGCTGGGAAACAATTAGTTCGGAGCCAAAACGAAGCAGAATTTAACATAAATAAATAAAAAATAAACTTAACATACACTACTGAATAGACAGTGTCTTCTATGAAAATGCATTGACATACAGTATACAGTATGTCTTAAAGATGGATAGTAAAGCAGTCAATGCTCGATTATAACATAGGCATATACGTATACTGTGGCGTAACATAGCCTGAAGCATGAAACCAGGTTACTGGGAGAAATTAGGTTAAAGCAGGTAATAAGTGAGTGCGTTTATAGTGCATGCACCAAAATAACCTGGTAAAACCGCTATTTACATGCAGATGGTGAGTACACAGATTACCCTCGACCATATATTCTAACCCTGGTGTGTATTAGTGATATTTGATGCAGCTCAACGGCCTGAAGTGTGTTTGTGTTTTGCATTGGAACAGAGGTAGCAAAGACAACACTCAATTTTCCTAGTTTGTGCGGATTTTTTTATAAATCTAATGTCCAGCTGTGAATGGACATATTCATTGTGGCTTCTGTTTTATTAAGTTAATGGTAAGTTTGGATTTAAGGACACACCGCTATGAGTAATGCTTCTTTTCAACTCTCTGCTGATGTCACAGCTGTACCTTCCCTGTCTTGCTTCTCTGTCATGAATATGTGCATATGTAAAATCAATATCAAATAGGCTACATGGAGAAATCTGTTTTTTCCAACAAAACGCAACAAAAATCTGTGCTTACTAGTCGTTATCCTTAACAGAATACACTATGTTTCCTTTTAACATGATGATAAAAAAAATCAGGTTACATCCAGGCAGCTTATAGTTTCTTAAGTAAATTTACTTTACTTAAATTGTGACATTCAAAAGTGACAGCTGCTCGTCTTCCTGTATTAGCCACTGAGCTGCTCCTGAAGTACTTTAGGGCTTCAGCGCTTTTCTGAAGAACACATTAACAGTAGTCGTTGATAGAGGAGAGAGTGTTACACACACTTTCCGAGGCACCCTATGGATTTGGGTGAACTTCTTGAACGACAAGGATACAATGGTTACATGTATATGGTGTTTGTGTGTTTTATGTGTTAAATAAAGTACATCTGTGGCATTGGTGTAGCACAGCTTTGTTTGTAGTGTGGAGACAGTCAGGAGGGGGCTCAGATGGTTTTGTCCCTCTATTCTGGGTAGACTGACAACACAATATTTGTCCTCACCTTGTTCTTCTGGGGAGACCGATTTCCTTAAACAAAAAAGCGTTAATCCACCTCTCCCTGTTCATCATCCACATAAAAGTACACGTGTATTTCTGCATGTGACAAAATATAAGGGCGCGCATACACACACATTTGTGTGCGCACATATGCTCAGCCAAAAGTAATTGACTGGAAGTTTCAACAAAATAAGCTCATTTCACAGGGCACTGAGCTTTTACCTCCATGGGAGCCACCAGGCTGTCAGTCATCCACAGGGGTGTATGTATTTGTGCATGAGTTACAATCCATCATTATGAGAGAGAGAGAGACAGAGAGAAAGAGATCGAGAGAAAGAGAGAGAGAGAGAGTGTGTGTGTATAAAAGAGAGAGATGAAGCAGGACATGATGAGACTGATATTGACATGCTTACTAGAGCAGAGAAGAGGTGTGAAAAAATTTAATAAGCACCTGGAGACCATAGCTGAATTTGTGTGTGTAAGGTACAGTAGAGCACTGTTATCTGCACACTTAATAGATAAACGTCTCCCGGTAACGACATGTACAGGCGCTTGTTGTGTGTGTGTGTGTATTGTACCTGATCCAGTATATCAGAGAACTGCCAGAGTTTGCTGAGTTCTACAATGTTGAGCCAGGTCATGTCAAGGATCCATTTAGCTGGTTTCTGAGGACAGGCCTTTAGATCCAGAGATGCACCTCCTGATTCACACACACACACACACACACACACACACACACACACACACACACACACACACACACACACACACACACACACACACACACACACACACACACACACACACACACACACACACACACACACACACACACACACACACACACACACATGCACGCACACATAGCCATGTACAGTACACAAATAAATACCTAAATGCAAATAGATATCTGTATGCAAAAATACAGAATACAGAAAAGATACAGAATGATTCATTCTACAAATTCATGCAAATGTAAAAACACAACCATGAAAAAATATAAACAAAAGTCATACTGAGTCAATGTTCAGCAGGTGGGAGCTGACAGATGGGGAAGCTGCATGCATGTAGCAGACTGTCTGTTCTGGCCTTACCAGTTGCTATAGCTGGCTTTTATCCCTGCGGTGAGGAGCACTCCATATTTCTGATTCAGTCAACTACTTCAATACCAATATGTTTGAAATGTGTGTGTACCTTGAAATGAGCTTTGAAAAAATCTCTGCGGTAGATAAATAATGAATAAAGAATTAAAAAAAAAACAGACAACAGAAAATAATTTTAGTCTTACATTATCAAAGAACTCAGAGGTGGTTTAGAGGTGAATCACTTGTAGCTTCTCTTTTCTGTATGTTGAGATTTCAAGGCAGTCTCAGTGGAGACAGAGGTCTAGCCAGTGTACGTAATGTTTTTCTTTTGCTCAAACCATATCCAAAATATATATTTAAGGTAAGTGAGTAAATACACTTTTATTTAGTGCCTTTCAAAAGCAGGGTTAAAAGGTGTTGTACACAACAAAATAGTCAGACATTGGTGAATGACACACAGATAAGGGGTCAAAGAAACATTTCCTTCCTGGAATCAGCATCTGCTCAGCTATGTTTTCAAACTCACCACTTCACACCATATATGCACATTTCAGGATTTCAGTAAACTATTGGGCTTGATAAGGTTCAAAGAACATTAGTCTTTGAGATCAAGATTCCGGCATCATAGACAGTACACACTGCTGATCTCTGCACCACAGCATAGAGGGTTTCAGTGAATTTCATGTTAAGTAGTATCTCTTGAGTATTTCTGCATCAGACATAATAATACGAGCATCGGTGACTACTTTCTAAGTCGTTGTGATACCATGCTGTCAAGAAATATTAAGAAATAAAGCAAGAACGACAGCACCGAGAATGACTGAATCAAAGTAAGTCATCAGAAGTGACTCAAACATATTTCCTTAGTAATGCAAGAAGCTGTTAACATGAATTCCGTTATCCTTTTTACACACTTGTATGTTGTTTTCCAGGTTTTACTCTTTCTCGAAGCTCAGGAGCCAGCTCCCATGTTTCCAAGGTTGGACCTTCTTGCACATGCATGCCTCCAACAAGCAAACTTTTAAAATCAATCCATGCTTTTGCCTGCACAAGTAAACAAGAAAGTGTGAAAAGTGTGACCAACACATTTTCCTCTTACCTTTAATGAGTGTGAGAAACTCCTCATGTTTGACCCTGTTGCTCTGCATGTCGATCTTCAGTGTCAACAGCAAAGTGAAGAGGAACTTGTGCTCCTCGTACAGGCCCCGTGCTGCATACTTATACACCCCAAATGTCATGAACTCTATGATGTTGGCGATGCGTTTGCTGGTTATGGGGCTTTTGGAGGACCTGTTTTGGCAGAATTTAACAGCATATACCAAATATCAACTTTAATTAAATGTGCAGCTTATTAGTCCCTTAGAGCTCCTGCCATGATCTGACATAGTTTAGATCTAATAACATCTCTTACAAATCGAATATAGATTAGATATCACAGCATGGTCAGACTAGTTAAACTAATAGCTAATGGTTAATGCTTAATTTTGGTTTATTGACTTGAGAATAATTAGTACTGACTGTGAGGGCCAGGATGCCCGTGGTGCTTGGAATTATGTGAAAGCTTCATCTAGCCATTAAGCATATTGGGTATATTGACATATTTAGCTGTATGGTTTGAGGAGAAATTATTTGAGCCGGTAAATCAATGGGTAGCTGATTAAAATGGACTGTCGCTGTATTTGATGTTTGCCTGGGGCACTCCTAATACCTTTCACATCAAAGATGAAGTATCCATGTTCAGTAGTGGCAACACAGACTTAGCCTCCACCCTCAACATAACAAGTTGAAAATAAAATCCATTTGGTTTTCAGCTGCATATACTGTAGTGGAGGCTACAAGCCAACAATACATCAGCAATCCACTATATACTGCAGATATCTAACATACAGTACATACTGTAGACAATTTCAAACCATGGCAAAGGCAATTAGTGAAATATGAGATATACTGACATGACAAACCTCAAGAGATCATCAGAAACAGACAAAAAGTATTTGCCTCACTTGAACATACATTGCATTCAAGACAAGCCTGAATTATATGCAAGAGGTAGATACAGTACATTGAATACATAAAATTTGAAGCAATTAAATTGCCCTGCAACAAAAACTACCATTGTGAGGCTTATAATACCCAATAATTATTGACATTGCGTGAAAGAGATTCGATGATACAACTCATGGTGATGCTTGGGGTCATTTTTGTAACATTGTTATATTGAACTGCCCTCTATTGTTTGGTATTGTTTGGAATTCAAAAGAATATTTCTTTCATTTTTTCCTAGATTTTCAACCACCTAGCTTCACCTAGCTCCACTAGTACAAGAGTCTCCTTTTCCACATCACAATGTCACGTATGTTGATGGCTATAAACAACAAAATACACCCTGTAACAAAAGTTGTTTTTTTTCTGTTACATACAGAAAAGAAAGCTCATGGTGAGGAGCAAAATTTGTGGCCCAGCTTTGTAAGAAAGACTGACATCGATTGCTGTTTAACTCAACGCTTAGAAAGCCCCAACCCCCCACCCCACACCCACACACACACACACACACACACACACACACACACACACACACACACACACACACACACACACACACACACACACACACACACACACACACACACACGTAAAAAACAACTGATTACAAAGAGTTCGGAATATTCTCACCTAGCCAGAGAAAGGTCAAAAAGTTTCAGGAACTGTCTCAGAGAGGTCTGGTACATGACGTTCACCATACTCATCTCTGTGATCAGGAAGTACAGGATACTGCCCCTAGTGGCCACTGAAAACACATAAAAACAAAAATTGCAATAGCAAAGGCAAAGGATGTGCGGTTTTGTGTGGCCACATTTGTAACAGGTGTTTGTGTTATTCATAAATCTAAAAATGTTCTGTTGCACACTTTTATTAAAATATTGGCCTGGAGAGTATAAATAATTATTTTGTGAAAAGTGAAAATGATGATAAGGTTGGAATAGGTAGTACAGATTGACATAGACTTTTTATTATTAACTAAATGTGTTTCACAGGATTGTGCATGGTGAGCCAATGTTCTCTTTGATGGCGTCTACTTTTTCATAGCTTGAGCGGAGTTAAAAACTGAAAATGAATCAGTTCTGACTTGGCTGGCGCACTGTAACCAACCAAAGTAAATTACCTCCCAAAAGAGTGTAAATTCTGTTTTTTTGAGCCAGCTGTCATGACGTACCAGGCCGGTACTCCTCTCTGGCAGCATTGATCTGGATCTCCGTCTCGGCAGCAATTTGTAGTTTCTGAGTGACCTCTTCAGCTGTGCGCTTCGTGTTGCCAAGTACAATAATCAGACTCTCATCATCCACAAGTGACCCCTACAAAGGGACATATTTGAAAGAGTAAGGCAGAGAATGAATGAAAATATTACATTTTAAATAATTACCCAATGGCTAACAGATGTATATGTATATTTTTTCTCATAGGGCCTATTCTTCCTATGGATGACCTAATTATTACAACTTTTCATGGAACAAACATAATGGCCATTGTGTTAATGCAACTCCACCAGTCGGCTTTATCAAAAAAACGTAATGAAAAATAGCGTTGCTCCAGACACTGCTACTGTTTCCACACTGAGATTTTTCACATGACCAAATCCTTAATTCAGTTGGAGGCAATGTTGTTCATCTCTTTCAGCGTTTCCTTGCCTGTGTACTGGTCAGTCGGTAGAGCAGGTTGTCCTCTAGTTCCTTCATCTTTCTCTTGTTAGATGTCACATCTTCCAAGAGGTCTGTCCTCTCCTTCTCCAGTTCCTAGAGATAAAAACACAGATGACATACAGTACAAATGCATACATATAGGTCACACAGCTGTAGCATGGTGTCTTGAACGTTTTTTTAGGCCAACGATCCCTTAGTCAACCCCCTGTTGATGATAACTGTCCTATAAGAAAGGCTATGGGATCATTAATGGTTGCATGCATTGAATTTGATCAGCAAAGATTACGAGAAACTGGAAGTTATCATTTTAGCCTGAGAGTCGACAAGCTAAAAAGTAATGTGTAAAAAGAATGTATATTGCTAGTCAAAGCTATAACCCAATGACTACCAAGGAAATAGTAAAAAGAGAGAGTTGGCAGAGAAAATACTCTATGCTGCGTCAGTATTTTACTGAACATAGTAGGTGCCACTGCCCTGAATGTGAGTCTGACACAGTAACATGAATTACAAAAATCTTGTCTTTTATAGTGTCTTTTTTTTTTTTTTTAAATGAGCGCCTTCTATAGGGTAACCTCTCAATAAGTGCTGTCATTCTTATTACTACAAATTAATATGCAGATTTAAATCCACTTCTTTTTAAGTATTTTGAACACTCATAAAGTGAAAGCAAATAACTGAACAATGATGCTGGTATTGTAATTGCTGCATGAAGAGTCGATATGCAGGTTTACAGTTGTAATAGCAGCTTCAGCTCCCATTATGATTAAATCCATATTTAGTACACAGATAATAAGCCACTTTTCCTATCTAGCATAAATCCTTCATCTCATGAGCAGCCATCACTAGCGGGACATTGGCCTCCACACAGTAGCACCAGTCTTTTCACAGTCACAATCAATGTATCTGCTGCATTGGGTGCATTTATAATGCATGTCCATAGCCCAGAATGAATGGATCAAGTGTATGTCTTTAAGTGTATATTTGGTATATATTTCTTTTCATGCATGGTTGTTTCTTCACACTGTCTGTGTTTCAGGCCCTGTTCTATATTTAGAGAGTGGTAATAACCTCCGCGTTTTACTGTCAAACAGCTTGTGCTTGCTGGAGAGAAGAAATTAGGTACACAGAGGTGTTGGAACCTGAATTTCCAAGGGCTTTTCAAGGAATTATATTGATCTGAACTATTTGCATCAAGCCGGAGGTGCGTCCTTTCTGTGGAAACATAGTGAAGTTTATACAAACTTATTGGCAATGATGTAATAGTTCAGCATAAATGAATTCAAATATTCAGCCAACGTGTAAAGGGATTAAAGCAAGAAACGACTTGTGAGCCTGACAAGCTGTCCACAACGAGCCCTGCATATACTGTGTATTCATATATACACACACACACACACGCGCACACACACACACACACACACACACACACACACACACACACACACACACACACACACACACACACACACACACACACACACACACACACACACACACACACACACACACACACACACACACACACACACACACACACACACACACACACATATATAGTGACTATAATGACTACTGTTTAGTTTGAGAGCAACTCCACCTGTTTTTCTGTGAGGATGACTCTGCCCAGCAACTGGTCCTCCAGTCCTCTCATGGTGACGGTGAAGTCGATGATGGACGTGCGGGCACTGATCTCGGGGGTATAAGCAGGGTTAGGCAGCTTGGTGGTCACATACAGCCTGAAGCCCTTCATCACATCCACCTCTTTGTCACCCACTTTCACCTGGAAAGAGAAAGATAGAGAATGAAAGATGATTCAGCCAAATCCACCCCATACCACCTCAGGAAGACAATAACTTATTAGAAATGTATGAATAGGCCATACTGACAAACATGATAAAGGTATCCTGGTGGCAGCAAACACTTTGAGAAACATTTATTGTATGTGTATGTTTGTGTAAGTGTGTACATGTGCATGGATGTGTGCATCTTGTGTTTGCTCTGAACACCATTAAATTACTCATGGCAGTAAAACTTCTAATTATCCATCTGGCAGTTTGCCCCTGGAGCTGTCGGCCACAGACACCTTCACTTCCTCCTCACACCAGGATATTAATAGAATTTAAAACTTTTCGGGAGAGGGTGGGAGTGAGCGTGTAGACACCTGTAATTGAGCCTCTCAATAGGTAGCCGAGAGACTTCTGGTTGAACGTGCATATAACACATGCTCACTTGCAATTATCAAATGGTGTGAGGGTGTGTGCATATTTTCCTGCAGTTTTATGGTATTGATGTATGTGTGTGAGCCAGAAGGAGGCAGCTGCAGTGTCAGCTGCTGAATAACCAGCATCAGCCGGAGCAAGGAGTGGAGAGGCGATAATGAGAGAGAGAGAGAGAAATGCCTAGAAGCAGACTTTCACTCTGCCACCCTGTGTGTGTGTGTGTGTGTGTGTGTGTGTGTGTGTGTGTGTGTGTCGGTGTGTCGGTGTGTCGGTGTGTGTTTGTCAGAAGGATCCCAATGACAAATTTAAACATTCATTCTTGTTCTGATGTATAGTACAGTAACTTGATTTCATGGTTATCTGGATGAGAAAGGTTTACAGATCTCTCAATTGAGTCTTGTGGAAATTATTGTTCAAATCTTTACAAGCAACACAGATAAGACACATTAATGAGTGCATAAAATGTCCTTTTCGAAAGTTCAAACCAATCCATTGGCAAATAGACCAATTTAGATTGCTTCCTTGCCATATAATAACTCAAATTCACATCCAAAACCTGCTTCTTGGCTGTCAGTTTGCTAATAAAATTCAGACAAACTAAGAACTATTCAAACCATGCTCTGCAATTTTCCAAATTAAATGTATCTAACTTCAATTTTACATTACAGGATATCAGGATACTGAGACAGAAAGTGGTCCATTTCTCACAGACCTGCCACAAACGAAAAGAGCCAAAGCAGGGTGGAGGCAGAATATTGGATTTCATTCCCACCTCTTTAGATGTATACTGTAATTGTGTTTAATCGGTCACACTATCATTATAAACTAATTCATTAGACCTACAATGGTAGAAATCAGTTTGAGTGGTTAGATATTAAATGATGATTATCATGTATGTCTGTTAAGATTTTATCAGTTTAAGTGCTAATTAAATTACATTTCTAACTCGGATATTTAATGCTTGATTTGTTTTTATTTCTGGATATTCAAATGTCTCTCTCATCTCACATGTATCTGCTAATAAAATACAACAATGCTACCAGAAAAGAGCACAGAAACAAACTGCATACTTCAATCACACAACATGAAAAATGGCCTATCTCATCATTAAAGCACCTTTTAACCAAGGTTGAAAAAAAGCATCTGGTACATGAGGGTCTCAGGAGGGTTATTTAGGGTGTCACCTTGTAAGTAGAGCCAGTTTTGATGAAGTTTTTTTCAAGTATGTTGTCGAGTGCAGGGTCCAACTCCTCCCCTACATCCTCAATCAAAAGGGGGCGCCCAAGAGACAAACTGTCCTCCAGATGGTTCTTGAAGTACTTATGGTTCAGTGAGGTGATCTGGGATCAAAATATGAGACCTCTATCAATATACAGATACAAAAAATAGTAATTGTGTGACATAAAAATGTAATAAACGTACACATGTAATGCAATTAACAACTGGTAGCATCCCCATTTGAATGAAGCTACTGTATCAGTCAGCTACATCATTGTCCAATGTGCATAACGGAGATTTGTATTTTAACGGCTATGGGTATAAAGTTCTGTGTAACATAGAGAAAAAATGTTTTGGTCACTTTTGTAATCGAAATCACATCAGATTCAATCAAAAGAAAGAGGGCACATGTTTGACCTCTCCCATATTCTTCCTAAGATACAAAGGGGGATGTGACTCATCGAACTATTAACACATCCCTTTTTAAGATGAGCCAATTTTAGAAAACCTTATAAAAATAAAAACAGTTGTTTTGATGAGGTCACTCATCAGGTGGAAAGGGTTTAAACCCCTGCTCGCGGAAATGTGTCTTCGGGACACTCATAATAGGATTGCAGGATGCATTTACTCGACTCAGAGATTGCCTCTAACAGGGCCAGTGACCTTGGTTGGTCTTGTTTTGTCTGCAGAATTCTGCAGTAGCTCTTCAAGGTGCTCCACAATAGAAAAAAATGTTGGACAATGAAAACGATTTGAGGGAAAACAATTGGCACAGGAGATGAGTAAGGTGAAAACGAATATACTAGTTAATGCATATGGAAATTAGCAATTCTACATTGATGAATTAGATCTATGAAAGAAGAGGAACAATAACGTGACACTAAAAACGTTTTTTTTAACAACTAATACTGCTCAAAATAACACCAAACTTCTGCAGTAGCATGATCAGAGTCCTTACACATAAAATGAAGCACCAACAATGTAGTTAGTAAACCCAGAGTTTATTAAAAAAACGTTTTGAAATTTGAGATTAGTGGCCCCGGTACCAGCTCCTCTCGTAGTAAAGTCCATTCAAGTCGATTATAAAATGCAATGCAAAAGGAAGGAGCCAATTGATGATTTATTCCAGCAAAACACATTAACCTTGTTGTTTGATAGTTTGGTGAAATATACTGTAAGTTAATAATAGATGGTTTGGAAAAGTCACAGACAGCATCTTTCCCTGCAGCACCGAAAGGTTACACGAGATCTCAAGAGGTGGGGGCGTGTGTTGCCAGAAAACACACAGCATATGTGAGTGCAAGCACAGGGAAAGACAACTATCCTGTGGCTTGAAGTGAAGAGAGACAGAATGGTTCATGTTTGCACCTTTCTCGGCTGCCAAACAAAAATGAAAGCTTACAACCCAGAAAATTTCCTATGCTGCCATTGCGGTACGATGACAGTGCTCTGATAAATCAGTGGCTTATCTGGACACTGACACGAGGATCAAGATGCTCAGGCAGAGGGATTACCGTGTCTGCAGCAAACATGATGATTCCTAGAAGAGCTTCTGACCCAAAGAACCCAAAGAAAGCAGGCTTGAAGAAGTGCGGGAACTGGCTACGAGAAGATATTTCACCAAACTGCCACAAACCACAATGGGCTCCTTCCTTTTGCATTGCATTTGGTTATCGACTTGAATGGACTTTACTACGAGCAGCTGGTACCAGGTCCAATAGGTAAGTCTTTCAAAGCACTCTTTTAATAAACTCTGGGTTCACATACTACGTTGTTGGTGCTTTGTTTCATGTGTAGGGACTCTTATCAGGCTACTGCAGAGGTTTCATGTTATTTGGAGCAATATTAGTGGTTAAAAAAGATGTTTTAATGCCTTCACCGTAATGCCCGAGCTAATCAGTGTTAACCACGGCCGGCTGTTAGCGACTATCAGGGATATCTCCGTTAACAGTTTATACACAAATAAAATTGTCCGATGGCTTATTTGATGACTGTATTTGCAGAAAAAGTCCCCGGGGTGGTTTAACGCCAAAATTACAGTTTAAGGTTGGATAAGCAAACTCCTCTGCTTTCCTTAAGGCCCTCAGTTGCTTATACAAAACAGAAGTGATATCTGATTGTTTCCAGAATTTTATTGCTGCAGTATTATTAAATAGTATGCCCTTAAAAATAAAGCAGCCCACAGAGGTCACATATTTTAAAGCAACAGATGAAAAAAATCCCAAACCTGCAGCTCATTCCTGGCCTCTTTGTTCTTGATCCAGATTTTTCCCTGCGTCTGGGGGTCAATAAGAAGGGGAAAGCGGGCAGCTTTGGTGATAATGATGCCATTCTGAATGGACAGGTCATCATTGGGCAGCCCCTGTAAGACGGAAGACAAATGGCTGGTTCATGCTCAATCCTGATATTTATTATTGCCATCATTTCAAGAATCCTACATCATTTAACCAATTCTGTTTTACTATCCAGACGCACCGCTAAAAATGTTTTATTTGCTCTGCCGCTGCCTCTGGGTATGCACCATTGAAGCTCATTAACTATGTCAGTAAATCCAAACCAAACAATCAGATCGTCAAAGTCGTCCCCTTGTTCATTGCTCTGATTGGTTGTAGTTGATTATAGTGCTATCCAAATGTGTGCAGTGGTATTTTGAAATGCATGTGTTACTACCACCGCTTGAGTTGTGAAGGTATATTACTCCATTGCTCTATCCTACGTCCGGATAGATGTGGGTCTGGATTTCCAGGCCATGATTTAGTAGCACCAAACATGCTAATGATACATACATTTTAAGACTAAGAATGAGGTTAATTATATGGGAAAAAAACTTGATATCTATCTGATCTAAATTGTTTTCTCACCTGTGTTTATGATTTAAGAGCAGGTGAAAAAATGGTTTTGCTAGAATAATCTTTTTTTAAGTTCCTTAAAAAGAATTCTGAAACAGGGTAATGTCAGGGTAATTTCTTGAGGTTACAGTTTTTTCATCTGTAAATTATTTCCTTGCAGTTGTATGCCTCCACCAATCAGTCATGTTGCATTATGTCCATGTCTGTCCAAGGTATTAAGTGTATTTGTTGGTGAAATGTGGAGGGTGCACACACATCTTCAACCCAGCAGCAGGTTAATAGCAGGTTAAATAACGGCCAGGAAAGCATTTTTTCAGAACATTATTTTGTCGCAGTGAAGTTGACCTATCGTGTTCATAAGAATGGGGCGGACAGGTGGACAGTGTGCATTTGGCCACACAAAGCTGAAGTGCACCACAACCACATGTTATAGCACCAATTAACATACATTTCTATCCAAAAGAATGACATGACAGTAATGTTGCCTAACTTACTAACACACACTCTAAACATTTCTGTTTCTGTTTAGAGTACATGTCTTAGTGTGGTCGTTTAGAGGGATTTTTGACCATTTTTTATCAATTCTTGGGTGGTGAAAATGTGCTGCAACAACTTTTGAGACATAATAAAGCACTAAAATAGCAATCATATACTCCCTGCATAATGTTCTAAAGTCAAGCCTATTCAACATTGAATAGGTCCCTAACCAAAACACAATGTTTATTACAGATTTATGACTAAAAACCTCACACAGTGCTGTCCTGCATCTCAAACTAATCTTCCAAGCTTTCAGCTTTCAGATGATGTATACCTCTTTTAAGTTGCATCTACTGTTGATCTTTTATCTCCTCCTATCCCGCTCCCCCAGTTTCCCCTGTTCCCAACCCACTTAAAAAATGCAATACACACCAGCGAAAAAACAATTTAAATCAGACTGAGACAAGGCAAGTGGATCACCAGAAAAAGTAATTCTCACTTGCTTCTCTGGGCAAGGCAATATAAACTCCTCGTAAAAAAATAGACAAAACTTGAAGTAAACTTTGTCTACAAAATGCAAATCTGAACTAAAATGGTTGATTTGGTTGGCAGTAGTTACCAGAGTAGATCACTAACCTGTAGGTTCCACTCACTAACAGTTGGTGCGTCAATGAGAAGCTCGGTCAGATTGAGGTTGTTGCCAAATGGAATGCAACGCTGCTTCAACTCCCGTTGCCAGTCACTCAGTAGAAGATTGCGAAACTCCTGATTGAAGGGGCCAGAGTAAGAGAGGAACGCTGTGGCCAGAAGAACGTCACCTGGAACAAGAAACAAAAGTTAAATACTGAAATACTGGTTATGTGCTAGTGTTTGTTTAAACGATCACCAAACTCCACCTTTCAACAGTTCTTACTGGTTATTACATCCAACCTTTCGGCCCACTCACTGTCTGCAAGCACAGGCTGTGCGTTTTGTGGCTCTGCATGTGTCAGCATAACATGCTTAATAATTAGTGGAAGAATTGCACTATATTACCAGTACAATGCGAATTGTTGGTAATTATAAATATTAGTTTGCATTAATGGCATTATGCAAGTAGGCTTGTAAAGAGTAACTTGTTGTTCATTTGTTTAATCATCCAACAGAAACTAGTAAATTCATGTCTAATTAATTCAAGCAACATTCACAAATCATACAAACAAATCACTGTTAATCAAGAGCATGTATCATTATAATTGCAGAGACGTCTCTTTGATGCCACAGTTTTCTGAATACCAGTTTAAGAACCCACCAACAAGGCGTTTGGTTAGGGCAGCAAACTCTTTGCTCTGCTCAGTCCATCGCTCCTTCTCCCCAGCGAGACCACTGATGAGACTGAACGCTGTCTGCATCTTGTGTCTACAGCGCTCTGCATCCTCCATTAGAGTCTGATGGAAAGGAAAGAAGCAAGTCAGTAGGTTAATGTGTTAGTTTGGCTACCTTGTATGTCCTTTCAACCGTCTCTTCATCAAGTATGTTTATATGGACAAAGAAAGCATGTTCATATCAGTATTGGAATAATCAAGACTTGACATGCTCTCTAATCCCAGTAGAACAGGACTCAGCATAGGATCGCCGTTATGAAGATGATGACAATCATACATTCATTTTTCTTCATCACTGTGTGCATTTCCTCCAGGTGCCACAGTCCAAAGACATGCAGGCTAGGTTAATTTAAACTCGTAATCGCAGTATGTGTAAATGCTGTCTGTCTATATGTGTGTATAGAATAGAATAGAAATACTTTCGCAAGCTGGGAAATTGTAGTAGGCATCTGCCTTTCACCTAATGCATGTGGGGTTAGGCTTGCATTTTTCTATGTTTATGCTATCTGACTGCCCAAATACATACTTTCATCATGACTATATTTTCATCAGTTGCTCACAGTTAAAGAGATTGTTTGCCAAACAGCAATTATGTCTGATTTATCATTAAAGATTGTCTGGTATCTGGTTCAATTAGCTCTGTGTCTTAATCGAAAAATTATAGTGTTAACTTGGGCTGTCCAAATTTCTTAATCAGCAAGTCTTGATGCACATACTGTTCCATTAACATGCTGTTATTTATCGCAGAACATGGAGTACAGATGATCACACACACACACACACACACACACACACACACACACACACACACACACACACACACACACACACACACACACACACACACACACACACACACACACACACACACACACACACACACACACACACACACACACACACACACACACACACACACACACATTAATTTAAAAAAGGGCACTTGATTAACTCATGTTGAGTCATTTTTTGTTTTTGAAAGGACAGGAGTGAGCTGAGAGAGGGAATGGAATGTCATTGTTCCAGGAAATGAATTGAATCAATAAAGCACAAAGACAGCTGAGTCAGCTAAATCAATTCAAACAATCATACGGAACAGCAAGTTAATTATGGAAGCCTGGATCCCAACTGATGATCCCATTTTCTAAGTTAAGCAATGTCATGTGCGATCAAAAGTCTGCTAATTAATACTGCAATTCCCCATTATATTACAGGCTTCAGTGAGAAGAGACTCACACTAGAGGTACAGTTGTATGTTATCTGATGGTCATTGCTTAGTCTTAAAAGAGAACAAATCCCAAAAATGCCACCCTTTTGTGCAAGGTAGCTTATGTCACATTTTTCAAATAAAAGATAATGGCATAAAACTCCAGGTGTAGCAGATTCAGCTCACCATTAAGCATTCATTTTACATTGGCTTTATATCGCATGATATAGTTGTTGTTTCATATGCCTTTTCAGTACACACAGCTCTTAGTTGTGTGTTGTGTTTCTGTTTAAAGGAAGAAAGAAAAGCCATTGACCTGTTTTTCCATCATGGCCTTCTCATACTCTGCCTGCACCACATCCAGCTCTGCCTGCTTAGCATCCAGCTCAGCCTGAGCTTTCTGAAGGTCCACATTAGCTATGGCCAGGCGATTCTGCTGCACTGCCAAGTTAGCCTAAAAAAGAAATGAAGAAAGAGATATCTGTGTCATTGCTGCTGAGCCTTTGTTGCATATAAAATGCCTACAGAGGTCATTGCCAGTTCTCCAAAGAGAGGGATGAGAAAGAGCGGGGGACAGAGAAAAGAAAAAGAGAAGACATAGCATATAAAGTGAAGGTGGGGAGGTTTGGACAGACAGTGAAAGAGGAAAGGTGGTAGGAGTGAGTGTTTTTTTGGTTAAAAGAATAGGCACAGTGTTTTTAGAGAGATCTTAATCTTAAAAAATGTTTTATAAGTCAGTGTAGAGGTGAAATGGGATGATTTAAATATTTTTGGTAAGATAAAGACATGTCACAGGAGAGAGTATACTGTATACTGTAATTTCAAAATGGATAAAGAGTGATGGATGGGCAATGAGAAGGTCAATGAAGGAGGAAAGGGAGTGTGCGGGAGACAGAGAAAAATTAGAGAGGATATTTTCAGCTGGAGCTTAGGCCGCGGAGAAAGCTTTGCAAGAGGTTTAGAGACCGATTTAGAGAAAAGTTGTGAGTATGTCTAAGTGTGTTTGGGTTGCCTTGGGAAGAGAAAGTCTGGAGCATTCATTCAATATTAATAAACATCTGAGAGAACTAGTCTGTCCAACTGTATCTCTGGCTGGCAGGCTGACTGGCCAGCTTAAAGGGAAGCCAACACTGAGCTGGAAACCCAAGGATCAATTTGCCAGGCTGTGTTCTACACTAAAGCAAAAGATCGGGATCAAAGAGCAAGGGCTGGGAATTCTCGTGGAGGTTGTCGAGAATAAGGGAAAAACAGACTGTGTATCTGTGTGTGAAAGAGATAGACAGAGGAAATAAGGGAATGAAAAGGGAAACGGAGACAGTTAGAGAGGGGATAAGGGGAACTTGGAAAGAAGGAAAGAAGGTAGATTGATTGATTGATTAATTGATTTGATAAAGGAACCAGGGGTGAGCAGACATGGAGATGTAGACAAGATGGAAATGTGAGATGTGGCAGAGGGCAAAGTAATTTGGGAAATGAGACCTGGTAAGAAGTAGGGAAGGAAATCGGGTACAAAAGAATAACACAGAACAGATGGTGATAATCAGGCAAAGTTTCAGAAAACACAATAAAAAGTATAACTGCATTCTGCGAATTGAAGTGTTTGAATAAATCGGAATGCATCAGAGATCCACAGACTGTCCTGGAAGGAAGACAAATTAGAAAAAGGATTTGGGATATTTGCATGAAAATGCCGGGTTTAGTGAACAGGTGTGTGGTTGTGTGTGTGCATGGTGTCGTGCCTTATTAATCCTGAATTTTCTGTACTTTTGTGTATTTTTAGTTTTCTGCTCTGCTCCTTTCTGCTGTGTGTGGAATTCATAATGCAGAGGGAAAAATAAATTAAAACTGACCACAGCACGGCCACTTAGATTTAAACACAGCACTAACTGTAGATAATTTCATTTGTAGTAAAATGCAAAAGAGTTACATTGGTGTAACTTTGTAGATATTACCTTCTGCATAAACAACTACCAGATTAGCAATTTATAAATTCCAATGAACATACAAAACACTGAGCAGATAAAGTTGTCATCTAAGAAACACACAGAAACAAACTCTTATTTCACCCTTAAAGGGGTGATCTAATTTGGCAGATAATAATAAATTAATATGTTCCCACTCAGGACTTCACTTGGTGACTGTGACTGGAACTGTACAAAGACTTTCATGACCAAGCTGTCTGTCTGGGGTGATCCACTTTTGGGTATGTACTAACATGATTCAAATAGGCCTGGGAACTTGACTTCACCTGCATCCAATTTGATATATTTTCTTTTCTTTATGCTCATAATCTACAGAAAGAAGCCTAATTCTCTCTGAACATTTTGGAGCACTTATATTGCCTACACCATCAGCAAATTGTTGCTACCAAAATGTGGGAATATGAATAAATATTAATGTCATATCAGAGACAGTCTGTGCTGATTCTCTAGCCTGGGGCTTTCCTGCAGAAAAACAACCGCTCTCCTCCACCGTAAGTGTTCCTTATTCATCAGAGTGGAAGACCATGCACCTCGGGAGTGTGTGTGCAAGTGTGTGCAAGTGTGTGCGTGCTGCTTTTGTATGTGCCTGTTGGGGTGATGATGAGATGCATCACAATGTGTGTGTTTGTAAGGGGACATTTAAGAGGCTGAGGATTATGAATTGTATTACAATTGAACTTCCCTTGACCCTTAATCTTGTGTTAGATCTATTACACTGTGTATTACCTTCAAGGGTAAAACCTCCTTGTTGATGGAGAAGAAAGATGCCATTGCTTTCGTCCAGGATGCAAGGCCGGCCACATTCCCACACACCCTCTTGGCTGTTTCAATGTTGTAGTCGGGCATGTCAAAATAAGGCAGCAGCAGCTCCACCATTTCCTCATTAATGGAGTCTTTGGGGAATTGCTGCATGGCAGGAGGAAAGAGAGGTGATGATGGGGGTTTAGGAGGTAAGACACAAGACTTATTTCATTTAGTACGCAAATAATATACATATTTACCACATGTACCTCATAAAACAACAACCTCTGTTATTTTAAAACAAAGAATTTAAAACAATATGAAATCAGAGAAAAAGGAGATACATGGAGCTGTGGTGGAGCAGGAAGTGAAAGCTGCAGAGGAAAAGACAGGAGAAAAGGAAAGACAGGTTGGGCAGGAGCAGCTGAAACCCAGAAATGAGGGAGAGCTAGATCTAAGAGGAGCAGAGAGAGATGAAATAGACAAATGTAACAATGAGGGGGGAGTTAAATTGGTTGAGGCTAACTTAACAAAGTTATGGATTCAAATATGAGGAGTGATATCCAGGACCATAAGATGTCTTCACACTGATTGTGTCGATTTTTACACATTATCGTAATTTAATCCTTCCACCTTGGGGTTGAATTAGTGTTAATGTTATGGATAAAAAAAAAGTAATTAATTTAATCAAACCTGCCCGAACCTCTATTTCTGACTTTTAAGCTAATATGCACAAGAGCATACATGTCCCCTTCAAAGGTGTAGTCTTGCTCTTCTTCTTATTAAGTTGCAACCTGTAAAACACCTTTTATCAGGGTTATATAGTTGTTGCCTTCAAGACTGAGAATCCGTGGATGCTGATGCTCTTTCCTATTCAGAACAGGTAGCTAAAACAACAGCAGCTATTTTTGTCCATTAAGGTGAGTTAAAGGTTGAATATGTAGAATCTTCATTAAAAGCTATATTTAAAAAATAATAATATAATAAAACCATGAGGCAATTTGAGGAGTACAGACTAAAAGTATTGCTTTTCCAAAAAAATATATATTTAGTCTGAATTATATTTAAATTTTATTTTTACGTGTATGACATGACTTTCTGTCACATTCTGTCTACATTGTACGAGCAGCCGGCATAGTGGGTTGCCAGGGTGTTCAGCTGTGTAATTTGTCCCAGCAGCTGAGTGACCGGAGACAGGCAAAAACGAGAGTCAATATAGGCCAAGCATTCACTCGATGGACTGAGATAAAAGAGTTCAACGACATTAAAACACACTTAAAAATGTGTTTCTCCTTGATGGGTAAGCTAACTTTCATGTTTACTTAGCTGTAACGGCTAACGGTAAATGTCATTCAAAATCCTCTGCAATACTTGTTTTTATGGTGCAATTTGCCGGGGGGATGGTTTCAAACAGGCTCAAACAGACTCTGGTCTCCTGTAGGCTAATGGGCCGGGTCTGACAAACCTGGCAACCTGAGTGGTGGAATTATTTTCTGTTGTTGCGACTACAATCTTGAGACAACAGATGGTGGTGTTCTGCTCATTCTCCTCATTCTCTTAATATAAGTGAGTATAAGGCAGTGATTATGCTGCATACTGAAACACACCTTAACAGCACTCGTAGCATCGTAACACAACATACTTTACATAGGATATAATTGAAGAGTTTTTCACATTTTCTGAGTACATTTTACAAGACTTGTTTTTTCACAATGAACACTGTAAATAACACTGGAGGCTATCAATGCTATTCCCACAATTGTGTGGCTTATATATGTGAGCAGGCCTTCTACAGCAGCCACACCATACTTCAGTCTCAACTGTTTACAACGATATTAGCGAGTGTACCTGCAGGCTGCCCAGGAAGTTTCCAGCTGTCATGAGTTTTAGGGACTCCTGCCAGGAAGGCGTGTTGCAGTTCTTTTCCGGGTCAATCTTCACTGTGTTAACCCGTCTCTGAAAGAGCAGCAGCACGCAGTCCATGATCCGCATGATAAGATGGGGTGGGCGACCAAGTGTTCGTACAGTGGCAATGTCTGATGGCTTGATTGTCTACAGAGAAAAGAGGCACAATGGATTTTAGTGAGCAGACATACTGGATGTAAACGAGATACCCTATAAGGTGAGATAACTAACAGAGATAGAGTCATTTGTTTTACATTATCTTTCTATGACACAATATATAAAGGGAACTGTACACAATGCTGCAGTCAAATAATAAATAGAGGAAGTACAACAAGGCACTAACAACGAGAGCTAGAGGCAAATAAAGAAAGCATGTATACTGTGAGTATAAACTCCAGCAGCTCTGCAGAGAGGGACAGAAATACTTCAAGGTACTGATTAAAATGAGAGAAGCAGCAGGAGAAAAAATAAATGTTCCAGTGAGAGTTGTTTAACTGCTTCATCAGGCCCCCACCCTGTTCCTTTCATTTCTTCTCCTTTTTGCACTTTACTCCTTTCTGCTCTATCCTCTCTGCTCCATTTCTACCCTATTGTGAATCTCCCACCACAGTATAAGCCAGCAGACAGTCTGATTTATCATCTACTTAAACTTACAGTAACTCCGCTTCTCTCGTTTCCACTGCTTTTTATGAAAATGTTACATGGTAATATGGTCACTTCATATTCACAATTTCAATTAAGCTTATCAAAATCCTAGGCTTATTTTTTGAACAATATTTTTTTTAGGATCATATTTGAATGTACCGTTTAGCTGTAAATTGAGAAGGTTTATCTGACCGGTTGCCCGGTGCTTTGCTTTGGCTCGAGTTGGTCACGCACTTTCTCATATGTTATTTTAGGGTTGGTCGCGGTGAAGGGAGCAGCAGGTGGAAGCGCAGGTATGTGATTTTTTCCACAGATTGTCTATTTCACTGTGCTTTCAGGATATACAGTTTCAGCAAACACATCGTCTACAGAAAGTTCCCGACTTCAGCTTTAATACTGTGTCATGCAGAAGTATCGATCTTTGAACTCCGAGCTCAGGTTAAAACTGGACCAGCAGTGCGTGAACTTGATCATCTTTTCATACAATCATCAATTTTATCCATCTACTTGATTTTTCTACTCATAATCGAATCAATACAATGAAAGCAATCCAAATTGCATTATGTTCATCCTACATCTATCGAGATAGATTTGTAATATCACTTTTGTTTTGAGTTTGGCCGGAGAATTGAAGCAGCAGGGGCGGTGTTGCAGTCGCTCTACCGCACCGTTGTGACGAAAAGAGAGCTGAGCCAGAAGGCAAAGCTCTCGATCTACCGGTCAATCTTCGTTCCTACCCTCACCTATGGTCATGAAAGTTGGGTCATGACCAAAAGAATGAGGTCGCGGGTACAAGCGGCCGAAATGGGTTTTCTCAGGAGGGTGGCTGGAGTCTCCCTTAGAGATAGGTTGAGAAGTTCAGCCATCCGTGAGGAACTCGGAGTAGAGCCGCTGCTCCTTTGCGTTGAAAGGAGCCAGTTGAGGTGGTTCGGGCATCTAGTAAGGATGCCCCCTGGGCGCCTCCCTAGGGAGGTGTTCCAGGCACGTCCAGCTGGGAGGAGGCCTCGGGGAAGACCCAGGACTAGGTGGAGAGATTATATCTCCACGCTGGCCTGGGAACGCCTTGGGATCCCCCAGTTAGAGCTGGTTAATGTGGCCCGGGAAAGGGAAGTTTGGGGTCCCCTGCTAAAGCTGCTGCCCCCGCAACCCAACCCCGGATAAGCGGATGAAGATGAGATGAGACTTTTGTTTTGTATGTATTATTTTTTGTAAATAATTACGCCGTCTCTGCACAGATCAGCTGTAACCAGCAGTCAACCATAGAAATGCATTAGTAAACAAAACTGTAATCTGTTTATATAACTACATCCAGGTATGTTAAGTTGATGTCAAGTTGAAGAAGTTACCTTAATGATTCTCATGTTACATCGTGTGGTGTGAATGACTCACCCTGAGTGCACCAACAGCTCTATATACCCACTATAGCACTTCAAAATGCATGATCATCAATCCTTCCAGACAGATTGCCCAAGGTTTGCCCGCTTGGAAATAATATGGTTTCCATTCACAGCAGCAGGATGTAAAGTCTAATGAGGGATCTGCCATAAGAGCTAGTATGTATGCAACCATCTACTCAGGGGGACAGCTTTAATTACAATGCAGCTCCAGGCCCCACAGCACCATGCTAACTGTGGACGGACGGACGGACGGACGAAGCTGTGTCAGAAGTCCATCACTCTTTAACTTGTGTTTTTACTTAAATCACAAATGTTTCAGTCTGCGGGAAACAGACATGTTGAATACATGGTTTCCAAGTCCCATACCTGCAGTGCAGCCTCTGCTTCCTGAAGTGCTGGCCGAGCAGCTTCAAGTTTCTCCTCAGCGATGGCCTTGTCAGCTGAGATGCTGTCAACAATGGCCTGGGCCTTGTCCTTCACTTTCTGCACCTCCACCTTCACTCGCTCTGCTGCTTGGGCTTTCACTGTCACCTCCTTCAATACCTGGGTGTGTGTACAAGAAATAAACATGGCCATGAGTCAATGCAATACAATCTCACTACAAGAGCTTCATCACTTGAGTATATGACAATATGACATGCATATTTAAATAAATTCCAGAAAGGAAAAAGAATGTGCCGTTCTTTTCATCTCTAATTATTAGTGGAACTTTATTAGTGACTAATGCGGTCATCTACTTATTAATGAATTCATCCTGAAGCACATTGTTGTTTATGCGTACACACACATGTACTAGCACATACACTTACAGACAAATACAATTATGAATAACTAGAAAAACAAATATATATAAATATCAATAAAACAAAGGCTCATGAGAATGCAGGGCTACTTGTCGTTCCTAGAGTCTCAAAAAGTAGAATGGGAGGCAGAGCCTTCAGCTACCAAGCTCCTCTCTTGTCGAACCAACTCTTAAGTGTTATTTGGGAGGCAGACACTGTCCTCATATTTAAGAGTAAACTTAAAACTTTCCTCTTTGGTAAAGCTTACAGCTAGGGCTTATGAGCCCTTAGCAATGTTGTTATTTTTAAGCTGATTTTGTTCTGCTTAATGATGCTGCTATAAGCCTAGTCTGCCGGGGGATAATGCTTTTCCAGATCTCTGAGCTTCTCTCCTCTCTGTCTGTATCATTCATGTCTCATCAATGCATGTTACTAATTCAACTTCTTCCCCGGAGTTCTTTGTACTTTGTCGTCTTGCAGGTCTCTGCTGATCGTGGTCCAGCATGACGCTTCCTGCTACTATTATAATCTATAACTTTAGCTGTGCTTGTTTCTACTATTCTGCTGCCATAACATATAAGTCATATTCACATTACTTTAGATATTTTATAGTTACTGGAAGTGTGTCTGTCTCTGTCTTTGTGTCTGTATTTGTCTCTCTCTGTCCATCTGTCCGTCTTTTCTCTCTTTCTCTCTCCCTTTCTTCCTCCCAAACCGGTCAAGACAGATCTCCGTCCCCCATAGAGCTGGATCTGTCTGACAGTTCTGCCTGTTATAGGAAAGGTTTTCATTGCCACCGTGCTCTACGGGGAATTGTTGGGTCTATGTAAATCATAAATAAGTCATGAGTGTGGTCGATACCTACTCTGTAAAGTGTCCTGAGAAAACTTTTGTTATGATTTGGCACTATAAATAAAATTGAATTGAATTGAATAGATCAAGCTGTCAAACAAGGCAGCACTGATCAAATATTAATCAAGATTATTTGTCTGTATGTTCCATTTCTCACCTCAAATGTTTTCAGAAACACATTTTAGTGTACTGTTTAGCTGTAATTTGACAAGGTTTGTGACCTGGCAGCTGGACCGACCACTGCCTCAACAAGTTTTGTTGCTGTAATCTAATTTGCTTCTAAAGGCAGAGTTCCAGACTAATAAGTATTTGCAATTTAGTCTGGTGATGCAAGGCTGGTTTCAATCTTGATTGACTTCATTTAAAATGCCACTGAAATCTTACACCAACTGTTGGAGTTCAACAGAATCTCTAGAGACACTCTCTGAACACACGCACGCTCACACACGCACACGCACACACACACACACACACACACACACACACACACACACACACACACACACACACACACACACACACACACACACACACACACACACACACACACACACACACACACACACACACACACACACACGCACACACACACGCCTGAAACCTACCATATCAGCCTTATCATTGGCAACCTGTAGCTCCTTCTCTTTCACCTCCAGCTCCTTACTGAGTGCTGCTACAGACTCTGATGCCTCTTTCAGCTTCTTCAGACCAGTGTTCATCCTAAATAGAAGAAATACAAAACATAATCAGCTATATTTTTGACCATGCTGTTATGTTCTAGACTATTAGGAGGCACCTGCAAATCTACACCTGGGATCCTGATCCTTATAAATATCCACAAACCTTTATGATGAACTACCTGACAATAGTGTCAGAATATTTAGTCCACTGGGCACCAGGTGGTGTAAATACTTATACAATAGTTGATAGGAAAAACAGCTTTTCATCAAGACAGCCCTTCAACAGCTACCAATCAATGGAGGCTCAGGGATAGCTGATAAGCAGACATGAGTTCCAAATCATGAAAAGAGTGGCAAAGAAATTAGTTCCATGAAATAGATTAATGATGTACTGAAAAGAAGAAAAAGGAGGGAAGAAGAAAAAAGACTTCTAACTGATGGTTCTGGACTGGCCGCTTTGACAAAGATGCTGTACGTCCTGATCATCCATCAATGTCAGCTTCGGTAGGGAGACGATTACTATTGACTACAATTGGATTAAATCTGTGACACAGTTCTTTGAAAATCCTCCTGTGAAAGCAGCTGTTATTTTTCAGGAAATGCTTTAATCATGCCTAAATATGAATGCCGCATTTATGACTGGCCACTCATGATGACTAAGAGAAATACAAGACAACAGATTTAAGATTCTTACTTTATTTAACTTTATTAACTAATTATCATTTTAAACACAAAACTTATGTAGACAATATGCAGCAGTTGAGATATTGATTCTAAATCTTAAATTCTACAGAGGCTAAAGGGTGCTATAGTATAGGTTAACATTGTAATTACAAGAATAACACATTTGTCATCATCACGTCTGATTACCTGTTGGCCAGGGTCTGGACTTCAGACCTCTTCTCCTTATAGATGCTCTTGTAGCCCTGAATGAAGGACAGGTAGGACTTAGGTGTGACATGGGTGGATCGTCGGTATCTAGAGTTAAATTAGATTACAGTAGGTTAACTTCATATTAAAAAGCAGGAGAATCATGTGTACATTGTTTTATCCTTAACCTTAAATTAACATTTAGTAGAACCTTTATTCTGTAAAATTACTGCAAGAACCACTCGACATAGTGGTTAGGGCGTTGACCATGAACAGCAACGTCTCAAGTTTGCGTTCAGCTTCTGCATGCCATTCCCTATCTCCATCCCCCTATTTCTTGTCCTATTTCTACTATACAGTATGAAGAAAGATACATCTTTGTATTTTGAAAGGACATCTTCTTGTACTACCTACATTCTTTATCTAACTCTCTAGCATAAATAGAATAAAAGTTGGATTTTGTTCAAGGGTAGATTGCTACTTTAGTAGACACAGAGAGGCAGTCTGTACCTCTGGAAATAGTCCACACACTTCTCTGCCACACCATCCTGGAAGGAACCCATGCACTCGACTACCTCACTTTTAACCTGCGGTGAGCAGTCGATGTCATAGAGTGACAGGAAGTGCTCTGAAACTGAAGGTCAGAAAGATGGAGGAGAAAGAAAGAGAGACATCAGAATTTCATGGAGAAAAATACAGAGAGCAGTGTCTGTGTGAAATTTTGTGACTGAAACTAAATTGCTACTCTCTTGCTATACTGTGACACGCTGTAAGAAATTGATTACTTTGCCAGCAGGAATGACTTTGTAGTTGTGTAGGGCGTTATGGGTTATGGGTTACATGAGTTACTCCAAAATGTCCTGCAAGATATTATTTTTCAGGACAAAATGAGCTGCATAGATTAAAATAACTGGATTTAAAATAACTAACATGTTGAAGCAATAATAATAGACAAATTATGAAGAAGATGAAGAAATGGAGGCAGTAAATCCCAGCAGCATGGCTAAAGATTTCCAACAAAGATGATTTGAAGTTCTAATGTTTTGACTTTCAGTAATTAGGAAGCACAAGATACAAACAGTGAACAATGTAATGTGTATGGTAAATGTGTAGTGTGTGTAGTGATGAATGACTGTTATAATGCCCCAGTACCAGTCAGATATTCAGCAGTTCCAAAATTACTGGCAGCCACTCGAAATGGAAAATAGAGAACATTAGATAGGTGAAATATATTGATGTAAAATTAAAAAATTGTGTGTGAAATGTACCTGCAACAAGGGCATCTTTTGGCCACCGGCTGAACCAGTCCATGGTGCAACCAGATATCAATGCAGGAAATTTTAACGCCCGGTTGCGGAACTTTTCCCCAACGGGCGAGAAGCACAGAACCACATGGAGATTGTGTCGGACTCGTGACATGAAGTATTCGTACAGGTTTTCATTGGTCGGTGGTCGCCTGGGAAACTCCCGCTTCATAACAGGGATGAGATCACTGAGAATCTCGTCAATCTCATCGCGAGCAAATAAGTTGGACACCTGAGGATAGACGCACACGCGCACACACACACACACACACACACACACACACACACACACACACACACACACACACACACACACACACACACACACACACACACACACACACACACACACACACACACACACACACACACACACACACACACACACACACACACACACACACACACACACACAAACACACAGATAATAAAAATGGTTGGACTGCCATCTCCGTTTTCATAAATAACATTGTGCACACCTGTTTGTTTTCAGAAAAAATTCTGTTTGCACTAACCCATTTATATATGCCGTCAAGAGTATTCCAAACCTGTAGGTGGCAGTGTATAGAGAAGCTCAAGCCTACGTTAGCCAATGATCCATGATCACCAGAGGAGAGAGAGCAGGAGAGTGTCTTGAGGTGGTGTTGTGGTAGAAGCAGCATGTCTGTAACCATCTGCTGGGTAACTCTCATATCAACAGCAACCTCACACTAACAGCTCTGTCACTGTCTCAAACACATCAACATGGCCATCCTAACACGTCAGAAAAACAAATCTCTCTCTCTCTCTAAATTTTTAATTCAAATGAGCTTTGTTGGCATGGGAAACAGACGTTTAAATTGCCAAACCAAAGTGTAAAGAAAAAGCAAAAAAAAATGCAATACAATTAGTAATGAACTACCAGAATAAAGTATAAACAGATATGTGCAATGTTGTACAGTATACATACACACAATGGAGATCCAAATTAGAGAACAAATTATACAAATTATAAATACTTTGATTTGATAGAATATCAGTTGTGGCTGTACCTCTGCTGTACTAGCAAGTTTTTTTTTTTTTTAAATAACCAAGGCACAACCACTTCAACAAAAACCTTGATTTTGTTAAAAAAAAAAAAAGCAGTGACACTTTCGGATCATTGCCAGTTATTGGTGTTAATCTGGTGACAATTTACTTAATTGTGGGACACACCCTATTTATCTGGCAGCTCTCCTGGTTACTTTTACGCCTCTCTAAGGTGACTGAGAAGTTTGTCCAAATGAAGGCCAAATGGATGATGCTCTCAGCCACTGTAAGAGAGGTTAGCTATTCCAAGTCTGTGATTTCAAGAACACAGATTAATTTAAGTCCCCCGAATGGTCGTCCATGTAAAGTGCACGAGAGGGCAAGATTATGCAAAGACTTGTGGGGAATTAGTTCAACACTGCAGCTGGAATTGCTTGCCGTTTAAGTGCTGAACAGGGCAAGGATCTGTCTCAGCACACAGTGTCTCAACGTTTAAGCCTATTTTGACTGAAAGCCCACTCTGCAGTGACCAAATTGCTCATCAGCAGACAGAATAAAAAGGCTAGATTTGCCTTTGCTGAGAAGCATTTTGTGTGGACAGAGGAGCCCAGAGTCCAGATCTAAACCCCATGCAGAATCTCTGAAAAATCCTTGGCAACAAAGTAATGTCTAAGAAACCCACTACAGTTACCAAACTGTGGAAGAGACTGAAGAAGAATGGACCAAGATCAAACCAGACCTTGTGATTTTGTAAGTTCTCTCACACTACAGCTCTCCTCCGCTCCCTTCACTGGCTTCCTGAAGCTTTTCGCATCCACTTCAAGACAATAGTACTTGCGTATTGTGCTACTAACGGATCGGTCCATCTTTAATCCAGGACATGGTTAAACCTGACTCCCCAGCTCGCCCACCCCGCAATGCATCCGCCATTTGGCATGCTGCTCACTGCAACGGAAACCTCGTCACTCGACTAAGTCACAACTGTTTGCTGTCCTGGCCCCCAAATGGTGGAACGAGCTCCCCATCGATATCCGGACAGCAGAAGGTCTATAAATCTTCCGCTGTAGGCAAAGAACGTATCTCTTTAGACTGCACCGTGGCTAAGAAGATGATGGTTTATTTGAATTGAAGAAATAAAAATGATTGCACTTACATTCTGCACTTATATGTAGCACTTTATAGTATGGCTTATTTAAAGCCAACGCACTTACTTAATTCTAGCTGTTCTGGGTTTGTACTCTAATGGTTGAATGCAGTTATTGGAGGTTGCTTTGGCTAAAAGCGCCAACTAAATTAAATGTAATGTAATGTTTTGCTGGGTCATCTGCACTACCTTCTGTGTATTTAACTTGACTCTGGCAATTAAAGACTTTGAACTTATCCTCTGTGTCCTGAGCCACACATTGGTGTCATTCCTCTGCTGTAGTAAGGAGTGTGATACAGTGAAGTCTTTTGGGATCTTTTACTGCCTTCAGATAAATTGCTTATGTAAAGTCTCTTTATGGTCAGATAACATTTTAATGAATACTTTGTTTGAGTTGTTTCCTTCTTATATGTGATAATTTATTTTTGTTATTTTGATCATTTGGTTTGTTGTGATTGGGTTGGTGTTAGTGCCCAGATGCTGCCTGGGGCATGTTGGGTTGACTGGACAGAGCCCCTGGACCAGCTGACACAGGGACTCTTCTCTGGCTTCAACTCCTGGCAGGTTAGGTTTGTGTAATTTTTCTTGGGGTCACTAGTTTTTAGGTGATGTAATGTAATAGATCTTTTTTGCATTGAAATATTAACTTGATTTCTTATCACTGTAAATGTTTCCTTATGAGTTTATAGTCTCAACTTCTAGTCTCAGGTCTGCCTCAAAAAAGCAAGATGTCCTTTGAAAGTCCACTTCTTTTATACAGTCTATGCTTAATTAGAACTACATAACATACACAGCACAGAGCATAAACAACCAAACAGTGGGAGTTGGTAAGTAAAAAGCAGCAAGATTCTTATGTCGGGACAAGCAGCTGTAGGCATAGCAATCTGATGTATCTTGGAGCGAGATACTGCATATTAGTTAAATGGCTTGACATTAGGCGTGTAAAATAATAATTACCTCCCTTATACATGTCAGAACACAAAGAACAAGGCACTAGCACAATGAAAAAATGTTTCTCCTAAAATCTGTTTAAGTACAGACATAACGCAATATCAAAATGGGCCTACACTATTTTATGGCTTGTAAATTCACTCATCAGACAATCAGCTTACAACAGGCAGAGTTTTCTGAATGGTCTTGTTCTGTTCCGTACATTTCAATTTGTAAGGTTGTCATTCACAGATTCCTGTGATGGTATCTTTGATGATAAGGTCATTGCTGTGGTGGTTTTGTAGTACTGTCTCGATACGTATATGAATCCAGAGTTCGGAGGAAATATGAGAATAAGGAGGTCAAGAAGAAGAAGAAAATGAAGGCAGGAGGAGAATAAATTTGAAGAGCAAGAGGAGAAAGGATTATCGGAACAGGAGGTGTATAGGAAATATGGATGATGACGAAGGAGCTTAGAGGCACACGACTAACCAGGAGAAACAGGAAGGGTGATGGAGGAAAAAAAGACAACTTTGAAGTAGGACTGGAGAGTAAGAATTGAGGAGGAAGAGAAAAAGAGCAACAAGGGAAAATGGTGGTGGCAGAACGGTTAGAAAACCTGAGGGAAAAAAATGATAATGAGAGGAAGAAGAAAAGGATGAGTGAGAACAGGAAGGGACAGCACAAAAAAGGGGAGTAGATGTGGAGGGAAGGATGTAGGAGTAAGAGGAGAATAGAGAGCTTAAAATGATACTAAGTTAGACGAGCAGCTAAACACAGCCACTGGATACACAACATATTTTTCTTCAGCAGCAGAGAAGTGTGTAAACTTGACCTGAAAGCCACCTTCTCCTATTTCTGCTGTTGCAGAGTAATACAGGAAAAGGGTCATTCTGAAGCTGTGGTGCAGAGTAATGCAGTACAGAAAAGACCTAGCTGTATCTGTCAGTAACAGCTTCAATTCATTACATCCAAATTGATGAGAAAATAATTGTGAACTGCTATCTTTTTGACAGCACAAAATGCAATTTGCTTTTTTAATTTGATTGAATTGAGATAAACTGCGCAGCTCATAAACCAGATAGAGACAATATTCTTTCCTCCGCTCGAGCCACTGGGCCATCGCTGCCTTGGTATCACAGTCATGAAATGTTTGTTTCAATCAAGGGTGAATGCCAGCTGTCAATTTCAGCAGCACAACACAAGCCTAATTGACGCTTTTGTGCTGGACAAACTAACTGATGTCAACATAAGTCTCTGAGTCAGTACAGCAGCTTTGTGTATCCAAAGTGTTTATGCTGATTATCAAAACCGCTGGAAAAACACATCTGTGCCAGTGCATTCATCAAAATATAATACATTACTTTTTTCTTCTGAGCACCACTCTCACACACTCTACTCATCTCTTGTAAATTGCACTGATAAGCAAGACTTAAATACAGAATTATATGGGAAATGGTGTGTATAAAGCACGCTCCGGGGAGGATTTAAATGAATTCACCATTCCCACGCCCAGAATAATATTGCAGCTTTATATGATATAGCAGTAAAAAATGGTTTATTCTATGCATTATACTATGAGTTTCTCTCAGTTTTTTTTCTGAATTACTATTTGGCCAATCTGATGCATTCTGCATTATTTGATTGCTAACACTTACTGTAAGACTATAAACTATATTTCTTGTATGTTTCCTATGAGCCGAACGGAGGTTTCCTGTATACAGGGTTCGTACATCTTTTCCCAGGTCAAATTCAAGCATTTTTCAAGTTCCATTTTCAAGCTTTTCCATCACCTTACAGTTGTGGTAAATTACATTTTTCTACAAATACATATAGATATTGGAAATTATTATTTCACTTTTTTTTCCATTAACATTGAAAAGAGATGGTGTTATGTTATAAACACCAAAAATGTTTCGAAATTCCAGAAGGATAAGAAATTATATTATATTTCTATTCTATAGCTATTTGTGTTGAAGAAATGTGGATACAATTTCAAGCATTTTCTAGTATTTTATCCTAAATTGAATCACTTTTCAAACCTTGAAAACACAACATTAAAATTCAAGCATGTTCAAGGATTTCAAGCGCCTGTACGAACCCTGTGTATATGTCCCTAGTTCACAGCACCAAACCAAGTGGAAGCTTTTCCTGTGAGGGTTCTTCAGAATTCTAACTCTAAGTTTCCATCAAATATAAGTTTGAATTATTATATACATTCATGCAAGTGTATTTTTCATTTCTTTCTGTGTGTGTGTGTGTGTGTGTGTGTATGTGTGTGTGTGTGTGTGTGTGTGTGTGTGTGTGTGTGTGTGTGTGTGTGTGTGCTCCTGACCTCTCCAGATGACAGGACATTGTTCATGTACTCGAGGAAGGACTCTTCTTTGATTTCGTTGTCAGTAAAGAGGAAGCTGATGCCTTTGCCATGTTGGCCAGCTGTTCTGTACAAACCCTTCAGGTCATCCATTAGGTTGGCTGTGTTGTATGAGCTAGGAAAGAATAGAATGAAAAAATAAATAAATAAAAATCCACTAAGAGACAAAAATTAAGCAAGAGTGTGAGAGTAGAAGATCAATAGGTGAAGTTCATCACATAAAAACTGAACGAATAAAAGGCAACAAAGTAACAGTTATGATGACTAAAAGGGACAGTTTACGTGAAGGCAATGAAAGAGTTAGGTGTCAGAGAATGAGGGTCTGCATGAGAAATAGAGACATAACTGGGAAATAGAGAAGTACTGGATGTGCATGGAAAAACAACTGTCTGTGTGTTTAGAAATAGAAGAAAAAGCTGATAAAAAAAATAATAAAGCTGCCTATTTTCTCCAAGGAGGGCTGTGAAGTCCAGAGGCTCATTCATATTGATACCAAACACTAAAATCTGTCAGGAAAAGAGCAGACAGGGAATATTATGACATATGCGACAAATGCACATGCAACATTTGACAGGTTGGGAGAGAGAGAGGCCAGAGAGAGACACAGAACAATGAGGCAGACAGTGTAGGACAGAGCAAGCAGAGACAAATGACAGTTAAAACAAAGAGAGGTTTTCTCATTCTGATCAATCAACTTCACTAAAAAGAGTCTCATAGGAGACAATTATATTGTCTCACACAGATTGAATTGACGACGGGCCGGAGCTGAAAAAATGGCTGCTATAAATATTGTCTTTCTGTCCTGGTAATTAATTAAATATTATTTCAGGTCCTGATAGCTGAATGATAATTCTTTCTTAAATGTCAGAACTGAGACATAATATTCATGCATGCAGTATGTAGGTGTGGTTCTGTCACTAAACATAACAGTGATAAAAAAAACTGTTTAGAATTGAACCTAATTCAAAATAAAATGATACTGTGCATGCAACATAGCAGGCAGCATAATTGAAATGGGTGCTATTGCATGCAGGGTACTTGAGCGCTATAGAAAAGAACTGCAAGCTTGCAATATATGGTGCAGCACCTTGGGGTAAGTGTGAGCTTAAGGCTCGACTGGAACCATTAAGGTTTTCAAAAAGTTAGTACCTGGTACTTCTGGTACCACCTCAGTTGAGGTTCCAAGCGTGATATTAGGAGGAGTAGATATAGTGGAGTTAAAACACTGCAGACCATCGATTGGTCAGAGAGAGCCATCACTACTGTGACAGTAAAAAGCCCTGACCAAAACCACCATTTTTAAACAGCTGAGTGAACGTCAATAATGTCAATCGTAATTTTTTTAACTCACATGACACAAATTTGTGTGGCAGCCTACAAAACGATGCAAGTGCAAACATTCTTCTGTGGTTGCCAATGAAGGAATCCACTGATCTCTTTGTTTGTGTCGCGTTTAATATGATGTTATGGTAGTTTAACACTGTGGTGCTAGGACAATCAGCTAAGAATCCTGAGTAAGTGGATACTTTCTGCAGGAGAAAATGTGAGAAACAAAGCACCCGGCACCACAATTGAGTCGAGTAGAGTTAACCACATTGGTTTAGTCCATAAACAGTCTATAAAAAGTTATTGTGTGTGTGTGTGTGTGTGTTAACATACACCTATTGTATGCGAGCATTACCGTGTGAGAGTGATCTGGAAGATCTTGTATCCAGCTATGAATGAGGCCAGTCTGGTCAGGCTCTGTTTGCCTGAACCCCCGACACCCACCAACAAGGCATTACCTCCAGGTGTCCGGATGATCCTCGACACCTAGACACACATAACCAAACATGCACATAAAATTGGGATTTATAAAGGGAGTGTGTATAACTGTGAAAAGAGAGGGAGACAGAGAGGGAGTTTCAAGCAACAAGTGTTTAAAAGCTCCACAAATTAGGCTGAACTTTTGGAATATTTTGGGGCTTCCAAATGCAAGATGCTTGACCATTTAATAAAAACATTTGCTGAGTAGCCAGAGACAGTGGTCACATTTTAAATTTGCCTTATTTAAAAGATATGAACTTACCCTTTTAAAATACTTACTGTTCTTTTTTATAACGTAAAAAACTTGTTATCTGTTCTTGTAATACTACCATTTCTTTACTTTACAAAACACTTATGTGGCTAAATGATAAAAATCTTTAGAATACCTTGACAAGGTGTATCATAGCATCCTGAAAGAAGACCATGTCCATGCCAGTACCCCTGATGCTCTCATTGTAATGGCTCAGAAACATGTTCAGACGCTCCTTTAAACTCTCAAATGAGTCGATAGGCTCGTACACCTTCGGCAAATCAAAGACAGAATCTTCTGGCTCTTCCCCTGTAAATAAGGATAATTTTACTTTGAAATGATGGCAATACAAACACAAATTCCTGTAACAGAACACTGCTGAAAATTCCCAGTGGTGCGTCTTTTTTATTGATTGTACCTGTAGCCTCAGGTGCTTCACGTAGAAAGTCGACAAAGTATCTGTCTAGTCCATAATCCACCATGTTCTTGTGTTTCTCGACAAGCTCCTCTTCTACCAGCTTCGCCAAAGCTTGGTCAAACCACTCCACGTCCTCAGGCATGGTAAATCTGTCAGCTATCACGCGACTGCACTCGTGCTTCCACAATGCCAGCAGCACCTGGAAATGATGTTTTTGTGTTATTGCCCTCATTCATTCTAGAAAGGTCAACAATATTTTGGTGGGGTAAGTCTCTCTTAAGTCTTCCAGTCAACAGCAGGACAAGTGTCTGTTGCTACTCAGACATATACACATAGATACAGCATCCGGGCATGTGAGATGAGTCTCTGCTGCTGCCATCTTACTCCAGGGCCCTGTTCTGACCATAGACTGTATGTAAAGATCCATAGATAACTCCAGACGTTTGTGCTGCTTTCAATTTCACAGATTATTGTTATTGGAGTTATTTTACAACAGTTTCCGGTTACAACAGTGTTCATTTTGATATATAGGTCCTAATCCTTCCTTTAAAGCCACAAACCGTAAGATTTACGAAGTGACTATCCTGATATTAAATTAAGCTAACACTAGTTTATGTCAGGTAAAGAAAAAAAGATCTAAAATAAACGAATACGTCAGTAAGATGCTGAAAATTATATTTTTTAATCAGCTACATGTCGCTGTACAGTGGAGATCAAAATGAGAGAACAAAGTATGAATTCTGATTTATTCTGAAATACTGTTATTTTTTATCGTTCAGAATTTGATAGAATATCAGCTGTGGTTTACCCCTGCTGTACTAGCATGTTTTTTTTTTTAAATAACCAAGGCACTTCCACAAAAACCTTTATATTGTGGGGGAAAAAAAGAGTAATATTAGAGAACACTTTCAGATCCCTCCCAGTTATTGGTGTTAATCTGGCACCTGATGCCAATTTACTTAATTGCTGGACACACCCTATTTATCTGCAGCTCTCCTGGTTACTTTGCAAGATGGCAAGCTGCTCTAAGGTGACTGAAACCCTGAGACAGCAGGTTGTCCAGACGAAGGCCAAAGGGATGACCCTCTCAACCACCAGAGAGAGGTTGGGTGTTGCACGTTTGTGATTTCAAGAATATTGAAACTTTACAAGGACACAGATTAATTTAAGTCCCTAAAAAGGCTGGTCCACATAAAACAAGTGCACGAGAGGACAGGATTATGTGAAGACTCTCAATGGGAAATTGGTTCAACACTGCAGCTGGAATTGCTCACCAGTTCAGTGCTGAACAGGGCAAGGATCTGTCTCAGCACGCAGTGTCTTGCCGTTTAAGACTTTTTTTCTGCAGTTACCAAACCTCTCATCAGCAGACAGAATAAAAAGGCTAGACTTGTCTTTGATGAGGAGCATGTTGTGTGGACAGAAGAGAACTGGTCAAGAGTGCACTTCAGTGAATACGTTCAATTTATTTGTGTCTGATGGGAAACCGGTGTTGGACTGGTGAGAAACTGAACCAGTTAAATTTGGAGAAGGACGTGACAAGACAAGATAAGGTATTTTAGTATGAAATACTCATTTTTAATTAAAGTAACCGGTATCATAATTATATTTATGATATTAGTGATTTTTAACACATCAAACCACTTGAAAATGTCTTGATATTTCAGGAAGTACCTCCTGTCCAGATAGACAAACATGCATTAGGAGGTGTGGCTCCCTGAGACCACAGTTGTAATTTAATTAGCTAATTCAGCTCTACTGGATATAAAGTTATAGGGAGCAAAGCCAGTATGACAAATATCGGGAGGAAATGTTTTATTTTTTTAATGGAATCATTGAATGAATTTGATGACTTAGTAAAAAAGAATTCATTAAGCCATACATTAATTATATGTATTGATTGTAGGAATTCTGCACACATAGCAAATTCATCATAATGTAAGACCCTGGGGAAGTTACATTTAATATTCAATACTTTTGTAAGTTTAGTTTATTGTACCCATGGCTGGTTTAGTCTAAGCCCTCTGAGTTGAGATGGCAGCCTCAGCAGGGATGTTGAGCATGTTTGCCTTGACTCTTGGCAGTCAAAGGTAGGAGATATATTTCATTGTATTCTATTATTCAGTGAGGCCACAAACCAACAGTGAGTTAGCCATCTCATCATGAATTGAGTTTGCAATTCTAGGATTTCCTATTCATCCTTAGCAGCAAACATTTCCATCTCTCTCCAGTACTATAAATATATTAATATATCATGGAATCATACATTAGATCTCCAACATAATTACGGGTTTGATCATTCTCTCTCAGGGTCAGGTCTTACTTTATGCTCTGTTTACATGCAAACAAGAAACAGGATTACTGGGAGAAATTGTTTTACAGTACTGCAGTAACCTTTCAGAATCGGTATCAGAAATACTTTAATAATCCCTGGGGGAAATTGTTCAAACTGTCTCTGTAAAACCTGCATTTACATGCAGCAGGGATATTTGAAGGGTATTAGTGTGAATTTGGATTGATGGTGCAGTAAGATACTAATATAGGCTTCATTTTTGTAGTGTAATTGGCAGTTGGATATTTTAGGTGATACCTTTCCTTTCTGAATTCTTTGTCATATACATGCTTTCTTGTAAAAAAAACAAAAAACACCTGCATTAATGGTCAAGAAATCTATTTCAACCACTAACCATGTTTCATTTTAGAAATCAGGTTAATCTAACAAAAAAAAACACATTTAAATATTCTTACCTGGACAGAGTTGACCACCTCAGCATTGGTATTGAGCATACCTTGCCAAATCCTGGACAGATCTCTCAGGTTGAAGATGTAGTGGAACTTTGCAGGAGTTGGAAGCATTTTGACCTTGGTCAACTGCCAGAGACGGCGGGTCAGAGACACCAAGCGGGGCACGGTGCTCCGAACCTCATCGGCAAAACCACGACGTGCACAGAAGTGGCCCTTACCAATCACACCTATACAACAGGGTCGATGATGGGGTAGTTGAAGGTGGGACAGTGACCAAAGCAGATAATTTTAACAAAATCACAGTGCAAGACACAATACGCTACATGCTTTATAGCTCATGAAATTATATTAATTTTGAGTCCCTTCAGTATTAGCAGTGTTTTAGTATCTTGGCACTGTATTATCATCAATATCACACATTCCATACATACATCAATAATGATTCCATTTTACTCACCAAATATCTTGTCAATGGACGCATTTGAAGGCAGTGTACAGTTAAAGACAGAGAACTGCCTTTTCAGTCTCTGTGGGATGTCATTACGGCCTCCTCCTGGATGGATCATAGCTGCCAGAAACTGAACATCCACGATATTGGTGAACTCTCCAGGTTTCTCTAGATTGAAGAACCCGTTTTGCTCCATCAGCTGTCTGACAATCTCATTCGTCACCTATGATAAATTGCAAAAAAGCAAGCTTAAATCAGGAGGGCATTTATTTGTTATTAGCTCATGTTAGCATTCTTTCTTGCTGTCATCATTAGTTCATTTAATTGTATCATTTAATCCAGTCACCAAAATGTGAAAAAATCTAATTGTCTAAAATGGAATAAATACATTTTAAAAAATGACTTTAATGACATTCTAAAACAAAGGACATAACTACAAATGCATCGTTAATATAGGTAGAAAGGAAATGAAAGGATTTTTTTAGCATTTCATTTTGTATAATGTTTAACCGATCCCGAACCTGATCTCCCCATTCGTTGATGACAGGCATGTTTATGTCATCTATAAAAATTGACATCTTCTTCCCAGCAGGGGGTCCATAAGTAGTCCCCATTCTTTTATCCACATAGCTCTCTACTGTCCTCTAAAAGACAAACAGGGGAAGCAAAGAAATCAGACAACACACTCACACAAAAAGACAGCAAAAAGCAAAGGACAAATCTGGTAAATGGAGTTCCATTCAGACAGAATACATAGTAACAGCTTGACTAATGTGCAGCTTAGCCATGTACAGGAAAAAGACATTGGTCCTTCTTTCAGCCTGCACATTATTAGTCAGACCAGACATCGATCGATATTACTTCACAAGGCTGTAATAATCCATGCCAGGTTCAGAGCATCCATTTTCAGATGCAACTGCAAAGAATGTGACAGCCACACTAATAAAGAGAAAAGTAAACAGACGGTTCTGCTTTACCTGGAACATGAGTGGTGTGGTGGCAGAAGAGAAGTTGAGACTCTTCCCCATGTGGGTCTCAGGATCATACTTTGACATGTAGCCCTTGATGATAACAGTCTTGGCTGTTCCTTGCTCTCCAATCAGCAAAACAGCCTTGGAAAATGTATGATTACTTTGTCAGGGTAAAGTTTCATATAAGACAAATCTCTATAATTTGTTAAAGCACAGACAATTCAAATTCCATGAAATGTGATACGTCAACGCAGTTAATGATTCTGTTGAGCTTGAGGTTGAAACTGTTGACTGAACCTATATTTATTGTGTCCAGATCTCCAATTTTACTAAGCACATTTTTCATGTCTGGGGCATGACAAAGGATATGCATTTAGAAGTCTCAAGAAAGCAGAAAAAAATGAAAAAAGAGGCATTCAGGGCTGAAAGGGGTTTTCTGTGTACAATCCATATAAGCTATTAATATTATGGACTTCTATAACAGCCAAACATACAGCCAACATAATAAAAAATGCTTTCCTCTTCAGAGACATGCATTTTCGTTCACAATTGAAATCCATTAGCCTATGGGGAAAAAGCAAGTTTACCAAGTAGAAGTGAATGGAGCTTTTAAAATGACGGAGACACAAACACACAGAAGCTCCCCACTCTCCTCTTGTGGCAAACAAACAAATACCCACAAATGATAAATGCGTTGGGGTGGAGCATTAGATGGGCTTTCAAGGAGAGTAGACCACAGTGTTTTAATAATGTCTTATAGTAGATCTGTGCTGTATCGAGCCACGCTGCCATGTTATTGATCTGAAGTGTATGCGTGTGTGTCTACTCAGCTGGATCCAGGAATAAATAAGGCATTATTCACTGAATACGGAAGAGATTAAATGGGCGCTACGCTCTCTAATACCCTTACAATACGCCTTAAATCACATTATTAATATAACTACAACTACATTGCACCGTATACTATATATATACTATATATAATTTTTCCTTACCATCTTTCCATCTGTGCTACTTCAATAAATGCATTTCTCATCTGGATATCAATAAAGGCTTATCTTTTTGTATCTTATCTTAAATGCGCTATGAAAATGGATGTGGATATACAAAATGTTCCTGTTCACAGCTCCTTTTTATGTGTCACTTGAAACAAGAGTTAAAGTTTCACTGTCATATCAACACATCAAGCAGAGGCACAAGCAGATGTTTCCAAACTGATTAGGAGTTTTGAAGGGAAGTGTACAGATAGACACTAGCTTAGTTTTCTTTTGGGCAGAGCTCACCTTGCCCTGCTTGGCGATGGTCTGGATTAGGAAGTCTGTTCTAATATTGTCCACATTAGGGACCAGGATAGAGCTGTACTCTGGGGTCAATTCAGATGGATAAACATACTCCTCCACTCTGGTGTTCCAGTGGACCCACTGACCTGGAAGACGAATACATTTACATGCATTAACAAGATTAGAGATTAGCATGTAATATGACAGTAACACTTTTGTTTTTGAAACGTTCACATATTTCACTGTACGGTTTGAAAAATGAACACCTGCTGCATAATGTAGTGCAACGTGTGGCATAATGCTTTTGCTTGTCAAGGAGAAGTTTAGATTTTCCCTGACATCTCATCTACAGGTGATAACAACTGTTTATCAATGCATGCATACCATCTGCTGTGACATGGTAGTCAAACATGGTGGCGGCACTGTCAAGGGGAACGTCTGGCAAATTTAGACGGATACTGTTGTTCCCTCTGAGCCAGATTTCCATCTTCCTGCGGTCATCCAGTTCAAGTAAGGCTCCAGTGCTCCACATTAGCGCAAAGACATACAGCCGTTCCAAGTGCTCTCTGGATAACTCACCGCACTGCTCCTGTAGAGTATAATTTACTTTAGATCAAGGACTTTGTTCAGACAATCAAATGTATTATTTTATTTTAAGGGTACTGATAAGTTCCATCCTATACATGTACAGTAACAAAGTGATTAAAACATCTGACATGTTCACAATAAATGCCAAAAAGGTAATCTCATCAGGTGACCGCAAAGTTTCAAAGGACCCTCAGACAATGAACTGAATTTATGTGAAAAACAATTTTCTCATATAAAACAAAGATTGCTAAACTGTATTAACTGATTGTTAATAATTAACAGTACTGCTAGTGTAATGGTGGTTACAACCCGAGTGTCCTTAATAAGGATAAAAAAATAAATAAAATCTATTGCTTTCCTACCGTCCTATAACTGGATTGGATTGAACACTGGGGAAAAGAGAGCATTTCTTTCATTCTTTTACTTCTATATGCAGTGCCGAACTTACATATGCTTAAGTTTCACTACCTAATAAGTATTAGATGGATTACAGATCTACCACTCTAGCCTCTAAATAGCCTCTAAATAGCCTTTTCTTAGAACAGCAAATGATTCAACATGGACTTGTACTCATATGCATTCTAAAGATGGAGAAATGCCTTTTGCATATGAATTTCTCCTGCAATTATTTAGTTTAGGAATATTTTCATCATTAAAATATACTGAAAGTGCAGTCTGTGCCATGGATGGTAATTCAGAACAACTGTAACTGTACCCTTGGTGGTATGAGTCCCTGCAGCATGTTGATGCACTGCATGATGACAAAGGCCTCTAGCATGTCCATCTTGAACTCCAGTGACTGCACACTGAAGCGGTAGAGCTCAGAGAACGAGGAAGAGAAGAGGTCCCTCAACACTTCTGCTTCCTGGGGAAAGCGTTTCTTCAACCAGCCCTGAGAAGAACAACCACATCATTGTTGTTACGATTATATGAATTACAAACAACACAGTGTGTATATGCTGTTACACTGAAATATACCGTACCATAAACACAACAATTTTCAATTTACTGTGCAGGAAAACAAAAGTATATAAAATCAGTTGGCTGATTTACCTCCAGTATAGGGCTCCAGTTGAGCACCGAAGAGCTCATGAACACCATGCCATTGCGCGAGACGGTGGCTGGAGAGGCATTGTCTATGTTATGTGGCTCAAAAACCACTTTACAGTTGGGAGCCATGGGTATACGGTCTCCATTTGCCAGCGTAAGAGTTCTGTTGTCGTCCAGAACTGAGTTTAGGTTCTCAATCCAGATGGCATCGACTGGTCCATCCAGGACGATCCAGATATGCTCTCCTGAGATATAAAACAATGTTTTTGTTCATCTACAAGAATATTAATATAATAAGACATGTGGTCTTCTAGTGCTTTCACACATAATTTGCTAATCAGCAGGACAAAAAGACCTCTATATATGTATTTAGATCATAGAAAAGGTGGCACCACAACTCTTACTAAAACAGCTTGAATGGTGTAGGTTGAAATTCTGAGTGTGCTCAGTAGGAAGTTCAAAATGCCTCCTTGCTCATATGGTCTGCTTCTACTATACATAAACAATCTCATGACTTTGCACCAGAACTGAAATCAGTATTTTTTTTCTATGACGTAAATATAAATTAAAATCTATTCTTCTAAAGTATATATATGATGAGACTAACTAAGACCAAGAAACAATAATAGTAAATATTGGCTGGAAAACATCCTACAGTCTCGCTGCTGGTCATTAATGAATGTGGGGCATGTTCCTGTGAGATACGTACACTTGTTTGCTCCAATTTGTTGCTCTGAGATCACTGACCAAAAGTCTTAAACCAAAGGACTCACAGTTTGGAGTATTTACTATTATGAATGATTTCATATGCAAGAGTCATCGGCAACATTTCTGCACAGGCGTCCTGAAAATAGATCAGGCTTTTGATGCTGTTGCTGCATCTGTTGACTCACAATCAGGAGGCATTTAATTTCCTCCTAGTATACTTTGCTCAGGAGTTCTGTCACACCATATAGCCTACTTTTCTATACTGGGACTCCTGTCTATTCAAAGCAACAAGCTGCATGAGTGAACAGGATGAACAGAAGGCAGCTGTGTAAAGATAATCAACAAACATATGAAATACATCCTGCTCAAAGATATGCGTAACAGCATGACAACTTACAGTACTGAATACATCCTATGCATATTATGACACATAAAAGCAAACACACTTAATGTATATTCATACCAATGCACACATACATTTTTAATGAGGTGTATGGGATTAGGACTGAGCTGAAAGATAAATCAGCTTTTGGTGCTGCTTTGAACTATGGCAGCAAGAATGTCCCAAGACACTTCAACTTCTCTGCATGATAATAACATACTGCCCCCCTACACACACGGAAACCCTACATCACCAGGAGTACTAATTATTTGAGGACTCAGCAGGGATTCCTCTCATTTTTTTCTCTCTTGCTCATATGCTTACTTAGCTGAGAGGATGTTGTTATGAAACCATATTAGTACAGCTTGTGCTAAGTTTCCTATGGACCACACCTGTGGTATCTGAAGATACGCAGGTCAAATATTTGTTAAGATGAAATATTCTCTTAAGTATGAAACAAATGTTGAGTAAGCAACCTGACCTTTCTTTGCCCTCAGTGTTTTCCTCCAAAGTGTTGAGAAGATGCCGTCAGTCCAGTCGTTTGTTGCCACATCCAATCGTCCAAACATCTGAGGCGCTGTGATGGCTTTCGGGTTCATGCGCATCTCTTTGTGAGGCTGACCACACTCTGAGAGAAGAAAGACAGTGACAGAAACATTAACTCCTACATTTGTAAGGTAACCGTATCTAACCCACCAACTTTACCAAAAATTAGTACACAATGATTTGTGAGATGCCTCAAGATTAAAGGCAGAAAAGATGATTTTTGCTTTGTCTGTCTTTGTGTCTCACACAGAGACGCACATTTCAACATTAGTCCATATATGTCCCAAAACATGCATAAAATCCTACCTGTTATAGCTCTCATCAGCGTGTGGATGCAAGTTGTCTTTCCGGCCCCACTGGGCCCCAGGGCCATCATGCCATGTCGGACCCTCTGAGTCTCAAACAGCTGGATGACTTTCAGCTTCCAGGGAGGATGAATGATCAGGCCTGCGTCCTCAACCTGAGGGAGCACAATTATAGTCTATACATATTAACCATAAAAAGCATATAATATGGTTGGGTTATGGGAGGGATTTATTGGTGATCGCTGAGTACATTGTGAGTTGTAGTTTTTTGGGGCCAATTTTTTCCGGGCCATTGTTAAAATTTCATTTTGATAATTGAATGATCTGAATGATGTGCACCCGCTGCACATCATCAGACAGCAGGGAAAAACAGTGGTCAGAGCCGGCACCTTTTCAAATCTTACTCAGTAAATTAAAGATTTATTTCCAGCCAGAGTTGATGATTGTGGGAAAGGTGGAAAGACTAACCGTTTTGGTAAGATTTATTTTGTTTCTGTCCAGTCTGATTGAAACATGTTTTACAATGAGTTAACAGGTAAATTGAGCTAATGCCTAGGTGTGGTGAAAAAGAGAAATTCAATCAAGGAGGTGCAGGCTTGTATTTTTTTTTGTTTACAAGGAAAATCATAATATCGTCTTTCCATGACAGTAATTTTGCTTATGTATTAGCTATTATTATTAGTATTAAACTCGCCACTTGAACACATCTCCCAGCTGATGGGGGCGCACACACCTGGGCAAATATATCAGCAATTGCTGGTTGCTGGGCTGGAGGTGGCCTATGACATGTTCTGGATGATACAGTTGGTACAGTATATTTTAATGTTAACATAATCCCATACAGGCTCGCACACATTTAAAGAAGACACATGCAGAGATAATACAACACGAAGGCACATAATGCACAAAAGACAGACAGACAGACAGACACACACACACACACACACACACACACACACACACACACACACACACACACACACACACACACACACACACACACACACACACACACACACACACACACACACACACACACACACACACACACACACACACACACACACACACACACGACAATGCTGTAATTTAAAGACCAAACATTTAACTCTATTTTCTCTGCACTGTTTACCACAGTTACTTAGGCTAGCTCCTTGACAAATGGTAAATGACACCATTTCTATTCCTTTGAGGGCTATATCTGGAGGCGTTTAAGAGTGACATGAGAGATAGAGCGGTCTCACAGTCCATTAGTCTTTAGCGGTTTTTTATTCAGCTTCTTTATTTCTCTCTCTCACTCTCATTTTAATTTTTTACTATCCATCTCTCCTCCTCCATCCCTCTATCTTACTGTATTTATCTGCCATTCCTCTCATAGAAATAGACATAATAATCATAAACATAGACAAACTCATTCCTCATCACTCTGTCCCCTACCTGTAAGTCGATGGCAGCCTCTAGCTCAGGGTAGCCTGCTTTATCAAGTTGGATGCCTGGGAAGAGGTCCTCAATCAAGCTCAGGAAGAGCGGCTCATCCTCATCTATCTAACAAACACAAATATGTGTATTAACATATACACAAGGTAGAAAAAAACTGTTAGAATGATTCATCTTTAATCTGTTTTTGATATTCTGGTCTGTCTGTTGAGATTATTTCATTGAGTATGTAGTTCATTCACTCTCTTTTTTGATATTAGGTTTTTTTACTGACTTTAGATTTGTATTTATTTTATAAATTTATTCTTGTTAATTCAAATTTTCTGCTGATGTTTTTCGATTCTATTCTAGACTGACCAGCTTAGATAAGTTCATGTCCCTGAGGACCCTCATGACGATGGTGGACTCTGTGTCACTGGGGTTGGCTCGCTTGGCTGCTCCCAGTGTTCGCAGCACTGACAGGATGTTCCGTAGGCCAAAGTCATAGTGGACCTGGACAATCACAAATAGCCATTTAGATGACATTCATCATGACATGTTTGCAGACAGCTGTGCAAAACTAGTTCTTCTGCTATTCTCCTATGGTTTCAAGCCTATGTAACAAGCATTTCAATCGTCTTTATTGCCAATTAAAACAAAATGTAGATGACAGTCGAAAAATATAATTTGACTAAAAAACGAACTTAAAAAAAAATAAAAAAACAGATTCAGACACTACAATACTACATTGTGATACATTAAGCTTTAGGCACTAATAGTGACTTAGGACTCTTATTTTCTAAAAATGTACGAATTGAGCACTAATGGAGAAAAGAAGGCTCTACACACGAGTCCAAAGCAAGTATTTAATCATAATGCCAAGATTGTTAGCCCTTGATCCAGGAAAATGTTTGCCAAAAGAGAATTGCTCTGTGTATTGCTTTATCTTTAGTTTTTTGTATATGTTGTATTTGTGAGGTTTCCTATGTTTTGAACCTTGAGATCTATAAATGTGAACTGCATTTCCCATGTGTACCTGCATGTCAAATAAAAGCACATGTATGATGCCATTATAAACCCTAGGATTCATCATTAAATCCTTGAATTGGATCTAAGATATTCCTTTTCTCCAGAATCAATATTTTTGGCTTTCTTGCACTTTTGCATTGTGTGTGCTGTAATCCACCGAATAATATACATTTACTTTATATACTGTATAGAAAAAAGGCAGGGTGGTAAGAAGTTAAAAAAAAGTGGTCGGATAACAAATGAGAAAAATTTAAAAGATATAAATTGTTAATAAGAAGAAGAAGTGTCACATTTTGTCACAGTTTGCACTCAGATCTTGTCTATTTTTTTTTACCTGTTTGGAGAGTTGCTCCTCGCACAGTTTGTAGAGAGTAAAGAACTTGCGGGCCAGCTCCATGTTGTCTATAAACCCACAACTTGCCAGTTTTACCCGAATGATGATCTGACGGTCAGGAACCATCATGGCCACAGAGCGGAAGTTGATCTTCAGGTTTTCAGGAAGCTCCTGGCGACCTGCATAACCTGGGTTCTGATTATACAGGAAAATAAAATGGAAAATATTAGTTTTAAATGGGGGTGAAAAACTGTAAATATAATATTACATTACATAGAACATTTACATCTTATAGAGAGATAAGAGATTATACCGTTACAAATAATACATCAAATAGTTCAGCTAGTTAAATCCCTACAGTTACAGCTCAGGCCCTCCGCTCCACAGAGCCTTCCTTTGATCACTGTCTCTGTACACATGTGTGCACACACCGAGTAAAAACAGAAGACTAGATATGTGACCCCTCTCCCCACATGGGCCTTTAGTCCGCTGTTCTCTGTTTAATGACTTGCCTGGGGATAGCAACTGTGCCAAAGAGATAAAGGGATCTAACTATTACTATATGAACAGTATGATAATGAAGACTGGCTAATTGTATTGATAGGAGACAGACCCTGGTGTTTAATATTGAACAAACTGACTTGTGAAATAAGACATGGTCAAGGTCTTTTCCATTTATCTACACTCATTAAATCTTATAAAAGTATATTATCTGTGATTTATTGCAAGCGTTAGATACCAAAAGCATTTTTCTTTTGCTTATCTTATGTATCTTCATGCTGTTAACCACTAAATTAGAGGTTCCTGTGATGTCTATGTGGCTCCATGCACACAGTACTTCAGCCATTTTCTATCTTACTTGTAACTTTCTACAACTGACGGCGAAACTATGCAAAGCATTACAATATGACTAATAATCAGTTCAATAATAATCAACTAAGCTTATTTTTTAGTTTTAGAATCCTCCCTAACCAGTCAAAAAAGAAATGATTGTGAAAGACTATATCAGTACACAGATATCAGTTTCTATCTCACTTTTTACATAACGGCAATGTTGTCACTGACCATGGTAAGAAAGATGCCAAACTCGGGGCTCATTTCAACATTGTCTCCGTCAGTGAAGACAAAGTTTTTGCGACGTTCCTTCTTGCAGGTGAGAACTATCGCAATCTGCTGGGCCGCCACCGACAAAACTGAGAGGTCGATGCGGTTGAACTCGTCAAAACAGCCCCACGAACCAGACTGAGCCAGACCTGATAATCAGACACTTTATGGTCACTGTGATGCAAATTTATTACAAAATACAAAATATTCAGTTTACCTTCTGTGATTATCATCACTCATCCCAAACCCCTCGAGCGTTGCACAAGCTATCCCTATCTCTACTTCTTGTGCTGCTCTATTTGCAATAACATAATAGCATCAGTTAGCCTTGTGATACTTACCTTTGAATATTCTTCCCAAGCCTCTGAAGTCCATTTGGTCAGAACAGTTGAAGACCACAACATACTTTCCCAGACAGCGGCCCATGTCTTTTGTAGTCTCCGTCTTACCTAATAACAAAAGGCGGACATCCCAATCATAATTTCACTTTCCTTGAGATTTCATTTGGTACCCCTCGGTGAGGTCCTGACCAACATGTAAGGTATCACTGCTGTATTGCTGTCCTGTTGACAGAGTCCTCAATAAGGACCCTAGTGACCTGAGGGTAGAAGCTCTTCCTGAGCCTCTCAGTGCCAGCCTACTGTATCCGGTACCTTCTTCCCGACCTCAACAGAAAGTAAATGCTGTTCCCCAGGTGGCTGGGACCTTAATGATTCTCTTAGTCTTATTTGTACGGTGTCGGGTGGAAATATCCTTTAGGCAGGGACAGGGTAGGGCACCACCTACTGTATTTTCAGCTGAACGAACCGCTCTTTGCAGGGTCTTGAGGTCCAAGGGAAAACAACAGAAGGTAAAGAGCTGCAGTCAATCTAAGCTTTTGTCCATATTCTTGATGCCACTTTACTATAGTTTACTACTCCCACATTATCGTCAGGTTGTTTATGCAAAACCCAAGTGTTCAGTCCCATCATCTAGTAATCTGTCATGTCCTGCCGAAGAATGTTTTTTAACTGGATAAAATCAGTATTTCATAGACTCATTGTTCTCCAAGGAAAAACCTTTAGGCCTCAGTCTTACCTGTTCCTGCAGGACCAGCAGGGGCTCCACCCATACTCATACCAAGAGCCTGGGCTAGGGTGATGTAGCACCTGTCCAAACATAGACAGGAAAACAGTTATGCTGACAGTCATCAGCATAATAAGGTCAAGTATCTGCTTCCTCATGAAGCAGTTTTCATCCACCCTCACATTCAGTTCATCAAACAATAAAACTAATATGAAATTATTCTCCGCAGAGAGGTTCGAGGTCAGCCACAGAAAAAGAATGCTGCCCCAGACGCTAGTGGGGATTCAGTGTCTTGCTCAAGGACACTTCAGTAGTAGAAACTGACACCAAGACGTGACCCAGGTCCTCTGGCTACACTCTGCATGAATGGCCTCTTGTCAAAAATCCTGGTAAAACTACACTTGGAACACATTTTGTGTCCTTCAGAACATGTCAAACAAATCAGACTACTGCTGTGAAAAAATAATATCAAAAATTGATTATTTTCTCTTCACCATTGTCTGTTTTGCTTCCATGTGATATTATTTCCTCCTCCTCATTTTGTCTTTTACATTCTCTTCGCCCTCTCTGCCATTGCATCCAGTTTGGAACGATAATGACAGTGAGTAAACGAAAGGAAAGCAGCACAGCACTTACTAACAGAAGACAGTGAATCAGATTGTGTTTCAGAAAGAAGGCAGTGAGAAAATATGGGTTGTCTTGGCGCCTTCGGTCATATGGCCAGCATGCCACTTCTTTGAAGAGCTGCTGTCTGCTGGTAACCCCCTCCATGCTGCTGTCTCCTCTTATCTCTTTCTCCTTGTCTCTCATCCTTTTTTTTCTCTATGTCCCTTCTCATATTTCTCTCTGTGTGTCTGTGTCTCTGTATCTGTGAGTCTGACTTCTGACTTTGACTGAATTTTGCCTACATCCCACTGTGTGATTTTCCTGTGATTTTTCAGTGACAGAGTCAATGACCACTGTGCAAGACGGCCTACCCCTCCTCCCTAATTTCTTCTCTTCCCAATTACACTGCTCTTTTCTTTGCCTCTCTTCTCCTAAAGTCCAGTAACAAGTCAGCTATGAACTGTGTTCATTGATTGCCCTCTACCTGTCAGTCAACGGTGTAATGACAAGCCTCTCAGTGCAGCCCAAGAATTCATTCTGGTAGACAAAGCCCACATCTGTGATGTTGATGATCATCTTGTCAGAGTCCTCATTGAAGTAGAAACGGCACTGCTTCAGCCACTCAAAGTCGTTGGGGCTTTTGACATGGAGCCGGCACTGGAGGGTGAAAGAGTAAGGGTAAGAGTATGGAGGAGGAACAAAAAGAAGATAATAGAAGAGGGATGGAGAAAAAATGGCAATTGAAGTATAGGTTATTGAAGGGTACCATTGAGGAAGTGAGAGATAAAAGCATGAAGAAAGAGGAAAGAAGGGGTGGAAGGGCAAAGATGCATGCAGGGGCATGGGGTGACAAAAAAAAAGTTGGAAAAGAAGGGGAGAGGCAGGAAAAAGGGGGATGAAAGAAAAGAGGTGAGGGATTATGAGATGAAAATGAGGTAGATGGAAGGTAAAGGAGAGGGGAGAAGAATGGCAGGAAAGAAATACGTCAAGGAGCCGGTTAAAATTATTACACAGAGTACAATGTAAAGAGGTGGCAAAATAAGGACACTGATGAGTTGAGAGATGAAATACAAAGGCATGAAAGGCATAAGGAGGGAAAAAAGGAGCTTTGCAGCAAAGACCTTTTGGTATTCTGTCACCCCAAACCTGGGGTATCTGGATATCAAATTCAGTTTTACAAAAAGATAGTTATCTTGAGCAGGGGATTCTCATTAGATACACTTGAACAGAAATTGCATTAACCTTTTTCATATGGTCCAATGCATTTAGTATACTGAGCCATCATAGCAAAAGTGAAGTTCTAGTACGTGATCAACAAAATAATCACCAGGTCATCAAATATGTCCCTCTGGTGGACATGGATGGTGATGAGGGTCTCGTACTTGGTCCTCTCCACAGCCCCTAGGTCTCTTGTCGTCATGTCAATCAGTGTGTTGAGAAGATCCAGGAACAGCTGGTTGGTTTTGGCCATAATGCGCCGATCATATCGAGCATTTGTCAGAGCCTCCTCAGAGTCCCTTGTCCATATCATCTGAATACCTAGCAGGCCCACCTAGATTAAGGACAATAATATTTGTTAATCGCATCATTGAGTGGCATCAAATGTACTGACCACCAACTTCAAATTGTAACCAGCACGTTGTTAAGCAAATCATAACAACATTATTACTTTATTACTTCCCTGAATACAGAATCCAAGCTGAACATTTCAAGAATGGAGTTAAGGAAAAAAAATGGTCTTGGAAATTTCTCAGAAATCAAGTAAAGTCCCACACAATCTGGTATGGCCTGTGTTTTGAAATATAAGAGGAGTTTTTTAAATAAGCTATGATCTACCTGAGCAGGGAAGGAGTTGAGGAAGTCGATGAGCTGGAAGCCAGAGTCCTGGATGGTCAGGGCAGCCTGCCGGATGACCAGGTGCAAAGACCTCTGGGATTCCTTCAGCAGAGCATTTAACCAGACCTCTACATTCCCCTCTGCTGTGACAGGACGCTCCAGCTCCACAGTCTCCCCTTCCCGTGATGATACAGCCAGAATACGGTCGTATATCTGGGAAAGATGACAAGCTCTTGTGATTCCACAAATTGATTATCCATTTCTACTTGTGATTTATGGAAAATAACAAGACAACATGTAGTATCATTAAAATAAAAGTCTCAAGTTATTTTGTAATTTATACGCTTTTATTGTGAAGCAGCGTTCACAGCTTCAAGCGAGCATTAAAACGTACGCTTTTAGAAAACGTCTTTCTCTCTGCTCACCTGCACAGATCGCAGCATTTATACTTCGTTATTTATATGTTGATAGAAATAAACAAATAAATAAACTTATTACACATAAACCACTGTTTGTGAGCGAAAAGTTAGGACCAGTGGAACACAGACAGACTGTAGGAAATTGATTTTTCTTCTTAGATACCTAATATCCATTGTCTCATCTTACTCTTGCAAAGAAAGCAAATATTTCCTAAAATATTAATTATTCATCATGTCAAGTCTTCTGCATCTTACTGAAGTAAAATTACTTAAATATTAGTACTATTATATAAGTGTTATAAGTGTTATATTTATCATATGTATAATTTGATATTATGCAAAAGAAACCAAGAGTTGGAGGGTGTCTGCAAAAAAGAGATGTCTGCCAGGGGCTCCACCCTGTGCCAAATGTTGATCAGGTATAATGCAGAGCACGACGCAGCCATCAAGAGGATCAAGAATCTTCAGAAAGAGCAGAGATTAAAACTCAAGCGTGTATAGGAGGCGCAAAAGCTCAAAGAATGGATCAGTAATTTGAGTCAGCCCTCCGGAGCACGGAAGTAGTGGCCGATGTCGAATTCTGTCCTCTCTCGCATCCTGGTGCAACTGTCTCAGCACATCAAATACTGGCGCGTTGGGAGACTTGCTCCACGCACTCCCAATACGCTCTTCTTCGGGTACTCTCAGCCTGTTGTTCTTGCAATCATGTCTGGTTAAATCCATGGTTAATTCACCACCACAATGTCTCTTTCTACTTTGAAAAAAAAGAAAGGTTGACACAGAAAACCAGCATCTCAACAGCAAATCGACAGAAGTATGAGTTTGTAACTGTCACTGTGAAAACCTGTGTGTTTACTCTGCAAAGAGTGTATATCGGTGTGAACCAAAAATCTTAACTAGTAACTTAAGTTATCATATCAATGTAGTGGAGTCAAAAGTAGAACATTTCCCACAGAAATGTAGTGGAGATGGAAGCATAAAGTAGCATTAAAAGAAAATTACTCAAGTAAAAAAAAAGGCCCTTAAACTTGTAGGCTGCTTTAAGATAAATTAATATACTGTGATATAATACCGTTGCTACAGATAAAACACATTCATTTTGTATCCTCACTCTCTGCGTAGTTAATTTAATTTGATGGCCTAGTATTTTATTGTATCCTGTTTGTTACAATAATTTCTGCCCCAGACTTTGCAATTTGTTTGAGAGATGCCATTGTTCAAGATACACGTGCAACAGAAAAGAATAAAAATACTCTGAGGGGCTTCATGAAAAATTCACCTTGTCGTGGAATCGGACACATTTGATGTTGTCAAAAACATTAAGAAGGTGGGCCTGGATGGTGTGGGAGTCAGATGCCTGGCCCAGGATCTCCAACAGGGCAGGGTCAGACACAAAGAAGAAACGAGGAAACAGCAGGCGCTTCTTCTCCAAATATCTGTTTGACAGCATGATCAAAAAAAAAAATGTTGCCTGCAATAGTCCGTCTCAAACACACACACCAGACACATATACAAGGGTTGGCAGATTTTGGATGTGTGCGGTAATACCCACCCTGTAAGCGACTTCTGGCAGATCTCCAGCTGTTCGAGGAGGTGAGGAAGCAGCTGTCCCATAGTCTCATCTCCCACACAGGACTGCACTACATTGGGCATCTCGTGGGCTCTCATCATGATCTTCACCCATGATTTGTCGATGTTAGAGAAACGCTTTGCTTCCTTAAAAAAAGTTAAGTCAAATATCCATCTGATTAACAGGGGTTGCATTTTTTCCCCTTGGTGCTAAAGGTCAAGTTCAAGTTCATTTTGTTGTTAGTTTTTCACACTACAATGAATTATCAAGGCCACGAGCTATAGCGTAACTAAAAAAAACATTATATAGGACACCAATAACAAATTTGACTGTGATATAATCTACCTTAGGCAGCTGTTTAGCGATGTCTCCACCCACAAACACAGCCTCCAAGTAGATCCAGAGGTTCTGGACGGTCATCCAGTTTTCTATGATATCAGTGGTGTTGGAAAGATTCTGAACCCACTTCTGAATCTGGGCTTTAAATGGGGTGTTGTACCTGGGAAATAAGGTATATTCATGAGAGCCATTCATGTATGAATGCTGTGAAGTCTACAGGGCAGACAAATAAATTCCCACACCCATGGGGGAAGAACGATGACCGACAGAAAGTGTTCACATACATTTTAATTTAATGGACCTCATCAAAACATACCTGTTACTCATAAGAGACCCCAAAATCATCAGGCTGTCCTCCATGCTAGTAATGATCTCTGATGTGCTGTCTCCCCTCAGTAGCAGTTCTCCACGGGTTTTAAAGTTAGCAAATGTAAAAGTCTTGTTGTCCCACTCGGCGATCACCTGTTTCAGCTTCTGCTCAATATCACGCTCTTTCACCGCACTGATACAGATATCCTGCATAAAAACACCCCACATATGTTAAAACAGCAGTTATATTAATGGTAATGGCAAAAGAAATATAAACTAATAAACTTTTCTATTATTCCCTCAAGGATATTAGTACATATATATACAGAAATGTGTACTTTGAGATTAAATGTAGGTGATGAGGACAACTAATTATTATTGTGATTAATTCAGTCAGAAAGGGAATTAATAAATTAAAAAAGTATTAAACATTTTATCATCAGTCATCATTAGCATCAATTCTCATTATCAACACTGGCATTATCGCGAAACATCCTTTTTCCATTACATTATTAATGTCAATAAATTTTTTGAAGCTCTTAATACGTGTCTTAATAAAAACAAACAAGCTCTCCATAAAGAATATGCTATATTTTTATAATCAATAGATCTTAAAAACATCTTTTTAGTGCAAAGATTAATGTCCACTGCCCTGAGAATATTAAGGCATATTGCAACTTTGTTACACTGTATATTAATCTCATGCATCACACTGCATCAAAAACAACTGAAAACAACATTTAGAACGATCCCTAAAATAATGTTTGCATTAGAGTTACCATGTGCTGTATAAGTAACTATGCAGGGATATTTCCCTTGGGCTGCATGCTGTTCATTCTTACCTCAATCTCCTCTTTATACTTGAGCAGAGGAGCCTCCATTATGTTGCGCAGCTTGAATGTTTCACTTTCCACCTCAAAAGTATGCCCAGTCACCTTGGCACAAATCAGGAAGATTTGGAAATTAGTGTCTACTCATTCCAAATATAAAATCAATTATTACCATCATCATTGCTAGTAAATCAGTATAACAGCTTTAATAATGACTGGTAACTGCAGTGGTATGTGTGTGGCCTTGTTTCACTGACCTCAGTAATTCTCTTCCAGTGGCGCGTCATCATAGCCTTGTTAGTCATGAGTTCCAGCAGGGGGCAGCACTCGCTGAATTCATCAATTGTTTTCTTCAGGTCCATGAAAGCCTGCCAGTCCTTCAGAGCACGAGGCAGCTTGCGACACCTGGTAGTGAAAGGATACAATCCTCAACAAACTCATGGCTTATTCTCATCTTTCAAACTATAAACTCTACCCGAAACACAGTCCAAAAGCTGCACGTCTTTTTGAGGTGCTCACGCACCAACACTGGAAATTTTAATAGCGTCTTTTAACTCTTCTGACCACTCAAAACGCTACACACTACACGCCATATTCATCCAATCACACACATTCAGACACTGATGGCAGAGGTAGCCATACAATGTACCAATCTGCTCATCAGGGTGTGATTATTGCTATGTATATGTATGTTGTATATATGCATGTATGTATGTATGTATGTTTATGTATGTTAAGGTGTCTCGGAGCTATTTGAGCTCCCCTAACCCTATATAAATAAAATATACTATTATTATTATCTAAATCTCATTCGCACAACGTTGGCACAGCCTTCTGGAGCAATTTGAGGTTCAGAATCTTGCCCAAAGACAATTAACATGCAGACTGGAAGAGTCACCTCTTAAGCCACAGCTGCACCTGCACAGTAACACAGTATACCAAGCCCAACACAACCTCTCTAAAACTTAAAGTATTAAAGTATTTCAGCGAGAGGAAAGATATATCCTGTCGCCTTCAGTGCTCAAAACTAACCTGCAGCCATTTGCAACCATTTTGAGAAATTGGCAACCAATTCTTGGCCTTTGGTCAGCGGCAACCACTTTTTAACATATACAAAATAGGACAGCTTACAGCAAAACGTGCACCCCAAAATAAATACTTTTTAAATAGTTGTTGCATAAGTGATATTCATACATTTCTGTTTCAGTCAGAAGCAGATAATGCTGCAAACCACAAAGCCCTGCTTCTTCATCTCTTACATCAAGTGACTGCTAACTGCTTACAGTCTTCAACTAGTTTCACGCCGTCAGGGGAACATAAAAGTGGAGACATATTAAAAACCTTTTACTTCTTGATCGAATGCATTCTCAGAGCTTTGACATGTGCACAATAAATGAGCCTGTGAGGACAGAGTGCAAAGACGGACGAGGATGGAAATGGTGAAACTGAAATTCTTCTGAGCATTCATGCAGTGCTTACATGAGCTTCTCATTTCATGAGATGAAGGTTGGTGGGACAGAGTGATTACAATAATTGTTATTCTTAATTTACTTAGCTGGTCTCATTGCTATGTACGAAAGCCACTTTTTTGGGATTAATCAGTAAAACAGCTTCTCGTCTGAGTTCTGTTTAGTCTAGGTTTGCTTGTTCCAGTTCAGTAGAGGGGGCATGATATGTCCTGGAAGTGTCACACTGTCCCATTTACTTCCAGTTTAGCTCAGGTCAGCACAACTCAGGATAATTACTGATCAATTAAATTTACATAAAACGCACTGCAGCATATCTTGGCCTGTTACCACCACCTGTTGAATAGTGTGACTCCATTGGCTGTGTATCACGTCAACTGTGTGCAGCAACAAGATAAACAGAACGAGGACCCACTAACAGGTCTAAAATTCCACTGTGAAACGTTAAATGTAGTATTAAGATTTATGTCACATTAAATAAACTGTCTAACCTTGTCTGAAAGTCCAGCAGCTCATTATTGATCCTCTCAATGTGGATGTCAGCCCAGAGGATGTCATAGTAACCATTTACTGTTTCGATGACATTGTTGTAAAGGCCATACAACTTCTGCAGCAGAGCCAGCTGCTTCCTAATCTCCAACAGCTGGGGATGCTGGGTCACAGGAAGCCCAAACAGCTCCTCTCCACCTGTGTAAGTGATGTATTTCCTGAACAGGTTGTCAAATCGATTCTGAAGAGAAGAAGAATGGCCACAAAATATCCCAAATCAGAACAATAGAAAAATTAAAATCATATAAAATGTGTGATCCCCCATGTATGTATATTTCACACAGAGAAAAAAAAGCAAGCAGAGTTCTGTCATTTTGCAAAAAAACGTCACATAAAATTATCAAAAATACCATCCCTCTTTGAACAAAAACATCTAAGATTTGTGGGGAACCAGTCAATTTTCAGACCCCAATTACAAACACACTGACAGGCAGACTTAATGCTGAACTTAATTATCATGCCAAACCTGGAACATGATGAGTCTGTCACTGGCATCCTGAGGAGCTAACCCCACCACCATGGGGCCATCCTGAAGCAGAGAGGAAAAAGTAAGTCTGTGGGTAAATCCAAAGTCATTTAAATGCATCCAAGTTTCCCTCGTGTGCTTTTCCTTACATCTTAGTCCCTCCCACTGAAGACGTGATGAGAGATACAATAAAAAGAGAGAGAGGAATCAAAGAAGCCGGAACTGCCATCTGAAGCAAGGTCAGTTTCTGATCAGCTGTCAGTCAGCTTTAACAGCTATGTAGCCATTTTTTATGGTTTGTATTACTTGCACATATATACACTGTCTAATAATAATTATACTAATAATGGTGCAGAATTACCACGACCAGCGCAGCAGTGGGTATTTTTTTTTATCTCTATATGTTTACTTTACAATGAGTTTGAATTAATGTGCAGATGTTTTACCATTTTTTAGAAAATGTATTAGCTCAAAAGTGATGTAAAAGAACATGCGCATAGTGACGTGCATTTGTGATATTTCTTTACCTTGTCGTATTCCTGGTAAAAGTGTTGACAGTCGTCCAGGAAGGTCCCTACATTGTTGACCAGCTCTCCTCTGAAGTTGGGCTGCAGGGCAACCAGCTCATTCTGTACCTCTGTGCTGCGGGACAGCAGCTTCTCCCAGGTGTATCGCAGTGTATCCACCTTATCAGCCTCCTCTTTTGCCACTAACAGCTCATATTTATGAAGCATGGCATAGGACTCCTGTAAGGCCAAAAAAAAAAAGTTTTTCACCTGACATCTCCAAATATTGGCAAATCATATAAACATCATCGCGTTGACAGTTAACAAAACATTTACATAAAACGTGTAAGAGTTTCAAATCTTGTATTTCCTCTACACTGCCATTGCTTTTAATACAGGAATCATCAGAAATACTTCCATAAACATTATTCAAATACATTACTTTGAACCCTTCTCACTATATACACTCCTAAAACACTCAACACTACTGAAATGCTCTCATGCCCACCACTTAAAACATATATTCCTATTACCACAGTGTGCATGTGTGTTAATGGTAAGGAGATCAGCAGCTACCGTGCTTTGTGAAAGACCTGATTTACCTCTACGGGACCAACTTGAAAATCAATAGATATCTGGTGCTCCCTGATCTCCTTGAGTGCTGCCATGGCGATGCGGATGTCATCCAGGTCTTTGATCTGCCGATTCAGTTTCTTTCCTGCTTCATCAACAAAAGTGAAGATCTGCTCCATGTCTGAGCGATAATTCCTGTTACAGAACAGTCCGTAATCCACCATCCAGTTCTTGGTTTCAGCAGTGAGGGACATCTTCAGGTCCGCTGTACAAAGAAATAAATGTGAGCATGCAGAGATCAGGGATGGATTGGCTTGAAGTCAATTTTATATTTCTGGGTGGTGTAAGGTTTTTCTTTATCGGTAATGAAGACATATTTATAAGAGCTATAACTACCAAAGACAGGCAGTAACGATTTCAGCAAAGTATTGCAACTAAATCTAACCTGTGAATAAAGCCAAGGCTCCTACAGTAATGTACTCTGGTTCAGCATTTATTTCCATCTCCAGATCCCGATAGAAAAGAATCTGGCTCTCAAACTCTGACAGCAAGGGACTGCCCTGGGTGAATCTGTAAAACAGTAAAAAAAGAAAAAAAAAAGGCATTGACATGATGGTTTCTAATGTTTGTACTGGCAGTAACTTGATGCATAGAAAATAAAACTGTTAGTTCTCAGCGGTAAGAGTCAGATATGAATATCAGTCATACTCCACAGCGCAGACAATGGCCTAGCGACACGGTTTATCATTCTAGGTTGGTGGAAAAACACTCTGGCGTGTTTGTATTTATTTAAATCAATCACAATCATCAGCAGGAAGGGAAGCCAATTATAATCCCAGCAAGGTACATCCCCGGAGCCAGATTGTTCAGTAATCATACTTGCGCATGGTGTCTTCACGGTCCTTTCTCCAGATGTGATGGTAGCGGCTAAAACGGTCCAGAGCAATCATCACTTCCTGTACAATAATACAAAACAGGAGCTACATAAGAAATAGGAAGCACTAAAAATGGAATACTTGGATTTTGTATATGTACATGTATATACACGTAAAATAAATATAAAACAGAAATAATAGAGCTATTTAAAAAACAAACAGACAGTATAGTATAGCTTAGATTCTGGTCAATTTGGAAAACGTCTATATGCACCTTTAATTTGTATCGCTTTGTTCTGTTGAGGGTTAGGTCAGTTCTATAGATGTTTTGCTTCATTGAAATGTTCTTGTTGGAATTAAAGGGTGTGTACCTTTTTGGTGGAGCTGATGGAGGTGCTGAGAACAGACACTAGTTTCACTATCTCCTTGTTCTCAGACACACTCTTGTAGTAGTTTCTAGCTTGGAATGGGATAGCCTGGATCACAGATGCTGAAATATCTGAGGTGCTACCGTCTGAAAAAGTAAAGAGTTTGGAGAAGGGATGGGAATGATGGTAAGAAACATTATAAACAGATGGAGAGAATCCCTTATTTATAATTATACATCAGCACAGGATTATACAGAGAGTTGGAATCTTGGTTGAGTCAGGCAGCTACAGGTGTGGACACTGGGGAGTGACTCAATCATAAAATGCCTATTCATGTTTCTAATGTCAGTGGGTGCTTTAAATATCACATTACCTAAAGTCATTACCACTTTCAGATTTATATAAACTATGCTCTGATTCTAAGGTGTGAATATAAAAAGATCATACTCATATGATCCTATTCCATCAGCATGCCTCTATCTAATCCTGGGCAGATGTGGCTTTGCTCTGCTGATCTGTGAAATTAAGGAGATCTTATTATCAAGTGACTGTGGTGCCGAAGCTAATGATCAATGTTCTGGACTGCAGGTTGGAAACAATAAGGATAAATCACTCTGAAGTCAGTTCTGAGCTGTTTAACTGCTGCGGATAAGTTAGGTGAGGCGTCTCATACCAGCCAGGCTCCTGTATGTTGTTGCCCCGTCCTCTGATTCACTCTCAGAACTGTCCTGTTTCAGAGCCGCCATCCGTCTTTCATTCATTTTTCTCTGCAAAAGGGAAAACAGATGTAGTAGAAGAAAGACTTTGGGGTTAACTATGGGATCATAAAATGATCAGTCCAGAAAGATTAGCTCTTAGTTACATCTTTGTCACACAGTTTCTTCTTTCTGAAACAGATCAAACCTACCTTAGAGATTCTTTCTTTACTCCATTGGCTGACTCCTTTGCTGACACTGACTACACACTCTACAGCCCGGTTTAGAGCCTGTTGGACCTCCTCAAGTGCTGGAAACATGGCGATGTTGGGGATGGAGAGGGTCACATTGACTCTGAAGATTGCCTGCTGACCGCTGCTTTTTCCATGACTGGGTGAGTCACTCTCAGCTACAGGGTGAGAGAAGAGTAGCTCTGATGCATGGTATGATTCAAAGATGGGCATTTTATAAGCTTAGTGGGAAGAACAGGTAATAATCAACCTCACAAGCTAGAATTCAGCTGACGAAGGATAAGCCATTGAAACAAAAGTATTTATATGAAATATTTTTGATATTTTTTGGGGTTTTATCAAGATGAGCACAAATACTGAGAGCAGCAAAATGGTTAAACAAGACCCACCTAAGAAATGCATGAGTGAGGAGGTGTGGATGCGCTTGCGTAGCATCTCCAGGGTGTTGCGTGTCAATCTGAGCAAAGCATCCACATTGCGGTGGTTGAAGTAGGAGAGCAGCTCCTGGGCTTCCTCCTCCATCACTTCCATCAGGTCTCTCTTCTTCTTCCTCCTCACCAAGGGAGAGGAAGGGCCAACGCTAGCAGGAGGGAGCAAGGTGTTTCTAGAGAAGAGACGGCCCTCTGAGCGACCTTCATCTTCACCTGAGATGGAACAGGTGACACATTTAAGGTAAACTTAAACCTCCTTACAGCTCTAACATAGCAAATTCAAGTAAAAAACTCCTTTCATGAGTATAGATTCAAGATTCAAGATTCAAGAAGCTTTATTTATCCCGAGGGAAATTATTGTGCAACAGTTTCGATACAAAGGCGGAAAAGGATCAGAGTAACAATAAGCATAAACATAAATCAAATCAAAATAAAGCTAACGTCAGATAAATCAAGCAATGAACCAAGTGTGACAGAGTGCAACAGACGTCGTGGTTAAGCGCAGGTATATACAATATACAACAATACGCAGCGTGCAGTTTAGCAGCAGATTGAAATAAAATAAGTACAAACTAAATAAGTGAGAAGGAGCGATAAGTTATAAGTGTTAAAAATGTTAAAAATGTAGCAGCATGTCCTACAGAACTAAGTGACAGTATGGCACAGTGGAGTGTAGCAGCATTTCGTACTTAAGTAAGTTACAGTAACCACAGTGAAATGTAGCAGCATATTATATATATATATATAGTATATGGGCTTCGATCACCTTGCACATCATCTTTAAAGAAGATGAAAGTTAAACTAATAAAGTTCTAACAGAGTGTGGCCTTAAGCCATGCCCTTTCTATTCTTAAACACATCTGTTCTGATGTTCTATTCGACATTAACCTTCTTTCTCCTTGTAACTCCTCCAAAATGACTTGAAAATGGTGGATCGCTTGAATCATTTGGCTCAATTCTAAAAGAGAAGATATGCGAGACATTTGGACAGTGCCTGTGTACTCCATGGTCTAGACTCTGCACTTTATCTGAAAATCATTTTGCACTTTGTAAATCGTTGTTCTCTTTTAACTTATTGTTTGTAAACTGTCACTTTATCATGTAATGCTACTATGACGTGTGCTGCTTCCTTCTTGGCTAGGTCGCCCTTGTGAAAGAGATCCTGATCTAAATGGGTTTTTTATCTGGTTAAATAAAGGTTAAATGAATAAATAAAAATAAACTTCCACTGCACCTCATCATATCCCATTCTATCTGATTCCAAAAGGAAAGCGTTAGTATACCTTCAGTGTCAATGTGGTCCATGGTCTTGCTCTCAGCGCAGCTTTCTTCCTCAACCTTCTCCATCTCCTCTTTCTGGTTGTGGTCAAACTCCAACAGCATGTTGATCAGTTCATTAGCAGCCTCTTCCACTAGTGAGCTCTTAGTGTGGAGACTCTGGGCCTGTCTTATGCACAGGTCCTATAGAAATATGTATTTGCATGGATATTAAATATGTTGCAATGCACTGCAGCATAGCATTAGCTCTTGGATTGCACCAGGGCCCCCTCAACCATAATAAAAAACGCTTAAAAAACACTAGATTTATTTTTCTGCATACCAAGGGCAGATGAATAAAAACATGAAAATGACATGAACACATGAGCACTCTGTCCTACACATTTATTTTCAATTTAATTCTACATACAGAACTGTGATGATGTTATCTGGGCACACAATAATGTCAGCTTCAATTACTGTCAGTGATTTCTAGACAGTCGTAGATATCCCATAGCATGGGGTGAGATTCCCATAAGTCATTATGTACTTAACATCGCTGTGTTATATACAGCTAGTTTTTCACATATCAACTTTGTTGTGATAATTTAGCAGCTATTCCATCACTTAATAAATCCTGATTGGTGACCGGTGGCCTTGACTGCTAATGAGCCACTTTGTGCTCATCCATAAGCAGTGTCACAATAAGTATACTATCCTTAATAGAGGGCATATTTATTTATAGATGTTGTACAAAATTCACCCTTAATGTAATCAATATCAATAAAATATTAGGGGAATATGCAGGTTATAAGGGTTATTATTTGAGAAGAAGTATTTTAGCATTGGAGTGTTAAATGGATTAGAGCCCCTATGTGTGTTATAACATTTCTACGTAATCATAGAACATCTTTCGAATTATAGTAAGCAGGGTGGGGGCTGAGAGTGAGTATTTACCCTGGTAGTCTGAACAAATTCCTCACAGGTGACTGGTTCATCCTCTGGCAAAACACAAAGTGTGGATCCGCTCAACTCCTGCAGTACTGCGTCTATCCTAAACTCCACCAGGTCGTTCACCCTGTCCATCAACAGCTCCAGGTCAACTGGAGAAACATTAGAAAGAGAGAAACACAGACCGACAGAAGGGCGGAGAAAGAAGTTGGCAAGCATTCGAGGAAGGGGAGAAGAGAGAGAAATGTAGAAGAAGAAGCAAAGAAATGGATAAAGAGAACATGCAGAAGGACAGCATACAGTATGTGAGAGAAACTTATGAGAACACACACACATGCATGAACAGCGAGTACACAAGGAATCAGTTGATGTAAATCTTTTCAGGTGCTGTCAGTGCAGAGCTGCAGGATGTCTAATATGTCAGCATGAGGGCCACTGTTCTCACTGTTTTTTTTTTGCTTACCCAAAGCCTTGTCAATGCGGCCAAGGTACTTGTCTATGTTCAGAGATGTCCAGTTGATGGAGGTCAAACCCGGCTGTATAGCCTCATCCACCTGTCAAATCAGTGATGTAGGCTATGATGATGCATTTTGTACAGTAGCTGTTGTGCAAAGCCAGTCTCAGTTTGTTAGAGATTCACAAGTCACATGTTAGCAGAAAGCACATTTATTTACAATATATATATATATATATATATATATATATATATATATATATATATATATATATATATATATATATATATATATATATAATGTTAAAGCAGCTCCGCCGTAACTATTGTACATATAGTATATCTAGTATTTTGACTGAATGTGGGCTATCCAGTATTTCATTAGGAAAAAAAATCTGAGAAAATTTAAATAATAATAAGTTCTTTCCCATCTCGCATTTTTGAAAATGAATGACAAAACCTCATTATGTTGTCTACAGTTATTCACTGTATTTGATCAAGTCATCCAGAAGTTCAGACATTAACAATATTTTTTCCCTGTGCACATCCAAACCTTTCAGCATTAAATGTTAAATAGAGATTCACTTTTGACACCTGGTGCAGGAGTGGTAAAACAGTTTTATTGTCAAATAATGGAGATGAACAGTTTGACAACATTGAAAGGTCAAGTTTCAGAAGTGTTTTTCATGTTTGTATGCGTTATTATTTTGACAGTTATAATATGCAAACAGAATTAATTTAACTTAATTAAGTGCAAGTGATGCTAGCAAAAAGTTAGCTAACCTCATTCTTCTGAATGGTGTTTTATCCAGTGAAAAACTAATCCAGCCTGGGGTAATATAGGAAACGAAATACCCAGCCTATGCTAGTCTACACATGAGTTTAGTTGATAACATACATCATCAGTCAACTTGGCCACAGCTTTCAGAGCCCTAAAATGTTTTGTATATAATACAGTGATAGAACTATTATGCATTATTGAATATATTAATTAATAAAGAGAGCAAAAATGTATGAATGAGTCAAAAAGTTGTAAAATAATTTAATATTGTATTTAGATCATGGGCAGTTACTTTTATTTAGCATTATATTACTAACAAATGTATGAATATCACAATCTAATAAATGAATGAATAAATCACATGCAGGATGTGGGCTGTAGTCATAATGCAACTTGAATTATAACAAAACCATGTCTTACCTTGGCTACATGCGGCATGGCCAGCTGTTCAAAAGCACTCTGAATCTTCGCCCGTACTCTGGTGTTCTCACTCAACATTAACTGGAAGGGTAAAGATATTATTACAGTTTGTGTATTCACTCACAGCATTGTTGTACTGATTTGCTCAGTGTAGAATTGAAATTATCTATTTTAGTAATGTAACTTAAACTTAAACTTAAACTTAAAGTAATGTAAGTTACTTGTGTGGGGGCTTCTAACACAAATATGACAAAGGATATTGTCCAACTGTGTACAGAAACATCCACCTGTAATTTGTTGTAATTCTTTTTCAGAGTCTCCTGTTTCTGCTGCAACACAGCAGCGAATGGTGGGATCTCCAAATTCATCCTGGTCATGCAGTTCGCCTCCCTGATCTGGGTCAGAATCTCTTGGTCAAAGTTCACAAACAGCTCCCCGGTCTCTGGAGACCTGACCAGCAATGAGGCCTGCAGGCCTACCCGGGCATCCTCCATCTGGGCAAGAGGTATCATGGTGGGTTGGGTTGTTTAGGGAGGGTTGTGAGAAAGGAGAGGTGAGAGGAAAAGAGAAAATGGAAAGGAAAATTAGACCGAAGGCCCTAGGTGTGGATAAGAGTAGTACATGCATGTTGTATATGCATGCTTGCTTACTGGTAAAAAAAAAAAAAAAGCCCAACCACATTACACCAACTCAACTTTAGCCTCACTCCACTGGCTCCTTGTCCGCTTCAGGATTGATTTAAAACTTTTGTTATTTGTTTTTAAAGCTTTGAATTTACCTTTTTCATCCAGCTGTGATGGTAGAGCATCTCAAATTCCAACAGGACCCTTGCTACCCTGTTAAAGTTCCTGATGATCCTCTTTGCCTCTGGTGTGGAAAGCACACTCGGATGCTACAGGGTTAGAATAGTACTATGTAACTTCCAAAGAAAAAAACCTTGAAAGTTCTACTGTAAATCAAAAACAACACCTATACCCAGCAAATAGCATTGTATAGAGACAGAAATGTAATATTACCTGTTGAAAGAGATCCATGGGACCCTGGATCCTGCTGGACAGCTGCCGAGCCCACATGATACGGCCTGCCACAAGGGGCAAGTCCCGACCAATGGGGGGATCCAGCTTGTGCTTCATGTAAATACGGGACACCATTTCAATGTCACGGCCATAATTTTGCAGAATGCGCTGGTACTTATCGTCAATACCAAGGTCTGGGATGCCCAATCTGTTTTTAATGTGTCCAAAAATAAAAGTAGTTAATAGACAACCACTGTTAGAAGACTTAAATAAATAAGATGTGAATATAATGAACATTATAAATCGGAGGGCTCGAAAAAAGCAATCTGATTGGTTGTACCATGATATAATTCTCATATATCACAGCTATGACATCCAATTCCTTGACACAATTCTATATAACTCTGTTTTCATCTTCGTATACAGTGTAGGGCCTTTAACTTTAACTTGCAGAAGATTTCAACATATTTATAAAGTTATTGGTTAGTCTTGTTTTTTACTGCAGGTTTGTCAGTGACATGGTGGCAACAGATTTTTAGGTGAAGCTAACCCTACATGTTCACGGACGTAGTAGCTAAATCTGTCAATGGAAAAATATATTTTTTAGTAGATATCTTAGTTAAAACAATATTGTGTTAGCTAATTAGCTGGTAGGATAGAGAATTAGCATTTTTCTGTGCTTAGGGCCAGACTGAGAAATACTTGTTTAGATGAACATGCATGGGATGATACAGAGTCCTAAAATAATGAGTTACCTTTCAAACTTCTTCAGGACATTCAGAGCTCTCTCAGTATTTTGAATCTTTTCAAAGGTGCTATCCATGAAACTCTTCAGCTGATTCTGGAGGCACAAAGACCGATGTCAAAAAATATTTACAAAAGAGACAGTAGAGTGGAACTTTCCATCCAAATCACCCCCCCTCCCAAAAAAAGGTAAATGCTGGGCCTGTTATGATCCTGTTTTATTTTGTAATGTTGTGAGTCATGTTCCTGGTTTACTTTGAATTACTCTCCACTTTTGCCCTGTCTTCTCTTCCTGTCTGTGATTATCTCCCTTGCCCTGATTTTTTCCATCGGGGGGTTGCCCTCCCCAGCTGTGTCTTGTCTGTGATGGGTCTTGTCTATTTACTCTGGTTCTCTTTTGTTCCCTGTCAGTTTGTTGTTGTATTTATGGTTTGTAGCTCCTTGCGTTTCTCCTTGTGCCTGTTTTTGGATGGAATTAAATCAGTTTTTTCCTTAAGTTCTCCTGTGTCTCGCCTGCTGCCTGCATTTTGGTCCTGCTCTCAGTTAAATCTTTGACAGAATGATCTGACTACAATGAACCTAGCAGAGCGGCGCATATTTCACCAGAAGGTGGCCAAATTTGACAACACTGCGGAGAGACTAATTTTGTCTGGACAACATCAGCGAGCGCATTTCTCAGAAGAAATATCAGCAGTGTTGTGGTTAAAGGAGAGGCCTTGGGTGAGCCATTTTTGTTCTTATCTGGATATTTTGAAAGAAAAGCTCAAGTTTTTCCAATCTCCACGCTCTCCAGACCTTCACCGGGGTCTACTCACACCCAGCCAACCGCTTAAACCAATTTGCTAATTCGTTGTGTCTATAATATTTTACTTACATGAAGCTCAGAGGTGCTTTTGCAGAATTCTTCATAGTCACCATCAAAATCAGTCCTTCTCTGGTCTAGGAAACTGTAATGTTTTTTCTTCATGTTCAGCACAATAGCCTATCACACAAACAAACACAATAAGTTTTATTTTTAAACATTTTTCAGTTCTTAATGAAACGTGTCTCAAAAATGAGCATCACCACTTTGCTGCAGTCAAACCTGAGGTTATTCAAATGATTATTTAATCCCATTTCTTTGGCCAACTGTGTGTCATCACACTGATGTTGGAAACACACCATCTTAGTCTGGGAGTTAATCTGGGTTTTACAATAGCAAAAGGCAAACAAAGTGCATAATGGAACCACCAAATCTCAAAGATTACCATAAATAATGCATATACTGAAGAGATAACAGTCAAGTTCTTCAAAAGGAGATGTCTGAAATCTCTTTTAATCCAGTTAATCTGTGTGGCTACTTGGGCCATGAAAGGACTGTACAGCATGCAAAACATTTGCTAGCAAATTGCTGGAGAAAATAACTGAAAGACACAGGTGTAGCCACTCATGAACAACAAATGCTCGTTGTTCATGTTTCATGCAGTTAGTGTCCTCATATTGTTATGTGATATGAAGGCTGCAGTGGTTAAATGTCTATGAATATTACCACTGCATGATGTCAGATATGAAAATGGGCCATGCATTACTAAAGTTGAAGACTGTGGTGAGACATTACCTCCCATTTTCCCTGCATTTCTGCAGTCTGTACATCCAAGGAAGCAGAAACAAACAGATTCCAGACACATTAATATACTAATATAAAACATCTATACCATTTACCGTAGACATTGTGATGCAATTCAAGTGTTGTTTTGTATGACCCAAGGCAGTACAATATGATTATGTAACAAGAAACCAGGTCAAGCTATACATCCTGAAGCTTTTGGTTTAAAAAATAGAAAATAAAACTAACATTTGGAAACATGCTGTACTCATCTGAGCTGCACTACCACATTTATAATTAATGACTCGAGCATCAGTATCTCAACCTATAAAAGTGCTTCTTTAACGTATTTCTTCCTACTCATTTGCTGTTCATTTGCCATCCAATGAGATAATCCAATATCAATGAATGGCAGGCGAAATACAGGCTCAACTGGCTACAGGTGGCATTTCATCAGTAAATGGAGTGCCTGTCTGTGTTATCAAAAATGCCTTGACAACAATCTGATCTAACAATATACCCACTTGAAACCTGGTTGCCATGGTCTCCAGTCCTTCTATCTTAGAGTCCTGCAGGGCTGAGTAGATGGAAATGGTGCTGAACATTTCCAGGATCTTGTTGAGTCGTCGCTGGAATGTGTCAAACTTCCCAAAGATGTACATCTCACTGAAGTCAAACTGTCTTTCTGAGGGAGTCTGTTCCAGCTTGTCCTTGGTCTTATGAAAATACAGCTGGTATTCCTGGAGGACACAGTTCGAACCGTGACAAAACTGGTCACTTAAATTTTCACCTATCCATCATCACAAGGTGGTCACAGTGAAAAGTAACATTTCCTATATTATGAAAATGGCATTTCTCCACCTAGTACTGTACCATCATGTTTTATTTGAGACAACCTATGTGTATCTGACTTTCAACAACACTTCTGTGGCTTTTTCTACACAACTGTATTGTGTGGGAAAAGCCACATTTGATAAGAATGTAAACAAAGAGAAACTCAGATATTATAAATGATTGATATTATAAATGATTTATTCTACCAATAAGCAGTACCTGGTTTAGGTGGATGGCAGCTTTGATTTTGTCTGCTACAACTTGCTGAGGCTGGTCCCACAGTGAATTAGAGCCATTATTAGTGATGTAGGCCTTGCAGGCTGTGATCATCTGGTTTGTCACCTGGAGGTATTGATGGGTATAGTGAAATGAAGATATGAAGATATGCATTTGAATTCTTTGTTGACCCAAACGACTTGAGACTACACATGCAGCTAAAGTCATTAAATATTAGTGCACATATTTTCAAACCGTCAAAAGAACAATGAGTGAAATAGTGCTATAATGTTGTCCATGAAACATTCTGGTGTTTATATTCTGCTCAAACTAATGTTCATAAATATTTACTCTGAGTTAATGTAACAATGTCCTTAGTAAGCAAACATTGAATGTTTCAGTGGTGAATTTTATTAATCCATAAAAACATGACTATCACAGGTCACAGTGTTAAATGAAGACAATATCCAGACTGTAGGCAGCCAGCTTTGCTAAATCCCATTGTTGATTATGGTATAATCCACTTCATCATTGTTGCATTGTGCGGAATAGCAGCCGACTCTACCTTGACAAAAAGTGATGTGATCTTTTCTGATGTGTTGTAGTACCGAGAGATACTGTGAATCATCCTGATGGCATTGATCAGACCTGGGATTGCATCCACCATAGATACCTAGGGTGAAACAGAATTCATAGCTTCTGAGTGTGTACAACTTTTACACACATGGACATCCAAGATTTGTGTAACAGCCAGATACACAATTTGCATTTTCTTTTAATGCAGCAGACCACTTCATTTTCAATGAGATTTAAGAATGTTGCTTACAGGGTCACTGTTGTACAGAGGGTCACAAAACTTCTCCAGGCTGTAAAGGTACTTCACATTGTCTTTGGCCTCGTTGGCTGCATCAGTGATTCTGGTGTCAAGTTCCCGCCACGACTAAACAGAAAAAAATATATTGTTTTTATTAAATTGCATTTAATGTAAGGCTGTCACACTGAACATTAGAGTATTTAACATTTTTCATGAAATACTTGTGTCAAAACACAAGTACTGACCTTTATGAGTTTTGATTTGGCCATCAAAAGCACACCCAGTACAGCCCTGAGATCAGTGCTCTTAAGTTGATCCAGAAGGTAGTTGAAGCGAGACATTCGTTTCTTCCAGTGGTCCAGCTCAGCCCGAGGGCCAAGGTCATCAGCCTCCTTTCTCAGCTGGTCACTCTCGGCTAGCACCTAGAGAACAGAGCTAATTCATAGCTACTCACTGCATTATTCCTCCATTTATCCTTTGCTTTCCCTTAAATTTCACATATCCTATTTTGTTATTTTATTGTCGTAGCTTTGCATTCCTCCCCAACAGACCTTGAATTAATTGGGGTCATTATGTCAACATCAGAAAAATACCACTGAGAACATAACATTATTAAGTATTGTTTGCTTCTGAAATACTTTGTTCAGCCATACTTATAAATAAAATAACTATGATAAAATATATATGTATACTTTTCATCTGCCCTGCCACATGGCTTTGCTACTTTTGAGGATGCATTTGCTCCAGTTTCATGTAATATTTGGCACACATCCAAGTATTTGTTTTACATTTAACCTGTTCATCTTATGATACAAAACGCATTCAAACCATTACAACAAGTTTAGGGATAAATAATAAATGTGATACATTAGAGGATATTAACATCTTACCTGTTACCTAACATGTCTCACCTGTTCTATCTGTTTGATCCAGACTTTCATGCAGGCCTCTATCTTTTCTGTGGTCTCTGTGCTGTTGGCTGCTGCCATGTAGTCTGACGGGCCTTTCAGCACCCGCAAGTCAAATAAGTCACACTCTTTTAAGGTAACCTGGAAGCAAGCCACAGCATGGTTTATCTTTTCTGTAATGTCTACGATGTATTTTGTTTGTGCCTGTGTGTGCTCACACAATTGTCTCCGTAAAATGTATTTGAAAGAAGGCTCAAAGTCTTCAAGCGCATACTGTTCTAAGGAAACTCATTACGGTGATAAAAAGGGTTCACTATTGTTCAAATAGCTTTTATTTGTCTATAATAATTCAAATAATATGTTTTAGTGTTTTTGCTAAGCAACATATAGGTTCCTAAGTACTGGCATGGATGTGCTATCTGCTTAGTGCACAGGCATTTAAATTAGATTTTGATTGAAGTAAGGTGTTTCTTAATTTCTTCATTCTTCAACTGTTGTAAATTAAACTCACCTGTTAACAATCAAACATATCCTTGTTGTGCAACAGAGTCTGTTGCTTACCTTTTCTTGCAGGCTCTCTTGTGCTCCAGCCAAAACAGACACAAAACTTTCCAATGATGATATGAAGTCTTGTTTGACAGCCTGAGCCTGGGGACTGGTCAGCTCTCCCCAGCCGTGGTTCATCTTCCTCAGTGTGGGGATGAAGATCTCGGAGAGCAACTGCTCCACACTTTTTAAGAGACCCACTTCTGTTGTGTCTAACATATTGAAATTTACATCCTAGAAAGGAATAAAGGCACACACATGTGTAAACATCATTGCAAATAAAACAATGCAACATTTTACTGAATACAAGGGCTCAAAGGGTGACTAGAATAATTAATCTCAAAGGGTGACTGGTACATCCCATGATAGGGAAATCTGTTTTGACACCATCCACAGCCATTAGACGGCAGAAATAGCTGCCAGATAAAACTCAATGGTAAAAAATACATTCCCTTTATCCAGAAGGTCCTGCAGAAATGATAGGATAACTGCCAAAGGGCACTTTAATGATATGGTCAGACACCTACACTTGCCATGTCTGATTGTGAAGTACCCTGCTGGAAGAAGCCCTGGTGCTTTAAATAGTTTAAATGACATTCTGATGGAGGCCTTCTGAGCTCAGGGTGGTCCTCTCACAGTCTCACAGCTCTTTAATTTGCTAGATCTACTCCATTTTTGAGCAATAGGGAAAATAAGAGCAATACCTGAAATGGTCAGCATTAGATTTCTAACAGCACAGCTCTTGAATATAGCTCATTTATGTATTTTAATGCTTATCTAAAATCTAAAACTTGCTCGCCCGCACGCATACACACACACAAACACACACACACACACACACACACACACACACACACACACACACACACACACACACACACACACACACACACACACACACACACACACACACACACACACACACACACACACACACACACACACACACACACACACACACACACACACACACACACACACACACACACACACACACACACACACCCCTCGCTGTGAATATCTTGTACCAAACATGTCTGTTTATCAGTGTTGGTCTGTGCTGCTGACAGCAGGTGATCAGCAATAATCAATGAGAACAACCCATTGCATCAGTGCTATTGTCCCCCATTGTCTTGCTAACTCTGCATGGAAAGAAGCTGTCTTAGTTAAGGAAAACCATTCCTCACACAAACGGACTCAAAGAGAAATCCCTGCCAAATGGAAAGGAATCATCAATCCATTTGTCATTGGAAACTTGTATCTTCAGTTACAATGCAAATTCGAACTGTCTTTTTGTCATTAAAGTGAACTACATAACAGCGGGCCCCACAGTAAAAAATAAATAAATAAATAAGTTCAACCTGTAAATCATGACTACATTCTTACATTTCCAAAAGGTTACAAAGTGACTCACTCTGTGTATGTTCTCAGAAGTGACTGCCTTAGAAATGTTTGCTCTGGTGAAGAACACACACACTCCAGTCAGCGCCACATCGTTCCCGTCTGTCACAAACACTTTGGACTTCTTGCTGCAACCAGGCTGCTGGGCAACAAGCTGAGAGGGCGCAGAGGCTGCTGCTGCCGCTGTTTCAACATAGAAACAACACAAGGTATCATCACATCACAGCTTGATTCCTTACTGCAGTCCTGATACTGGGAAATTTGCATTTTAATTGAATTATAATTGATTTTGGAGACCTGCACAATTATAATACTGCTCATACTGTGATTGCTGTGGCAGACATACTGTATGTTTATTCACACAGGGGCAGACCCTAAATTTCCTGTGCTACCAACAATTAAATAATGTCCACATATTTCTTTGTTTCTTTTTTGACATGGTGAGTGTACATTTTTACTTTACCTGCTTCAATTGGCTCAGTGTCCTGATAGTAGAACATGAGGTGTGGAAGACCCGCGGCCACAAAGAATTGCTCCATGCGCTCAATCTAAGATAGATGAAAAGAAAACTTAAAATCTGACACAAGTCTCCCAAACAGAGATATATTGTTGTAGGGTTTAAGCACTTACTCTAAAAGTGCTTACTGTAAATGCTGCCACACCTATTTCTTACATTTTTAAGGTCGATGTGGTTTTCTACAAAAAAAATGTGAAAAGCAGGGTACCTGATTTCCCTCCAGTATGGCATCTTCCACATCAGATTTCTCCAGTCCCAGGCATGAAGCCACAATGCTGAGGATGTAGTCATGTCTTCCATCCAGCTGGGCACGCTTAGCTTCACGTTCCTCTTTCAACTTTTGCTAAACAAAACACACAGACTTTAATTATTCATAGTAAGATGGGATGGTGAGTACATAAAGGACCAAGTACATAAAGCCATTAAATCATATTTCACATACTTGGCATGTAGTCAGACTGTTGTAAAACTTTTTCTCAGACATCATTTGAATAAGTCCACTCAAAGAAAAAGAACCACAACGAGCAGTAGAATGTAAAAAAACAAAAAAACAATCCTCAGTATACTATCGATGCCCAGTATCCATCTGTACTTTGTGTGTAGCTCCACACAAGAACTAAAGAAATTTCCTTCAATATTTCCAAATGTACATCCTTTTTCATCCTTCTACTTTTGAGAAAAGCTTTAATTTCTCTCCTCAGTCTGCATTTACCACCCAAAGTTCAGGTTTCTTTGAATGGAACGACAAACAACATGGCCAGTTTACAACAGGCTATGGCTTGCATTTAGGATGGTGAGACAGTAACATCAACCACAAAGGGTTGCCAGGTTACACTGCTTAGTAACACAGGAACAGGGTCAGCAAATAAATTACATGAAACCTGGTGTTGCGTAGTATGCCAGCTGCAGGGTGCAATTAAACGCTCTCATTACTCTTCCTTCTGTTTTTCTAGAATTTAAACAGGGGAGGACAGGAATAGATCTTTCTGGCTTATAATACTTTTTGCATTGACGTCACCATGGTCAGACTCTTTTAAAAAGGACCTCTTCTACAACAAAGCAGGAAACAACCAGCTGTGAGTGACCATGCCAAAAATAGAACACTTGAGAGCTAGCTTACCAATATGTTAAGACAATTATTGACAACTGGATTAAACTTTAACCCTAAGAATGATATATTAACTGATCCAGTTTCATCTCTTCATTCTCTCCCTTAGTCTGCTCTTTCTTCCTTGTATTTTAAGTGGCATCACCCTTGTGCAGCCTAATCCTTAAACAGTTGTGGGGTTTTTTCTCACCAACTGAAATTGGCAACTAAAGTCTGTAGTGATGTAACTGGACACTTAGGCTGTACATGCAGGCTCCCTGAGTCCTCATGGATGTATCAAGAATCAGATTGGACAGAATAAATGTGACAGATTTTGAGGGATAGATCAGACAGAACCCTAAAGCCTTAAAAGGAAAATATAAAAAGAAAATGTTAAATTCGAAAGATAGTAAGGATGACAGACATGAAGCAATGAAGGACTAAATTGATGAATACATGGTAAAAAAAAAACAAATACTGTTGAATAGATGTAGAGGGCTGACGGAAAAAAGGATACTAACTGAATTCCAAAAAAAGACAAATGGAGGAAGATTAGAATGATATGATTTATAGCTGTGCACAGGTGGGGGGGGGGGGTGATAAAAGGAAGACAAGAGGGTTGGGAAAACAGAGGAAAGATATGAGAAAAAAAAGGAAGAGGAAATAGAGAAAGGATGAACTATAGAAAAAATGTAACAAGATATTGTGACAGGTAAGGACGGACATGAGGAGAAGGCAGGAGAGCAAGAGGCAGAAGGCATGGACTTGCATGCAAAGAGAAAAGGGACAATTCTACTACACACGTCGGTGTGGTTTAGATTGAAGGTATTGATTCTTGTTAGTGAGAACCTGGGGATTTGGTCATGTGACGCCAGGGCGAGGTGGAGCATGCCAACAACCTCACAAGCTGTGTGTGTGCCAGCAAGGTTAGTGAGCTGCAGCCCAGCCTGTTAGCAGCTTTATAAGAGACCAGATAATAACCACAATGACATTTGAGTTTGCATAGTGAAACAAGGCAAATAACAAATAGCGCCCTCACACAGTGTACCTGCATCACCCACAACATCTGCACAATTATTAACTTTCTCAAAAACCATGGTAATATTTGCCAAGCAATAACAAAGTATATACAGGAACAGTGGCTTCAAGTCACAGGTCAAATCAACAGATAACAGGATGGTTGCTAAGCACAACAAAATTGCAGGCTTGAAAATTACCCTCACTTCACACACTTTCACACATTCCATTTACATTCCTTAGACTTAAAGTAAACTGAGAATAGAGAGAGACCTTTTGTAACCACCCAAGATTGATGCAACACTAGCATTTTTCCCAGTTTGTTGATCTAAGATCGATTGAGCTTCATGTTTGACTTTACAAATGAGAAAATATTCTGCAATGCTACCTGCAACATGTAATCCATGGGTTCGTATGAAATCTAACAAAAACTTATGCCCAATAATTTGTATAATATCCCACAGAATATGACAGAAACCGGTTTGTATGATGATGAAATGTGGATATGTAACACTGTGAAACAGCAACTAGGTGACTGTGACAGTTATGTGTAAGCACCAAACTACCATTACATATGTTTAAGTTAAGGCACCAAACAACTTGGTTAACATTAGAAGAAAAAGGTTGTTTGGCTTATTACTACCAGGTCACCAACTCAATTTCTCCGGCTGAAAGTCCTATCTTTTGGGAAACACCCACCACTCCTAACCCTCCTCTCCTTTATTGCTCCGGACAGAATTTCGACAGTAATAAATAGATGGATTACATAAAAATTAGAGTGCACTACTTTTCGTAGGTATATGCATGAAAAGTGAATGAGGACAGTCTGAATGCCGTGCAGATCGTGATTGATTTCCACACTTGATTTTTGTAACCCAAAACTGAAACTATGTTCAAATTGTACGGTCGCAGAATATTACAAAGAGACCTTCATGTGCAGTACATCTTCCAAATAAGTTTAAATAAACGACTAGAACTCTAATAATGAATCAGACCAACCTTGTTAAAGGGTACTTATCCTTATTTAGTGTATTACCTACAGTAGATGGTGGGCATGCCCCCAGTTTGAGGAAGCAGACGGGAGTACCAACACAGAAGCTAAGTAATGTACTGCTGTGGACGGAGCAGCAGATAAATGTATTTTCGACACCTAAAAAAGCCCCAGTAAAAATCAGTATCAGTTTAAGTGTAAGCTATATTTAGAATATTTTCCATCAGTCAACCTTGTTTCGCAGTTATCTATGCTCTCATCAAATAGTTTTACACCTGGTCTCTGCCTTTATTCTAAAATGTGTGAACAGCCAACTCCCTCTTCAGCCCAGAGACAATATACAACAATACAGGCACAATGCAGTGGTGCCGATTATTCAAACAAGCAGAGTAAGTCACTGCTTAATGCAATACACAAACCCAAAAAAGAGTCAACAATAACAGGCTCCAACAATGACAGACACACAGACCCATTTAGTTATTCCCATAACACAGACACACAAGCCAGCAGACCCATGTAATAACATCTACATCATTAATAGCTTTCAGAAGCAAACAAAGCCTCATTCTGAGATAAGCTTTGGCGAGACTGACAATCCCTATAATAAACAAACTGTGGCTTTTGGAATTAAAGAGAAAATAGCTGTGCAGGATAGTTTGGCAGGAATATAGTCTGCTAATTTATCTTGTATTAAAAAAAAGTATTCAAAAGGTTTTCAAACCTCAATTGAACACACACAATTATTTTGTCAATTGTAATCCAATTCATTCTGAAGAATAGAAATTAAGTCACATTATCACAGTCGACACAGAAGTTGTGGATACAGTTTTGCAGCTAGTTTGGTCTTTCTAACTGTGGTAAATAAAAGATGCCAGAGCATGGCATTATACATGAGAATTCTGTGGGTGGATGAACTCAAAAGGGAGAGAATCTTTAAATGACACCACAACAAAAACAACAGCAGCTACATGATGTCTCTTACCTGAATGAGCTTTGAAACTGTTTGTTTCCAGAGCTGCTTTCTAAACACCTGTGACATGACAGCTCCTCGTCTCTCCGACTCAAACCCTTCTATGTCATCCCTATAACCTGATATCACTTTTTTATCAACATCTACTAAGGGAAGCTGTATACTCTCACCTTCAAAGTGAGTAGCCCTATCAAGTTGTCAGTGGTGACCAGTCAGCCAGCTGAGTTGAAGCTATGCCTGCTTTATGTTTAATGGCCATTGCTGCCAATAGTGTATGGGTTTCACAGTCAAACAAACTAACAGACAGGGGTGAAGGGTGGTTCTGTGTTGATTGCATGGACACCACCTCAGATCACATATATCCTATTAATCTAATTAAGTCTTTAATGTATTAAGTCTGTTAACTGTAAGGGTTCAAATGTATGTCAAATGCATACTTCATGAAGTTGTTGTGGTGTTTTGAGAGTGGCAGGAACCACAAAATACAGAAAACAGCTCTGATGTTATTCTCATCTAAGAATATACACATTATCATCAAAATAAAAAAATGGGCATTCTAATCATTTCTCTTTAGTCTATTGCATAAAGTGCATTCAGGAAAAAGTGGATCTACGTCACTGTTGCTGTATCTTTATCCTATAAATATACCAGACTGAGGATGTTAAGATAAAATCAGATAAAATCAGTCTTTATTGCTCCTTGTGGAAAGCCTGCATAACCTGCAGAACACATTTTCAAATAGGCTTTCATACATAAATAAAAACCTGTTTTTCTAATCTTTAGCCTTCTTGAACTTTTCTACCAGCCACATTTTGATACAAACACATCGGCTGTTGACTGAGTCACACATTAAAGATGAAGAGCATTTAGCCAATGTAGAAGCCAAGTTGTCTGTAACTTCAGAACTCTTGGGTCACCTTACCTTGTTTTGATAGTCTGGTTTAAAATGCTGCATTGTCGCCCTTTCAATCTGACACTTCTTTTCAGGTCATTCCACCCTCTTAATTGGCTTTGCTTTTCATGACATCAGAGAATTACAGCTTCCAACAAAGCAGACATGACAGAGAACAAGTGGCTTTTCTACAGTATGTGAGCAATCTGTCTCCTTATTTGCCATGTGAGAAAGGTTACTGCCCTGAAATTACGAGAGTGTTGCTCCTAAAAAGTGACTGCTAACTAGATAATGCGGTGTTGGATGACCATCTGTCTGTAAGGTAATTATCAATGTACTGCTCTCACCTTACACATCTATTACAACAATGGGGTGGAGAGACAGGGAGGAGGGTAATAGGGGGTAGAAAGGCTGTTGATATATGGAATACACCAGGTTTCACAACCTCTTTGGATATTGTATGGATTACCATTGTATGTTAGTTGACATAATAATAATAATAATAATAATAATAATAATAATAATAATAATAATAATAATAATAATAATAATAATAATAATAATAAGTGAATGTATCAGCTACACAGACTAAGAATATCATTGTGACAGGTATCAGCATAGCATTTTTCTTTTTTATTCTATTTTAACATTGTCTAAGCGTTATGTAACATGTGGTTTATTTGGCTTTTCAGTTTCTCCTCACTCTTTGCCTAAATATAATTAATTCAATGTGAAGAAGAAGTTTGATATTAATCAACAACTATTTTGAAAATGAATACATTTTTACTTTCTTGTTTATAAAGCACAAATACAGAACATCTGCTTGTTCTGGCTTCTCTAATGTGAAAATGTGCTGCTTGTCTACTATGTAATTGCAAACTAAATACCATTTGGTTTTTTACAAAAAAAAGTAATTTGAAAATGCCACCTTGGACTCCATTTTGTCATGTTTATCAGGAAAATAATAATTGATATAATAATATTACAATGGTAGAATATAGTGACTATAATCATGAGTTGTAGTTCTAGTGGGGAGACCCTGATCATTTAACCAGAGCACGCGCACGCACAAGCACGCCCCACACACACACACACGCACGCACGCATGCATGCACGCACGCACGCACGCACGCACACAGACCTCTCACCAATTAATATTAAATTCCATTAGCTTCTACTGCGGCATCCAGCAGATGAGAAGCACAGCTCCCTGCACAAGGATCTGACTGACGGTTTGATATTGAAGAAATGATTGCGAAGCATTGCATTTAACAGCAGTTGGGTCATCAATTTTTCACTATGCAATGACTGATTTTTCTAAGTTGAACTGTCTGGTTTTCAGCTGCCTTGAAACAGGAGAGTGACTGTAAATTATAAATGAGGGGGTGGTAAGATCTGAAAGAGAAAGACATAGGAGAGGTAGCAGAGAAAGGTCCACTATTCTCCCAGAGAGCATGCTGACCCAAACATGGAGAGCTAATGAAATCTGTTTTAAAATGACAAAAGGCTGTAGCATTACATGTCTCAGGAGTCAAAACAGCTCTGAAGACTCTGCATTTCTACTGTATATAAAGTCTATTACTAAAAAAATGTCTAATATCCACTCAGTGCAGGATTAATCAGGGTCCATCGCAGCTGGAAGTACATTCACATTTACTCTTGTGACCTAACATGTCATAAAAGCCAGCATGTGTACAAAGACAATTCTCCAGGCAGAAAATGGCACCTGCTGTCAAACACTAAACTTCCACAACAAGTAGTTAGTTCAATAATATCAAGTATTATTTGTCCATATCATGATAGACCGGGATTATACTTATCTTTTCTTTAAACCATTCACATTCACACTTGACTGCTTAGACAAGGGGTCTGCAACCTTTACTATCAAAAGAGCCATTTTGCCCCCTCTTCACCAAGTAAAATTTGTCTGGAGCAGCATAACACATTTGATCTCACAGCTTATAAAGTTGTATATATATAGTTATATGATATATACAAAAAAACTAATTTGTTGCATTTATGAAATTATAAAGAAAATAAAGAAAACTGACATTTCATTCCTATTACTATTATGATTATTATTACCTGTTATAAAAAAAATGTTGTTCGCTATTTTCTCACCACATTTTCAAGCATACGGTTAAGCCATCAATGTTGGCAGTGAAAGCAAATTGATCTTTCCACACAACACTCTATTCTCCTCCGATAAGTTTTTTGGGTGGATTTATCCATGGCTAGTATACTGACAGCACAGGTCATAAACTCAAGATTAGCAGGGAAGGGTGCTGAGCGATAGCCGTAGCATGTGACGCATATTTTAGTTTCACATAATAATTTTAAACAATCACATTGAACTCCAAGATAACAGTTGCTCCCTTTGAAAGATTGTCCACTGTGCAAAAAACACATCATTTATTTCCATGTTATTTTTTGGCAAAACTACAGGGAGCCACTGAAAAGGGACTGAAGAGTCACATGAGGCCCAGGAGCCGCGGGTTGCAGACCCCTGGCTTAGACCGATGCATGAACACTGGTTCCTCACGTTAACAACACTGAGCTGACTGAACATTACTAGCGCTGCTGCTGGAGGACCTTCGCTACCGGTTTTAGTAGAAAATCAACAAAGCAAAAGTGCCGTTTAGAAGTGTCTAGCATATGAGGCTAACAACCAGGGAAAGGCTAGGGATGTAAACAATCATCTAATAATAAACAATAATGTTAACAGCAGAGTAAAGCAGCTAACATCATCAGCCCTGCCCAGCTAATGCTAATTTAACAGGATGACACAATACTGTATCTGAAAAGTCAACCAGCAACATGAAAAAACAGTGGCAGTCTGCTATACCAACTCTATTTAATTGGCAGTGACAATATGGTACCAAGTCACCAGAAACACAGAAGATAAACAGGACTGTAGCTTAATGCATTAGCTAGGACCAGATCCCTGTTTGCACTGTGGAGAAACCTGACAAACAACAATGTATTCTCTGACTGAATCCAAGGTTTAACCTCCTTCATGGAATCGTTTAATGTCCACAGAAATCCCCAAGCTATACAACATCATAAAACAAACAAGAGAGTTTGAAAATATTTGTCATACACCCAAAAGTTACGTGTTTTCTTTTTTCTTTGCACTAAGTCAAACAACTTTTTAAAAGTGTTGTTATTGATGTTTGTATTGTTTCAATCCTTATTTTAAAAAGTCTGCCTTCATTTTTTGTCATTTTCTCCTTGTGGTATCGAAAATGGTATCAGCGTCGGCACCTACCAAGGAGTTGTTGTACAGTATAGTAGTAATAGTAGTTCCAACCCCCTTGTTTTGCTTATGCCCATTTACAAACTCTGCCTTACTTTTAATCTAAACCATGTATAACGTTTTTTGAATCTTGCATAAAATAGACCCACAGACTGACAGTCATATAGTTCCTGTTACAGTGGGTGTCTCCAGAACCACATTTTGCCATGATAGCCACAGACAGACCCACAAACTAAAACAAATAATCAGCATTGCTGTCACGGCTGGTAATTATTACTGATAATGACTATTTTAACAACAGCATTAATTAAGAGCACAAGATGTAAAACACATCTTAGGAGAACATCATCCAGCCCTCTGAGGCTCATCTAACATTAAAGCAACTATACACTACCATCTAGTGGACTAACACTCAAAATGCAACCAACATACAGTAGGTTATCCCCCAGCTATTTTTGAACACTGAGGCCACTGAGTCTAATATAGTGTAATGGTTCTCACAGCAATTTGCCCATCAGAGCGGAGGGGGGTCTTACATTGAAAATGAAGTGCAGATTAATTCCATCACTCTTTTTTTAAATGAGATGGGAATTCTAATGACGGTTAGGTTTCATTCTCCCAACTCATGCTGTCCTTTGGGTAAGCTGCACCTGACTGTGCTTGTGAATGTTCTCATTTGTACAGGTCATCGTTATCCCCAAAGCAATTTCAGTCAAAAGCAACTGGACTTGGTTATTTGTCTAGGAAGACATTTCACCTCTCATCCAAGAGGCTTCATCAGTTCCTGTACGCATCTGACCAGGCTGGGACTGGTCCAACTATCTGGTGTGGAGATCGAGCTATTTAACTTTTTAGAAAGGTAGCTTAAGGTTCTGCTAATTTTTTTTTTTGTAAAAGAAAGAAACCTGAAACCAAAAGAACAAAGGAGTGCCCCTTTGAACCCATCCGGTTTTAAATGTGTATAAAGCTTATTATGTCTAGCATTCATTTTGTGTTTTGTGCAAAGGCTTGTTTTGATGTGCACAAAGACAAAATGTAACTATCTGATTTGGAGTATATGTTGTTTACATAGGACTGAAAATGTGCCAGCTGAATGAATAAAACAGTATCAATATAGTTGGGCAACTGTGCACACATATCAAAACAATCATAATAATCAATAACCATGCCATTGTGAGGATTCTCTATACTGCCCTATAAGTACTCTACCAAAAAACAACAATAAATAATGCCTTAAAGCATTCCCACCAATAATATTAAGCTAAAAGATAAATTAGTATTATAGGGTAGTATAAGTCTACCAAATAGATAAAAGCACAGCCCATCCTAGGCCAAATTTAGCCTACAGAATAGTCAGTTATAATGATAACAGCCTGTGAATGTTTTCATTCGCCCAGGTCATCGTTATCCTCATATCAATTTCAGTCAAAAGCAACTGGACTGGTTGTTTGTCTAGGAAGACGTTTCACCTCTCATCCAAGAGGCTTCATCAGTTCATGTACGCATCTGACCAGGCTGGGACGAGATGCGTACATGAACTGATGAAGCCTCTTGGATGAGAGGTGAAACGTCTGACCTAGACAAACAACCAGTCCAGTTGCTTTTGACTGAAATTGCTTTGAAGATAACAGCCCGTATTTCCTCAGGATGTGAGGATACCAAGAAAAGTCCCCCACTGACTGAAATGTAAGTCGAGGACTTACATTTAAGTCAGTGTCACGCTGTCGTGGGGATAAGGCCTACCTTCATCTCCTTGAGGGACTCCACTGGGACAGGGGGTTTGGTGGGTCTGTTCCTGTAGCTGACTTTTGCGAGTCGAGAGCTGAAGGACATGGCTACAACATTCCTTCACAGAAATGCCTCCTTCATAAACTGGAGATAAACAGAATCTCCAGATTCACACGCGTCAAGTACAGTAGACTACGTTTGTTAGGGATAACATTTTCAGATTTGTTTTCCTGGTTGAAGCGCTTCACCGTCCACACGTTTTCCCAGCTGCTTGATCGTGTATGTTAGACGTTTCCAAGGTAACGACGGAATTAGTAAAAGGGGGCAGACTGGATAGTGAGCTAATCCCGAAACAATGAAACATACACTTTATTCATTTGCTATCTTTTTAAACACAGAAGTCTTTCAAAATACAACAAAACAGTATGACTGCATGAACAGTTGAAATCCGCCAAAAAATAAACCCACTAAAAAAATCAGTTCCAGTGGTCAGGAATTTAGGGGCGAGTCACTTTTGGTTTCTTTCTTTCTTTCTTTGTTGAAGGTAAATGTCGTTTACTTCATTTAAGGCACATTTAAATGTTTAAGTAGCCGCTAACCATGGTTAGGAACACGTTGTTTTTAAGTTTGTGTCGACTATAAAATATTAGATTAACCAATATCGTCTAGCCAGTCAACTAACGGTGTGCTAGTTTTTTTTTTTGACTAAGGTCGCGAGATAACGTCAAGATAACGTTAGTTAGCTAACGTTAATGAAGTTAGCCTAGTCCTGTCGTTACACGACTGAACCTCTATTTGTTTTGCCCGTGTTTTAGTTAATGTATGAATTTAGGAGTGAGGTATATTATGCTACTCAAAATGACATAGTCTAACGTTATATTGTTCCAATATAAACACCAGAGAAACCTAATCCATCTAGGTGTCCCTGCCGATTGCTCGGCTGCATCAATCAGACTGATGACATAACAGGCGTGTTACGGCAAATGGCCATTTGTAAAACAGGACGTCTACTACTTATTTATGTGATAGGGCATCTACTTATTTCTTTTAAAGTATTTAACGATGTTCCACGTGTTATTATTATTATCATATAGGCCTTTGTGTCAGTGGAGTTGCAAACTAACTTAAACCTCACTAAATAGTCAGGGTAGGACTACGAGCAATTTGTAAAGGCTACCCCTAGATGGCAGCAGGGCACCGTCCTCAGCTGAGCTGCAGCTGTCAGGGAGAACTGGGTTAGATTTGTGGGGCAAATGACCTCATACTGTAGCATCATCCTTATCACCAGAAGATGAAGAGAGAATTAAACAATCCTTCTCCTTCATCGTCATTACCCACTAAAACACAATTAGTCCGGTGCAAAATAAACAACAGCTTACTCTTGTGAACGACTTGCAATACATTAGTAGGCCATAACTGTTAGGAAACTAAATAATGGAACACCAGCAATCAGTGACCTCCTGGGAATTATTAAACTCACGTTTCCAGGAAACATCAGCTAAGGCGAACTGTAAAGGTTAAATATGAGAGAACGGCTGCTTCTATTACACGTATAATAAAAAAAACATGATCGTCGTCGATATGACATATCCCATAACATCTGGGCTTGAGCTTTTATGGCTTAAAATCCCGAAGAATGACTCCCACGCAGCCCGCATCAGCACCGCAGTGAGTGACGCTGGGGGCTGCTGATGTGCTGTGGCGAACACTAAATTTGGGTGGCGCACAATGCACCAAAACCCCCCGAAACGGAATCCCAGGATATCCCACCCCTACCCACCACTCGAAAAGGAATAGCCCCCCATCCCTCCCTCCCCATTTACCTCCGCCTTCTCTCACTATCACCCCCATTCCTCCGCCTCCCCTCTATCACGTCCCAACTCGGGAGCGCCGCCGATCGGTCGCCAGGATTTTCCCTTCTCGGCCAAAATGGAGGAGGAGGTCTCTCGCTTAATGAACGGAGCAAAGATTGTATGACCGGATCTGCTTCAATGAAAGGCGTTAGGGTGCGCTTTTTCTGATAAATAATCATTGAAGAATAAAAACATTTCAAGGATAGCTATCGCTATTTCCGCGCAAGCGACCACAGCCATGAGCGCAGGAGAGGGACTAGATGAGGCTGCGAAGGACGCGGCAGACATAGCGGCGTTTTTCAAATCCGGTAAGTCGGGAAGGGGCGAGTCAGGCTCTGGGAGAGCTACAGTAGAGCTGTCGGTGTGATCACTGGTGGTCTGCCACATTGTTGTCATAAATGACAAAAAACACTGGCGGGTCTCATGGGCGAGAGGCTACTGCACGTCGGATGTGCTGGAGAGATGCGCACTGTTTGTAGTTATTTACCACAATTAAGTCCACTGACTTGTCATCCCACAGCCTCTGATGACAGCAGCTCGAATAACACCTCTTGAAATGTGTGCGTTTGATTATTGGGCGGTGACCCCATTTTGGGGTAGGGCTAAAGGTGTGTATGCTTACAGCTCGACCACACTCTCTTGGGCTTTACGATGATTTCGACGTTCCATGCTGTATCACGAACCCCATAGATGTGGGTCGATCATTTTGTAATTTAATTTCTGTCCTCAGCGGCGTGTGGATTGAGTAATCTTGTACATGAAAGTGGGATCATGCATCACTCTTAACCTCCCACAGCTGATGCACGGACAGAGGCTAGGCCATAGACGCACCTATGGGCAATAGTCTACACACACACTGGGCCCGTCGGATATAATGGCATCATGCTAACAAATCAGGATAGGCCTGCTTACCTTATCACTCTGCATCCAAAACATAGGCGCCTTATATAGCGGGCTGCACTGATGCCTGATAGCCTATTAGCCAAGTAATAACACAGGGGGACTTCAGTCATGCACTTTGTTGGGATAGTGCTTGTAAGAAACATTATTATCTGAGGCACAATTGTAGGAGCAACGTGTTACCTGGACATTCTTACTCTTATGATCCTTTGCCAGGTACAATCACATTATGACTTTGTTATATTATGGTGTATAAGGTGGTTTATTTTTTCGCTGTAGGCTTATAAAGAGCATTTCTAAGAGTGTGAAAACACAGCGTTGTATAGAGCTGAGACTCTTCAACACTCTGTTTTTAGATTAGATCTTTGTTAAAAAAAACATTTTTAAAAACGTCCTCCTGGATATTAACCCACCATCTAGCCCCCACTTGTTCTAACCTTATAAAATACCTCTTTAACCCACTCTGTCAAGCATTAGGAGAACATGCAGTGTCATTACAGCTTTGGAAGGTACATTTGAAAGAAAAAAAGTTCTGTGTTTGAAAATATGTCGCCACCATTAGAGTGGGACCACCTCTGATAGACACCAGAAGAAGCAGCTGTCTCTGTCTCAGCTGTTTCTCTCTGGGACACCTGGTGCCTGGGGGTCTGCTTACTGTCTCCGCAGATTGCACACATGCAGGAACACACACAGACAGCATTTGCACATGTCCACCTAAGTGCATAAGAATCAATAAATGTAGTTGACATGCTTGCATGCACATGCACACACATATACTTGTCAGTATAAAAGTGTTTAAATCTCATACTTTTTCCCAGAAATTGTCTCTGCCAGTCATGCTGTTAGGAATGTTGTCAAAATGAATTGTATTCAAATGTTTCAGTCTCTTACGGTTGGTTGAATGCCTGCCAATGTATTTTCCTATAGCTGTGTTGTATCAGGCTGGAAAGTTGGCTTAGTGAAGTTGCACTGCTTGGATGTTTATCTAGCAGCTAATGCAGTTCATACAGTATTCATGATGGAGACAGAAATAGGTTATGGCCTCGGGAAAAGTTTATAAGATACTATTATGAAGGGAAAGCATGGAAAATAGTTTCTGGGTTTTTAAAATGAGGAATAACACTAAATGAGTGAATAATGCCAAATAGCTGTGTCTCCTGCTAAAATAAGAGCCGGTTATCAAAAAGTTATCTTGTTTGATTAATGTGGGATCTAATGCCACTCTAGTGGTTCACACAGATAGATATATGTGAAAGATGAACAAAATACAAGTCAATTCATGTCTCCATTCATTCACCACGCTTCATTTTTAATGCACCTAGGAAACTTTAATAATAATATTTCCATCACATCATGTCATTTAATCAATGAATTGAAAATTATTAATGTCATTCAGTAAATCAATCTAAGTATTATAAATCACATATACATGCAACTTGTCCAAACACGCTATAACACGTTGGTCAATCATTCCAATCTTTCCTTTAGCTTCACTGTGAAGGACCAGTAGTAATGGCCATCAGCTCCCTGTAGCCTCTTCAGCAGGCTCTGTTATTGCTGCCAGCTTGTTGCATGTTAAAATCTTGGTACACAGCTGCTCATCCTAGTTGATCCCAAGCACTTAATATCTGGGGCTCTGTGTATGTGTGTGTTTTCTTCTGCTGGGACTGGATGCACTTTGGTGTCCTATTTAGTCAGTGGAGAACAGAATATGTCAGATTCTTCTACCGAACGAGACGTAAAGTGACTGGATGTCTGTCTGAGCTTCTATGCTCACTGGCTAAAAGGCTGACTTAGTTAGAGACTAACTTACTGACTGACAGGATAACCAAAAGTGAGTTTGTAGCTACAAAGCTGGCTCACTGTTTGGATGATTAAACTGAGATTCCAATCAAAGCATCCTCACCAAGTGTTTTTAAAGTCCTAGTTTTTGATCCTGCAGTCTTCACCTGAATCAATGATATTCTCATCGGCCCTTGGAAATACTTATGTTCCTCTCCGCCTGATTATTTTCAGTGAGCAGATGGAGCTCCAACTCTGAGTCCCACACTGATGCTGTGGATCACAGCTCAGCTGCTGAGTCACTCTCCCAGGTTGCTCATGTCGTGACTTAAAGTCCAATCCAGAAATTATTGCAACTGGTCAAAGATGAGAAATATTATACAGATTTCTTGAAGATTTTGAAAACAGAAACTAAATTTTTAACCTTTATCCGCCCATCATCATGCTCAGCTGTCCAGACATTTGTCCCTCCAGTTTGCAAGTGTTTGTAAAACAAACCTTTTAAAGCATGGAAAGACAATAACACTCTTCATAACTATATTTAGTTGTTTAAAAATAGCATAATCAGCTGACGGTTAGACCACTAATATCTGATTCTGTTTTTGATGACCATGCTTCTTTGTTTCCTGTTTGGGGAACTGATTTGAACTTTAATCAAGCATTCTTCAAAGTGAGGCATCATAGCCCAAAAACATACTGCTGATTGCTCTGAGCCCACATTAGCAGCATTCCTGAACTTTAAATATTGGGCCATTTGTTATCAAGGCAAGTTGCTCATAACTAGATGTTTGCCTGTTGTGGAACAGTTAGCAATTGTTTAAGAATGAGTCTGATATTTTCCAGCAGCACTGGCAGCCTGAACTGAGTGAATTAAAGGAGCTTTCTGGAATATTTAGGTGACATGTTTATGTTGAATGTCTGGGTTTTATTCACTGTCTATCAATATTGTTATTTCATTTTCCTCAAAAATGGAATGTGATTATTTATGTTTTAAGAGTAAGGATAGCCTATCTTGTCATTTTAAACATACACATGCATTTCCAATGTTGGCCTGGAGAGCTCCTTGCACTGCAGATTAACGAAACGCATGCAAATAAAGACAAAATAAGCAAATGAAGAAACATTGTGACCAATTTGACAACTCACATGCAGCATTTAGAAAACATCTTCACCAACTTGACAACAAACGAAAACATAGCTTTAACCCTTTTAGAAAAAGTGCTGCAAATACAGAAACCTGCTGCGAGAAGCTCACAATACAACGAAAACTGTTTCCAGGGGATACTAAAAAAGCGACACACACAACTGGGACATGCAGGGCATGTTGTTGCCGTTTGTGGATTATGAAGTCATTGAAGATGGCTATCTGTCAGTGGTGTTTTTTTGGAGGCTTATTTTAACATTGTGATGGCATGATTCAAATATTATTGCAGATATCTGCTGTTAACCTAGTGTTAGCATTTTGCTTATTATTATAATATCTGAATCATGCAGCCACAATGACAGATAGCAGACTTCAATAACTTACCACAAACCATGGATGGGTCCAAAGCACAGGACTTTCACCCAGGGGCCCGGTGTTGGTGTCCCGATACTACTTAGCCTAACCAGGACCCTTTTTCTAATCTGAACCAAGCCCTTTTTTGCCTAACCCTAATCTTTTGTCACATACAGTACATGTAAGGATTGTTTTGTTGCCTAAACCTAACGTCACCTTTTGTTTCCTAAACGTAAAGAAACGCAGCCACAATCCATTTCCAGACGCTGTTTCTGGCATTGAATAGAATATCATATTTCAAAGGTAACATACACATTTTTGGACATTACTTTTTTACAATTGATGTTTTAATGTGTCCTCAAGTTGGTTAAGATTTTTTTCTAAATGCTGCTCCTGTGTCAGGGTTGCATGTGCATGTCATATCAAGCCCCCCTGGAAGTGTGCCAATTTCACATTGCGGCCAAACAGTGGATTTACCTGTACCCTGCTGTAGGATTTACCCAGGCCAGTCCTATGCTATCATCAAAGCCTAAATTTGTTCATCTCTGTTTAGAATTGACAATAGCATGACACTTGCATCGCTAGTAATGTAAATTTTTCCATACATGAAACTATATGACTATTGCTATGGTCTAAACCTGGATCAATTTGGAGGGCAACCAAAACCAGATAAAGCCATTCTTAGTGATAATTGGCCTTCAACTTTACCAAAGCCTCTACTGTATTATAGATTGAAAGGCATGCTAGCAAAATGATGGTTTACTGTGAAGTATTTGATGAGTCTCTTTCTTACCATATCTTCATGCCAGAGCCATAAGCTACATGTGAACTAAAATCCTTTGGTCACTGGTGAAGTGATGCATTACATCTTTAGATTAACTCCTGTCAAATATATTGGAGCACTATGGAGAGATCCATCTTGGCAAAACAAAAAATATCATTTGCACAACAGTATATTTGAAGGTATTAAGTCATAGATAGCCTCTTGAGTGACGTGTAATGCAGTTACTGGACTTGTACAATTGCATTGCACAGAACTGCACTATGAAACTCAGCTGACATAAAAGCAGCCAGATGTACTGTATGATCGAATAAGGTTAAATAAATGTCCAAACAACTTGCATAAAAGCCGTGTCCCAGTCATAACTACACAGGTCATAAGACAGTGGTCATCAGTCATGGAGTACGAGCCTTAGGGTTGTAAGATCTACTGTTTAAGTGAACTGTGCAACTGGAATCACACAGTACTGTGTGCAACTGGCTTCCAGTGTACTCATTATTAATGCAGACAGGCTTTCAACTATATGCATGTATGAGTGTCTTTGCAGTCTGCAGTGTTAAATAATAGATTTTTTATACCAGGAGAATAATTGATAGGCAGGAGCATAAGTGATTACTTCTGCTTTGTCATCATAGTTCTGCTGAAAATAATAATGAGAGACATGTATTGCACGGGCAAGTTGTAAAAAAACCCTTTACTTAAAAAAACTTAGACTTTGTTGTTGGCTTTGAAGTGCAAGTTTAGACTGACAGCAAAGTAAAGCAAAAACAAACAACTACATAAAGAACATTATGTTTGTTGCACTTCTACTGTATATGCATGCTTTATACAATACCTTGTTCCTTGCATCTAGCATTGAGAATAGAAAGAAGATATTAGCATCAGCAATGACAGTGTCAGTAATGGCAACGCAGTGAGGCATTCCCCTCTGTGAACCCACTGACTTGTGCCAGTGCAGTCTGTAATGAAAACCAAATCACTGAGCAGTGATTCTTCATTTTCTTCTTGCATAGTCATAGTCGATGAAAGCATAATGGCCTAATGTTATCTTGCATACTCAAGCAGAAATCTTACATAATCATGTAGAGGAGGAAGAGCACTCCAACAGGCCATGCAGTATGCATCCTACAGCGTATAGATATTACTGATAGAGAGAGAGGGGGGAGTGAATGGGAAGGCAAAGAAAAATGTTTACTGGGATAAGACAGAAGAAAGAAAGTAAAAATAATATATAGAATAGAGGGAAAAGAGAGTGAGATTCAGAAAGAGGACATGACATATTTAGAGGGACAAACAAGCCTTCACTCATCAAATTATAGAGCTGAGGCTTGGGTGGAGCACACACTGCAAAATGTAGGCTACTCTGCTCTCCATGAGGCTGAAACCTTTCGGTTGCATCCAGGGGCAGCCTAATTGGCAGTTGGTCAGAGTTAAAGACTATAAGCTTAGATTGGCATTGCCTGCACTGCTAAATTGCCCGGGCCTGCATGCATAGTCGGCTTTGTCACATACAATCCAAGGACAAAGGGAGGACTAGTTTGAAAGACATATACATTTAGATTTACTGTATATGTATTTTATGTTCATGATTCAACAGATATGGTAAAAATAATGAACTCCTGCATGGCAATATCTGCATTGGCAACCAGGCTAAAGCTGAAAGTGTCACAACAATCAGGCTAATAAGTTGGTTTGGATTTTTGGCAAAAAACACTGGATTCTATTGGTCAGTTTTGTAGTTCACCACCAGGATCGTTAACACATTCCTGCGATCAATACATCAATATGTCAGTAAGTCATAAAATGAGACAATGAGACAGTGGTCGGAAACAACTAGCAAACCACTCATTGGTCATAAGTGGTTTGCCTTCAAAATAAGTGTGCTTGCTGCAGGAGTTCCTTTGTAGCTGAGCGGTTACAATGCATGCCATAGAATCTCAACGTCCCAGGTTCGATTTCTGCCTCAGCACCTTTGTTGCATATCATTCCCCCCTCTCTCTCTCCACCATTTCTGTACTGTCATCAAAGGGTCCAAAACCAAAATACATATATAAAAGTGTGTGCTGCAAAAAGGAATGCTGCATACTGTAAATAGTTGTAGCCATGACACCACACAATAAAATGTTTTCGTTTCATAAATAATTTATACAACTGTATAAAATGCCAATCTAATTCAATCTACCCTTAAACAAAGATATTACATACCACATCAAATGTACATAACTCAATCAACATAAGCAAAAACATTTCCTATATGAAAGCCAGTTGACTGTGAAAATAAACAAATCTTGGTTCTGGTGTGTAAGTGCCTGAACTTAAAAAGAAACAAATGTTGGTCTTAAAATCATGAAATACAAATGGTCACATGGCTAATAAGCAGTTAGCAGCATACCAAAAATGAATAATTCCAGGCCAGTGTATTGTACGTGAGTGAGAAGAGGCAGTTTTCTCCTCCTCTCTTGAGTTTAAAAATCATACTGTATGCTCCCAATAAGGACCAGATGTTGCCTCTCTGAGTGTATATTGGAGAGTTTTATGGAGAAGACAGTCAAGAAGGTAGCACAGTGAGGTAATTAACTATTTTCCAGCTAGAGCATGCTGATCGATCTCATCAGAGACTCTTGACCTTTAGGAGAGGGTCGTAATACACTTTACGGATATGTAACCCCCCCTGCATCTCACTAAATTATTGATTTATGTAAAATGTCCAGAGGTCACTTTGAACACACAAAGACAAGGACCAGGGTTTTCTTTTCTTTAACACAGAGAAAATGTGCAAATAATTTCCACTTAGTTTGAACTCTAATGAAGCTAGTCATATTTTAGCTTCTCATTCATTTTCTGGACAGTTTAAATTAAATTCATACCTGAGTTTAACTTCTGGATGGTTCTAAAGACCTATCTGAATGGATACCAGTCAGACTTTATATAAAGACGACTTGACAGTTCCCTGAAAGTGAAACATCTTGATTGCCCCCTGATGGCTGTGAATGACTAGCAATTGGTCAGGTGGTTATTTCGATACCACCCCATCACTACTGCGCAGACACGTCCATCTTTATATATAGTCCATGGCTAAGAGCTGCTATTAAGGACCTCAGTGATATTATTATGCTACATTCTTTCCCATTATTTAATGTAAAGGTATATACATGCAGGGCCCCTAACTATATAACTTAAAACTAACCAATGTAGTAAAATGGTTACTGCTGATAAGCCATTTTCCAGCCATCGTGGTTTGGATTAGTTGATTTTACATGATATCCCTGAAAATATTGGTGGCTAGCCTTATGTCGATAATCACAAATTCCAATAGGCTGGTAATGTGTTTGTAGGATGGGGAATGTAGCTTGTGGGACAGCCTCATTACTTCAGACACACTACACACACACATGCACAGAGGTATAAATCACTACATCCCACCCATGTCGCCCGGGGGCTCTGGAAGCAAGGAGGATGGAGGAGGAGGGGATGGAGGAATAGAGCAAATGAACAAGGGATGGAGGAATAGGAGGATTGCAGGTCATAAAAAAAGGCTGTGGGCTGGTCTGTGTATCTCCTGCAAATCCCCCATCTGATAAGAGAGAAACCTCTTGTCAGTCAGCTGCAGACCCCCTCTTATTTTATCCTTTTTGATTCTTTTCATCGACTCCTCCACTCCTCTCCCACACAGCCTTCCATCATTACCTCATACCTTGCCTTTCAGGGTTGTCATATATTCAAATAATGATCTTGTTTTGTATCATCTGGTCTCCTGTTTGTGATTCTCACCACGATGCATGTCTTCCTTCTCTTGTAGATTTAGCAGATGAAACATCCAAAAAGGTTATTAAATTTGAAAGACTACCATAAAAAACAACAACATAAAGTGTCTTATGTGTTAACCACAATACTTTGACACACAAAAAGAGATGTTCACAGTATTTTACTGTTATTCAGCTTTTGAAACCAGAGTTTTTAACATTGCTAGAGATCATTATACAAACATATTAATTCACAAAATGTTTGTCATGATCCCTCCAAGTTCTTCATTCTTCCTTCCTTAAACTACTTTGGGTGATGTTTCAATCCTCCATGTCTTTCACAGTTCTTCCTCTATCTCCTCTCCCTTTCCCTACAGCTTAAACCAAGGAAGCATCTGGATCTGGTATCTGAAGTCGCAAGCCTCCCACAATGCTTTGTGCTTCCTTTGAAAAGCAACCACAGACTCATGAGGCCATGCCACCCTTGAGTTCTGAGACACACAGTTTAAAAAAAAACATCCTTATAAGTGAAAGGTGCAGTGACAGAAGGTCAAGTGTCAGGATATATCGTTTTTTCATTTATAAAGTGTAAACTCATTCTCAATTGTGCATTAGTTTCATCCTTTTGGCCTTTTCTTTAGTTTTAGGGTGTTGTACTATACAAATTGTATGAAGTTGATAGTGTAGCAATAATGTTCAATAATTTATATTCTCTCATGCACAGTAGCACACTTGCACTTCATTCATTTTCAGCCTTGTAACTTCAGATACCAGAGCCATGCACTTCATTGTACTTCTCTGCACTTAAGGCATGTTTTACTTTTACTGCAGACAAGCCAATGTCTGACTTCAGTCAGTAGGAAAACAAAAAAGTGAATAAAGTAGAACATGGACTCAGCTTTAGTAAAAATCAAAGCACAGCCTGCAGTGTGTGTGTTTGCATACATGTGTGAGCTTGTGTTCGGCCTGAGACTGCTTGTCTTTTGTCAACAGCTGTGCACAGTCTGTCCAACAGGAACTGTGTAGTCTCTCCTCTCACAAACACACACACACACACACACACACAGCAACATTCCCTCTTGCTTTGAAGACAGCAGCAGGCTCTGATCCCTGTCGCGTGAACAGTGCCAACCCAGTGCTCCTCTGGCTTAGGAGGGCTAAACTGACGCTTGGCCTCTCTGGCTTCGGATAAAATCGGTTGAGGATCAAACTTAACATCCTACTGTAGTGGCTTGCAGAACTACCTACCGTGACATTGCTACTGTTTTAGAATAAATGCTGTCAATTGTGTTCTACCGTTGTAGCTAAATTTTGTTTCGTTTTTGGTTTTGCATTTACACATATAACTCTTGATGTATGAAAAATGATTTGATATTTCACATACCGTAAGATGAACCTATGAAACAAAGTGTACAATCCCACTTCACTATAATGAAACAGGTCCTAACTTATTTTTCTTTTTTCCTTCACTTGTTTTTAACCTAGTGGTTTCTTTCTGTCACTCTGTTTGGTAGATTACTTTTGGCTTCACTCCTTCACAGACTCTCTGTCCATATGAGCATGTTACCACCTAATCCCTGTCTGGCAGCATATGGTGACCATGATTTCTCCAGGCAATATCTGGTCACTATAGAACGTAAAGATGGTTTAACACTGAAAATGTTTTTAGAGTCAACCAACATTCACTATAGTTATATTTGTCAACTATTTCATACACTTTTCCCAAGATTCAAACACCTTGCAAGCAAGAAATAGATGAACACACTCAAGTCCTCAACTATTCTGTTAGAGGATGAGCGCTTTTCACTGGACCAAACAATTTTTCCATACTACACTGTATAAAATTAAACATACAGTGTATGAACAGGCGCTTACTGTAATCCTCGTTAGGCAGCAGCATATGCCAGGCTGTTCTTTTCAGAAAGGCAGCCAGGAGAAGTCAGCGAAGAGCTAAGCTGCCCCTGTTCCTCATTCCCTGTCTCTCCTCTCTGTTATCTCGTGCCACTAGTGTCCTACTGATGAGTGACCCAGAAATAAAGTTTGTCAGTCTGCTGCCAGATTCAAGATGCATGTCAATCCAAATTTAGAATTCAGTGCGTCATTTGAGTCAGTTTTTTTATTTGCCGATGACATTAGCCCTGTGATGTCATCAAAGTACATTTCTTACATCAGTTCCCCATTTCAAGGGAAACGGAGAGATGCGGTCATTTTACCTTATTTGGTTTTGTATGAATTTATCTGAAAATAAGATTTGAGCTGTGGATGTGTGGGTTAGCAGAAGGTCCACAGTGAGTCAGTTGTTATTAATGAATCAATCCTGAATGGATCGTTATGCCGAAACTGGCGTCACTGACACTGCAGCTTAGGCAGGACCCACTTTTTCTTAATGTTCCAAGCTTAGACTACCAAGCACCAGAAACACTGATCTGCTTTTTCATAGGTCTGGTTGAACATTTCATCACCATGATGTTTCCTCAGGCATTAAAGATGCAGATGTATTCTGTATTTGATATCTTTAAAGGATTAATTCGCTTATCAGCCAATGTGCAGAGAGTCATGCATGAGTCTGTGTGTTTGTATGAGAGTGAGAGCATGAGGTAAAGAAGAGTGATAAAGAGCACAAAGATCTTTAGTCTCGATCTAGACGTTTTGAATATTGCGTGTACAGAATGCTTTCACCATCTTATGCTGGCAGTATGCTCTATATGTGCATTTTTACATGCGAGTGCACATTTACAGTACTTGTGTGTGCACTTGCATCTGCATGCAGCATGTCTAATGGTGTTAAACCTGAGGGAGGGACTATCCAGATACTCACATCAAAGAGCTGCTGTACAATTGCTCACTCTCTCATTTGTAGTCTGTAATCACAAAGCTCTAACTTCTGACACTAAAACATCATGAAGGATGCAATACTGCTCTCTCTCTCTCTTTAATTTGCTTTATTAAACTTTTATTTTTTTATCTTTCTGTCTCTTTATAGATTGCTCTCTTCCAAAATGTGAATCGAAACTGGATGGCCCAGGTCAAACATCAGGTAGGTCTTATTGTCACACAGCCATGAGGAACCAACCGGGGAATCTACTTCCACAGCAGGACATATGCACATGATCTGTTTATTGCCCATGTTAAACATCCCTATCTGTGGCCCATCGTGTCATTCATTTGGAAAAGCGTTGCTCTCAGTCTTATTTATCCAAGATCAAAATAGAATTCCAGCTGGAAGTGGGAACCAAGGATTTTCATGTTTAGGGAAGCTTTAAAAAGCCCCATGAACTTTGGCAAGAGGAGAACTATTGTAGCAGAAAAAGAAAGGCTGATGTTGGAAATTCTATTATGTTAGTAAGAGCTGAAACATCACCATGTATCACGGCCATTTGAAATAAAATGGTGTGTTCCATCAAAGCTCTACTACCTTTAGACTCAAGCTTCTCTACGGCAACAACTAGCAACGGTGACCTTGTTGGTTAACATGTATAATATCCCCAGGAATTAAAGTGAAATTCTGGCGTAAAATCTTCCCAGGTTCTTTTTCGCCAGCCATGGCTAATACTGATTAGCTCGGGGCAGCAAGGTGAACGCATTAATTACGGCTTTCTTAAACACTAATACTGCTCAAAATAACACCAAACCCCTGCAATAGCATGATAAGATTCCCTTACGGAACATCAACAATGTTGTGAACCCAGAGTTTAACCTGTTTTAATGCGTTCACCATGCTGCCCCAAGCTCATCAGTGTTAGCCACGGCTGACTGTTAACGACTCTCCAGGATATCTCTGTTAATAGTTCATACTCAAAAAAAAAATGTCTCAATGGCTTATCTGATGACTGAATTTGCCAAAAAAGACCCTGGGATGATTTTACGCCGGAATTTCACTTTAAATACTAATAAACATTAAGTCACTCTCTCTAGGATGAGGTGTATTGAGGTATAAACAGGTCAGTTAAGTGGCCTTCATTAAGGCAGAAAAGCTGGCATATAGTGGCAGAAAGTTTGTTTTGCCTTGTAATACCAAGAGTGAGCATAAAAAAACAATGTCAAACATTTTTGTGCACGTCTTGTAAGCTTTACTGTATGAAGCTGAGCAAGAGGGATGGATGGGACACAACAAACATCAGTAGATTGTGTTCCATTGACTTCTATGAGCCCCATGTGTATGACACAGTTTCGACCTGATGTTTTCCAATTGGGTCATTCAGGGATGAACATTTTTCAACGGAGAGCTTAGCCTATTATTCCCACTTGCCAGAATTTGAATGGGTGTCAATATTAAATGATTAAGACATGCCAGTCAAATCCTGTGCGCAGGCCTTTTGCCCGAAAACCCTTGAGCTTCATCCCTGAGGCTGACTTCCAAAAATGAAAGCTGCGCTGGTGTCGTATATTTTTTATGGGAATCAAGCAGACATTCACGAGCTGCTCACAGTGAATGAGAGTAGTCAGGTTGCACTGGTCATTTCTGTCTTATTTCTGACCTGGTCTTTTCCTGTTCATTCTTAATTTCTAATTACAAAATGCACTGTTTTGTGATCTTGCAGGTGTGCAAAGTCCTCTTGGAAAATGAGGACTAATGCAACTTTTACTTACTTATTAGGTGATGTGGCACATTCTAAACATGAAGTATGCTAGCCTGTAGGCCAAAACAGACTATTATTTGTCCTTGTGTAAATAAGGAAAGTGTGTGTGGATGTGTGGTTTTGTTGATTGTGTTACTGTTCTGCATTAGTGGATAAGTGTTATCCCTCAACAAGGCTATCTAAACATTCAAATATATACACAGATTATCTGGCTATTTTGATCCCTAAGTTGGAAAATACTTATTATTATTGGTTTTTTTTTGCCTCCTCCCAACAATCATGTACATCATGTGCTTTATGCCTGTATGCATTTCTTTATCTGCAAGAGCTGCATGTGCTCATCCATATTGCTGTGACTTCTAGGTCCTGAATCCATGAGATATGCTGATTTTAGGTTTGTTGTTGCTTCCTTTTTAAATGATTTGACATAACCTCAGCTGGGTATTTCCTGTTTTTTAATCTAAACTTGGCTTGTTGGCCAACATGTTTTGAGAAACATTGGTCTTTTCATGGCTTAGGCTTGTTTTGTTCATAACTCTGGTGGGAACTCAAAACTGTATGAATATGCCTCCTCTATGTGGGTTGAAGAGTTAATGTATGACAAAGTATCCCGATATAGAAAATAATGGCTGACGTGAGGTGAAGAACGCCTTAGAGTTGGCAGTGGCATTAACCATTAACTCAGCGTAAAGCCTTATTATTGTTTCTATGGTTACATACAGCCTCAAACTGAACGCTGTTTTGGACCAGTGATTACACTGTTAGATTCAAATCTGTGGCCAAAACAAAACTAGTAGGCCGTACTGGATAACTTGCCCAGAATTAAAACAATGTCCAGTCATCGCTTATCTAACAGCAACAAGTCTTGATGTGAAGCCTTTTTCATTAATTGTTGGATACATATGGCAAAAAAGGAAAGATGAGTGAATCATTATGATAAGTGGTCCCAAACTAATGATGTAGGTTTGTGATGTATGGTGAAAGCAGAAATAGAATTTATGCACAGAATTGGTAGCCTGTAGGCCTTAGCTGAGTGATGTCTGTGCATCGCTAGACCCAGTATCAACTTTAAGCTTTCTACCAATATCATCCCACCTCTCTCACTGATGTGTCAGCACTTATCTGTTCAGTCATGTCACATAGTGCCACACACACTCAAAACATTAACTCTTTGAATGAACTTTATTAAATCATAGAAAAATATTTCCACATGATTAAATTGCTTTCTTTCAGCATTAAGCAATTCTGTTGGTCCAACTAAATGTATTAGGGTTGGGTCAATTTCATTTATTAGGCTTGATTCTATTTATTCACTAGGGTTGGGTCCAAATTAGTCTTGTATTGCCAGACCTTCTCTGCAGGAGATGGTGTGTCTGGGTCTCTGTCTCTACGTGTGTGTGTGTGTGTGTGTGTGTGTGTGTGTGTGTGTGTGTGTGTGTGTGTGTGTGTGTGTGTGTGTGTGTGTGTGTGTGTGTGTGTGTGTGTGTGTGTGTGTGTGTGAGTCTCTCTCTCTCTCTCTTTCTCTCTCTCTCTCTCTCTCTCTCTCTCTCTCTCTCTCTCTCCCTGGGGAATGGTTTTTCTGTTTTAAGACACGTACAACCTTCAAAATTCACGAATCAGGTGTGTAAGAGCAGAGAGAAACCTAAAACAGTCCGTATAGTGGCCCTCCAGGACCGAAATTGGGCACCCTTACTCTAATGGGTTATCATAACTCTGCATTTGTGTTTTCATTTTGATCACTATGTATTAATTTGAAGTTGCACTTGTTTACATTAACACAACTAAGACTGGATTTGCAAGGCAGATAATCTGGATGGGTTTTGTAGAAGACACTTAACCACAAAATCACAAGTGTCCAAAAATCACTGTTGGCCTGCATATGGATTTACAGACTAGAGTAAATAGTTGGACTGTTCCCAGATATGCTCTTGCTCTCAGTCTAAGATAATCTGCAGCGGTAGCCAACTGCTTGTTCAGTCAGGATGATTCTGATCTCTTGCTGTACAGATAATGTTTATTATGAATAGTATGGTGAATTAGATGAGGACAATTTGGAGTCCTTGTCTTGCTGGCTGAAAACACACACACACATATATATATATATATATATATATATATATATATATACAGTATATATGTATATATATAGAGAGAGAGCCCTCTCCTGTTTCTGTTCAGTTTAATTCAGCTGTGAACTCAATCTCTCATCTTTACCCATACTGAGATCACTGTGTGGTGCATATTGAATTGGGCTTTGAATGCTAACCATGTGCACTGTGGGTAGACAAGCAGGCAGGCATAATCACTCAGACACACACACACACACACATACTTCTAAGCAGTGGAGGAAGTGGTTTTCTCTGGAGTTCATTGGATTTTGTTTTTTGTATTCTCCCCTGCAGAGGCCAGGGTGGGAAAGACTAAACTCCACTGTTTGGTGTTGTGCGTGTTTGAATGAATTTTGTTTACTCACTCACTGGTAGGCAGTTACCTTTCATAGTTTTTTTATTGATCATTTGTGATTCATTTATTCATAAAAAAATTTATGAAGATTGAGAAGTATAAAATGAACCAAATGGTGCAACAATTAAGATTATAACAACAGTGAATATCAGGCATAAGGATGGAGAAAAGAAATTAGTGAAAATGATATACAGTGTATAGCTACAAGGTAGGCTATCTTTCCGCACTTGAAGGGTGCGGTAGAGGAAAGCTTAACCAAGACGTTGGCTGAACTTCATTTGAACTTTTCTTGCATAAAAGCACTAGGTTAGATAAGGTGTTGTCACCTAATTTGCATGCATGCACACAAAGTACTAAGACTGTATTATTTATGTGCTCTGATCATCTACCTTGTGTCTTCAAAGAAGTATGTGGTCACAATTTACAACTGATAGCCCTCAGTGAAGCTGTGCTGTTGTACTGCAGGAAAAAGGAGAGTTTGCATAGTGTAGTAGACCGAGTATGGCATTGGGTCTGTATGGCATGTAAACCTTGAGACTTCATTATGTAAGGGACAGCCTCTTAAAATTATTTATTTTTCATATTTCTTTTTCTTTTCTTTTACTTACAATTGCATTGGAACATTCCCTATCAGTCTGGAATGTTATTTGTAAGTATTTAAAAGACAAAATTCTTCATGACAGCTGCAATTTTGTGAAACAAACACACACACACACACACACACACACACACACACACACACACACACACACACACACACACACACACACACACACACACACACACAGGACATGGGATGAAAGAGAGGAAGCCAGTTAGATGCCCTGTGGTGTCTTACACAGAGACAGCTGGACTCGGTACTGAGTGTGTTTGTGTCACGTTTGTGTGCACCTTAATGTGTCACTGTGCATGCATTTAATTCAGACGTGCATGTAGATGTGTGCATCCTGCTCTCTCTGTGTTGCTATTGCCTAGTTTTTGTGTGCATATGTATGTTTGTGTGTGTTCGTGCAGACCTTCTTAATTGGATCATGCTGTTGAACACTGGCTGTGTTGGTTTTAGAAAGAGCACAGCTTGCATCCTCCTGTCACAGGATATCAACATAATGATATCTGTTTAGCCAAGTGATATTTCCTGTGGCTGCATATACAAGATCAAATCCAAAAGGAGTCGGCTGGGAAATATCTGAAACTTTTTTTCCCAAATACCACATCAGTTTATTAAAAGGAGCTGTACTCGAAATTCTGAAAAAGAAAGTGTTCTGGGATTGCCTCCACACGGCTCTCACAACTGTTCCCAAATATGTGAAATACCAAAGTTTTTTTCACAGCCATACGCACACAACGTGCATGTGCAGCTAAACTGGCTATCAAAACAGAGAAACCCAGATTATAACAGAGAGAGAGAGAGAGTGACTTCATTCTCTGCTCTGGACACAGTATTACATTATATCTTTACATAAATAATATTTGTTTTCTACTATATTATTGCTCTGAATAGTACATCCACTTCAACTGGAGCTTTTTAATCAAATGTATATATGTCACTGAATAATGATCTCTGGACACAACTTTAAATTTGTGTATTACTACATACATAAAGGTTCTGACTTTTTTACTAGAGTTTTTCATTTCTGAATCAAAAACTGTGTCATGTAATCAGAACTTTCTGGTTAAAATGATACTGATTAAAAATGATCTGAATGTCTATTTTAATAAGCAGCGACTCAACGCCTAATATTCCACGATGCATATCAGTATTTTTCTCTGCAATGTCTTTATTATCTCGTGAAAAAATGGCTAATTGTAAAAGAAAGCATCCACTGGTCAAGGAGGAAACATAATAGGCTAATTGCTATCTTGATTATTCAAAGGTATCAAATAACTAAACACACTACAAATAAATGAGTGACACATGATCACAATGCACCTTCAGGTAGACAAAGGGACAGTCAAACACCAACACCATTAATCAGGTTCACCAATAATGATTTTTCTCATCACCATGCATAGCTGATCCCGGTCCGCCATATACAAACACACACATTAGATACTGTACATAAATACACCACCATGCTGTATGCTAATGGACTCCATCTGTTGTAAACTGCATTTTCCCTAAAGTCAAGACAGTGGGCAGCATTTGGATAAAGGTGGTGTTGATGAGCTCGTTTTCAACCCCCCTCTTTCCAGTTTTTTCCTCTCCTCCTTACCTCTCTCTCTCCCTCCCCCTCCAACCCTCATATCATTCCCATTTCCCACATCATCATCTTTGTCCTCTCTCTCTCTCCGACCCTGGTCTTTTCCTGGAGAGCACTGATGCATAGGAAAGCGAGGTTCCGCTCCATCAATCCGTCCAATCGCGATCAAACTCTACCCTATACATCAGCCAATCGCTCATTAGAGATGGCCAATGGGGGAGGGGCTAAGCATTGGGGGGCGTTGTGTGTGCGTGCTGGTGGCTCCTTGGCTCGAGGGATATAAATGATGCTTGGCTGCTCCAGGGACAGGGGGATATCACCACAATGCTCTCTCTCCCTCTTCTTCCATGGAAATATTTGCTGTTTTTGATGGTTGTGCTGCTGCAGGAGCGATGCTAATTTATGCTAAAGATATAAAGCCAGAATGATTTCAATTGCATTCAAAAGACTAAATAGGGCATGATGTTGGACGGCGTAATAGGTTGGTCATATCTGTGATAATACAGTAATGATTTGGCTTATTTCCTGCTAAAATACGATAGATAAACGTTTGATCCATAGCTGCAGTGTGGCACTTTGACTGTTGTAGTGATGCCATAGGCAGACATTAGATATTTATACACACGAAGTGGAACTAATACTGTTTTTTTCTCCTTTTCTTTCTTAATAATTGGATTGATTAACACCCCATGGTTCTGTGTTGCAGTGTAAATTGTTCTATTGACAAAAGGTGACACGTAATGAAGGTGTTTACCTGGAATGTAAATGATGGAGAGCAACGGAGGGGGTAAAGGCTGTGATTCCTGAAGCCTGCAAGTATTTTTCTTTGAACAGAAGGTTCTACCATTTCTCATGCTTTGGAAGCTCATATTGTAAACCCTCCTGTGCTGTCATGCTGCTAGCTTCATTGATCAGTTGACTGATTTGAGTGCAGAGGGAGCGGACACAAGCTGAAGACATGTCCATCCAAATCCTGTCTCCTGGACCTTGTAAGTATTATATGATTTTCAAGACATGGCTGAATTATTTGACATTAGACAGTGGACAAAGTCATACAGCAACAGTGAGCAAACATTTGACTTTAAAAATGTTGAATATGTTTGTGCTTGTGTGTGTGTGTGTGTGTGTGTGTGTTTTCACAACAACACACTAAATGTGCATTTTAAAATGCACTCATGTGCATCGTGTGTCACTACTTGCAACATGGTAATGCATCATATTGGTAAAACTGTGAAACTTGGTCCAATGACAGCATTTGGCTCCCTCTAAACTCTTCTCTATACTTAGAGCTACTTCTCATCACAACTCTCTATTTTTGGTCTGCAAGCTAACCAATGAATGCATGTGAGTCATGTGGTCTAACTTCTCCTCCTGCAAACGTTTGTGTTTACATGTTACATGTTCTCGATATCAAAATTCGAGGTGTCCTGTCAACAGTTTTACAGACACCATATCCAGTTCTAATTAAAACATTATTTGCAGTATTACCTCTTATCTCTTAAATAGCTAAAGTTCTTCTACCTGACATCACAGTTTTATGTCTTAAATTGTCTGGTTTTGCATCTTGGCAACAGTTTTGATTTTCACAAATCATCCTTACTATATAACAAATGCAGTGTTCTCTATGTAATGAAATTTCATTGCACATTTGATCTCAAAGGGATTAAAGATTGAATTGAGTCTAAAATCTCACCCATTCTCTCCTCTTATCCATGTTTATCTCATATGACATATGAACAGTGAGTCATTTTGGAGAGTTTTCTAATCCACCTTGATGTTATCTTGTGGACCTTATTAGTTAGAGTATTGTGATGTATCTATTATATAATTGAGATTTTAAAATAAAGAATTTGGAGATTTTGGTATTATGAAATGTAAATGTATCACTACTTTTGGCTTGTTTGTTTCCCTTACAATACAATAGGTGTGTGGATTAATACAAATAATTAACTGTGGAGGTTTTGAAGTGAAGCATTCTATAAAAGAATCACCACTTATTCCAAAGTATCTTTCACTGGCATTTGAGAGCTTGGCTTGTTTTCCTCAGTTGGCCAATTAGGTGTTAATTTGTGTGTTGGAGCTGACGGTGCTTTGCTCGCAGTATGGCATTCACTTCGGCCCACTCTCCTGTGGCTTGTGGACTGTGGTCAAATGGGTCCTGTTTAAAACAAAGCAAAATACAGTATGTAAGGGCCCCCCCGCGGGCCAGGCCCGTTTGTAATCACACTACCTGGGCCTCGGCGGAATGCTTCTTGCCTGCCTATACGTCATCACGCAGTAACACGTCACACGCTTTGTTTACAAATCTTTCCATAGGCCTCAGAGTTTAAATGCGTCTTGTATATTTTCATCTGACAAAATCTGCAGTAAACACTCCACCTCCGCATCACACCAACGTGAACCTTTCGCCGCCATTGCTTTAAATGTCTGCGCATGGTCCGTCCTTCTTTTTTCTATATCCAAACAGGCACACATAAAATGACGTCAGAACCACCGTAGGCCTCGTGCTCATACACGTGCGCACGCTCGTGCTTGTACATGTGCAAACGTGCTTTACAAAAGCCCACCTCTCCCAACCGGTCCATGGTTGGCAAGCGTACTGCGCCGAGGCGCGTTACGGTCGCACTCACACTGGTCAAACGAACTAGACTTTAGCCGTGAAACGTTCTTGGGCACGGTACGGATGGACAGTGTGAGTGCGCCCTAAGAGAAAAGTCTGTTTATGAAGTCTTTTTGAGACTGTAGACAACCGATTATTTTAAAGAGAAGAAGATATGAAGGAAACAAGAAGAACGCAGTCTGTCAGAAAGAGAATATTTGCTGCTCTGGATAGTTATATCTGGCTGGTCCATGTCACCTTGTGGAAACCCTTGAATTCACTTGTTATTCTCTCAAGGCATGAGTAGCTTTATCCGAATGCAGTTCATACTTTATAACATTAAAAAGATATCTTTAAGATAATATTGATTAGAATATCCTGTGTCACTACAAATGACAAAGTGCCAGCCCTGTGTCAGGCTTTACATTGACAACTGCCTCCTTGGTCCTGGAGGTGATTAAATGAGAAAATAATCCAGTTTTCTCTCTCCTTCTTATTAACATCTTGAACCCTTCCTTTATGTGGACAGCGAGAGATGAGCTTCTTGGCCATGAAAAAAGTCTAGTGACCCATAAGCATTTAATATTTAAGCAGCCCGTCAATATGGATTAATCTGCAGCTGGATGATGGGAATATCAGGGTCAGGAATGTTGGCAATGCTTCCTTCATTTTGATTCCTATTGCTTGTCTTTTATCCTGGGATGAAGAGGTTTATGTTGGTGGAACTGCACTGATTCTCAAATTAATGATAGTCAGCCACATAATTAAATGATTTCCCCTGTTTATTTTCCCTATCAGGTGTTTGACATTGCTGGTAACGCAAGTAAGAAATTGCAAATGAATGAGCTCTCAGTGTTGTCAACCAGATAGGAAGTGCACACAGGATTTAGTTTATGACTGAAAAATACCCTTTTCAGCCATAAATGCCTTTTATTGAGTAATGTCCAGAAATCAATCATTGAAGCTAAATGCTAAAGCTAACAAGGACATGTCAGAAACTGCAGCCTCTCACAGTTCTTTTTCCTATGAGACAATATGGTATTAATTGCTGCTTATACATTATGTCCATTTTCTCTTGATTGGGAATTTGAAAACTTTTAAATGATATACAGGATTAACGATTAGTGTACTTGGGAGCATGTTTTCTGGACTTTCGCAGTCTATCACATTGCAAAATGTTCCTCCTGGAAGCTCCCAGTTGTACAGAACATGTTTTTATGTGTATGTTTTTATCTGTCCATGGAAGTCTTTTAGTGATGAGAATGTGTAGTGACCCCTACTGTGTGAGACAGAGAGTGCAGGGAGTTAGTAGAAAGTATAACATGACTACAGTATGTATGTTTTCTTCTATCTATATGCAGTTGGGGTGGAGTCTGGATTCAGATGTGGTTCTGTGTTGCTTGCTTGGAGTTCTGGCCCTAAATTCATAAAAAGACCTGCAATTAAATGGCTTGGAGAGAGCATCCTAAATTGGGAGTCTGAAGTAATTTTTGTTTCTCTCTTTTTCTCTATTCCTGTCCCTACTTCTCATTTTCTCACCTCTATCTTTTTCCCTGTCCCTCTCAGCCGCCCCTTTTCCTCTTGTAGGATGGTTAGAAAGTAACCAAGACACTTGGGAGCCTCAATATAATATGAAAATAAATACATAAGATTAGATTTGGAACTGCTCAGCAGTCTAAATAGGTGTAAAATATTTCCCTCTGTGAAAACACTGTTGTTAATCAACTGGCAAGTTGCAAATATATTCCCACGAGTAGGCACATATTTACATCTTTATGTTGTTATTTTGGCACTGCAAAACATATTTATGCACATGGCATTTAGTGTTTTAGATGAAGGCACCTCTCCAGAGCAAGTAAGGTTTCAGTGGCATAATGATTAGAGCAGAGAGCATACACATAACTGTTTTGATCCCCTTAGTGGGCGCTGGCCACTCTATAGGGGTGTTTGTGCATGCATGCATGTGTGTATCCATGCATGTAAGTCAGATACTCCATCCGAGAGTCCCGTGGCACCCTGTTTGCATAAGCCAGTTGTTTTCAGGGTCAAAATAACAGTGGATAGCCATGGGATTCGCTGGCTGCCTCCTGGCTTGGAGACAGGCTGTGGAGCCATAGCCTGTAGTTCCCGGTCTGCTGTGTTTGTACTCAACAGGACATTGTCTTTGTTGAGGTCAAGTCTAGTGAAAACCTATTCACAGAGGAATGGAGTGACACAGGCAAAGGCAGAGAGGAGAGATGAGGAGAGGGAGGATAATATTGGAAATGACTGGAGAAGATTGTCAGAGCGGGCAAGAGGGTAAGAAACAAAGGAATAGAGCGGCAGACATGGATAAGGAGAAGGAGGGAAAGAGGAGGATAAAAGAAAAGATGGGATTAGGAAAAAGACTTGGGAGGAGAAGAGAGTAACAGGAGAGGAGAAAGTGAAGCAGCAACAATACACACAAAACTCTCTCTGGACACAAACACACCCCCACACAGGCATACGTAATAAAACTATAATGTACAGAACTACCAAAGGTCTGTGAGGGTGTGTTTCGTTTAGTGTGTCTTTGTGTCTTCCTCTGGGAACTGGCTCTGACTGCTGAGCTTGTAAACAGGAACTATCTTGTTTTTGGAAAACCTGGTAGCCCTGTGGGTGCACACAAACACGCACACACTTTCACACCAAAGACAATGGGATTCAGTTATAGTTTTGAATTGTATGCTTGATTTTTTTAGACTAAACAAAAGTGCATTATAGTCACTGTTCATAAAACAAAAAGTAGCCCAGCAGCATTTTTGTACTTTAGTGCAACCAGTTTGTGCTCAAGAGTTTTATTCCAGGTTTTGTTTATTTTTTTATTCTAACAGCAACTGACACAGGAAAAAAGAGACACTGAGGTACTGCTGGATTATTTTCACTAGCCCTGATACTTTATCTCCACAAAGTCAAACATTTCTAAGTCAAACAGATTCCAGCGTCATCACAACACTTGTGTGTGTAAATGAGTGCTTTTTAAGTTAATCATGTGTTACCTGTACCTGAGGTTTGTAGGAGCACTTAATCCTATTGTAAGAGCTCAGCTGTTGCTCTATTAGTGCTGCTGTCAGCTGAGGTCACGGCTTGGCTGACCTGACAGTTCTGCTATGAATTGGGGTGATGGTCCTTTATGTTTTGTGCTACGCAGGAAGACAATTACTGGTTACTGTGTGTGTGCAGTATTTTCTCTTTCTGTGTTTAGCAGAAAAAGTTTGGTGCATTATTTCTCTCCAGCATTATCTGTTGACATTATTCAGGTTTTTAAAAAAAAGTTAAATTATACCAGATTAATTGATTGAAAAACATTAAATGAACAACTATACAATTTAAAAAGAGGTTAATACAGAGTTGTGTTTCTCAGGTTCCACTGGCTGTCCTCAGGTCATGACATCAGCTGATACATTTGGTTTCAATCATCTAATATTTGGGTATTTCCCAAAGTAAATATGGGAGTTTCTATATGTCTGTTATGCTTTTAAATTCAGGGTGTATTTTTATGATATTGGGATAACATTGATTTTTCAGAGCCTGGTATTTGGGGCATGAGGTGAGGGAATTTAGTCTGTTCCGCTGAGTGTCTCCTCCTCTGGTGGCCAGCTCTGTCTGTGCTGAACCTTAGCTATAGCGAGGATGCACCCTCTGAGGCTGTACATAGTCGGGCCTTTTCTTTAATGTAGGATCATTGTGACTCTGGTCATGCAGTTTGCGTATGATCAAGTCTCTTTTTAGGGTCGAGTAACATTTTAATTTACTTAGTGTTTTAGTTGTTTCATTCCAATCTGTGATGTAGTTTTCTTTTTGGTGGTTGATAATTTGGTTTGCTTTGATTGGGTTGTATTGTGGTCCAGAGGCTGCCCTCAGGTAATGTTTCTAAATGTTGCACAAGGTTTTTTGGGCGGCTGTGGCTTGGTGGCAGAGTGGGTCGTCCTCTGTTCGAGAGATTGGTGGTTCGATCCCCATCTCCCCCCGGTCCACATGTCGAAGTGTCCTTTGGCAAGACACTGAACCCCGAATTGCTCCCCGTGCTGCGCATGGGTGTGTAAATGTGGTGTGAATGGTTAGACCAGATTAGATGGTATGTAGATGTCCACTGCCATCAGTGTGAATGTCTGTGTGAATGGGTGAATGTGACAGACACTGTGAAGCGCCTTGAGTAGTCAGAAGACTAGAAAGGCGCTATATAAGTACAAGTCCATTTACCATTTTTGCTTTACTTGGTTGTTAATTTCGACAAAAATAAAATTTGAATCAGTGCATATTCCCACCAACTACTTTCATATGAATAAAAGCTGTTGGTGTTACAAGATATAAAAAAGAATTGAGCACCAGTTATAAAACATCTGACTGCTGCTTTCCACATAAGATGGCATGTGTTTTATTAAATGAATGGTTTCTTCTGCACAATGAATCGCAATTTTATCAAAATCACAATATTGCCTAGTGCAAATCACAGGGGGCACAACATTTGTGAAAGGCAAAATATATGACAAAATACCTTTCTAAAAAATATGTTTTGGTTAGGGCTCAACCGACATCACTGATACCGATCACCGTTTTTTATACAAATGATGTATTACATTCAGGGGTTAAAGCAAGAAGCAATTTGTGAGCCTGAAATGTTGTCCAGGAGGAAATATTTAAAAAATGATTGAATCAAGCATTATATGAATTCAAAACTGCTCTATTCCTGAAATTAGGCATGGTGCCTGTGAACTGTAAGCCACGTACATTTTCAACAAATTCTAGAGATGAACACACAAAAAATAAATAAAATGAATTAAATAAATGAACGTCACATTCAGTATCAGTCAATTACTCAACAGTTAAATGAACAATACATAAAAATACATGAAATAGCTGTATGACACAATCAAATCACTACAAGAATTGTTTTCTTCATTCTGTAAAAAAAGTTTTCATTTCGACGCATATCGAAAAAAAACTATATTCTGATAATGAAAGATACTGATATGTCTGTGATAGGCCTATATCGGCCACTAATATCAGCCAAATGATATATCAGTCAGGCTCTATTTGTGGTGCGGCACTTTTTTATGTGCAAAATTTAATATCATAAAAAAAAGGAGGATAGGGATATGTTTCCTCTCTTCTCTGATGTCATTAGTTAAAGTCTCTTCTGCTTTGGGACAAAACTGTCTGAAGAATGAATGAACAGCTGACATGGTTTTGTCTCAAGCACTTTCTCTCCTTCCTCTTTTCTTATCTGCCCTCTTTTCTTCTGAGGCAGCATTACATTGGACCACAGGCACACACACACACACTCACACTCACACACACACACACACACGGACACACACACACGGACACACACACACACACACACACACACACACACACATTCTCCTTACTCTCTCTCCCTTCTGCACCCTGCCTGTCAAGTGTTATTTGGTGCACTGTGGTTTATTGGCTTGGTTTTGTTGTGCGACGGGACAATCAGAGCTCAGTTTGGATAGAGGAAGCTGATGAATGGTGTTCCCTGAGCCGTACAAAGCGTCCTCCTCTCTACTTCATTGATGTGTTGATGCGACTCAGCTGGCTGCCCAGTGAGTTTGTACTGTATACTGTTGCGGCCTTACAAGCAGACAGATGCACATGGATGCTCATCATTGAAAAGGGTTTTTATGCTTTTATAGTGTTGATCCCTCTCACATTCTCTACCCCCCCCCCCCCCCCCCTCTCTCTGCAGTAACAGTGCAACGTGCAACAGTTAGATAGTGTATAGAAGTCACAGAGACAGGCTTCTCTGAAGGACACAAGGTATTGATATCCTAATTTCAGTTATTAAAAAGATCACAGAAAGCAAATAAAGGTCAACATGCCTGGGTAAAAAGGGGGTCAAGGTTGTAAAGTGAGGGGCTCTAGATTATAGACAGAAACACACATAGGAGAAGAAGAATAGAATAGAATAGAATAGAAGTTCCATTGAAGACTTGTTGATATGGTTAGGCCATCTATGTATAGAGGGTATTACAACACAGATGTTATATGTTCTGCCTTTGCAAAATAAACAAACAAGTCCTCTACGGCTGCAAAGACCTGACCTACTAACCACTCACCCCTGAGTTTGTATATCTCTATCAGCCTGTGCCTCTCTCTCAGAGGTGACAATCCTTCCCAGTTATTTATTCCAACAGGATCATTCAGATATGTGACCTGGCCCGCTTGCATACACATATAGCTGGATAGACCTTGTTTTCAGCTCACAGGGACAAGAGAGGGCTGTCAGTTCTCACGCACTGAGAGCATGTACATAGTTAAAGTAATGCAGTTAGCTTCTTTTTACTTGAATAATAATAATTGAATCCAGAAACCAGAGAACATATTTGACACTTTAGTTTTGGTGATCTAAACTCTTGGCAAGTTGAAATATATACTCCAAAGGATCACTGCTTTTGGGAGCTCATTTGTGTCACATTGGCACATTTTGGATTGTTACCTGTGACACAGAGCATGGCTAGTTTGACCATGTTGTTCCATTTCCACTACATGGGCTTTCTCAGGGCCAGAAGGGGTCGGCTGACTATGGAACCATGTCAGACAGCTAACACAGCTGGTAGGTTGTCTCTCAAAAGTGCTGTAGAGGGAATACTTTATGATAGGTGAATGAAAATGTGTAAGATAATCTTTTTTAGCAATTTTTTTGATTGGATGTTTGTCAAAAATGCCTGCATATAATGTATTGGCGCTTTCCTATCATGTTAATACTTATGCGTTTGCCACAGCTTGAGTGCTCATGCATGTTAATTAAAGGAGTTTTTAGTTGCAGTATCATGATTTTTTTTGGCCTTGCTTTTGAGCTCAATGTCCCGTAAATCCATTTTTAGAGCTTATCGGAGCTTTCCTCACAATTTGGGAAAATAATGGTAATCCCCCTTGACTTTTCCTTTGAGGGACAACAAAGAAGCTTAATTTCTTTCTCGGAGTAAACAGTGAATAAGCTCTTTGTTCTGTTTCCTCAGTTCAAAGGATGTTGGCTACTAGTCAAGCAACAGTTTCATGAAAGTGCATGCATATTTGAATCAAATTTAGCCATGCACATAAAAGGGGGAAACACCAAGATAATTTAATCTCAATGAATTTACGCATAGATGATGTCATTTGAGTGTTCTTGAGGTTTAGTGACATTTAGATGGCGTAAATGTTCAAATATAAAAGCCAATATAAAACTTTTTTTAAAAAGAAATTCTCTTAAACATTTGAATGAAAGCATTTACATTAAGGGTCCTTAGGTGCCCCAGTACAAAAGCTCACAGTGACCAACCAAGTCTAAGTATTAGTCATACAGAAGATTACAACCAATCATCATTAAAGCCTATTTCACCCACAAATCCACCAGCGACAACTGTATGTCTGGTTTAGCTTTTTTTCCCCCTGCAAGTATCTAGCCAGGCACGCAGGGGGAAAACTGGTTAATGCAAAGCAGCACTTGTTACTAAATCTTGTTTTGGGGAGGGGTTAGTGACATGGGGGGACACAGCGAAGAAAAGCCCGTTGGTTAAGGCAAAAAGCTGGCAGTGCCTTCAGCTTTCTGCAGCTCACTGGGTGGCAGGGCGTCGGCCAATGGCTGTTGTTCAGTTTCCTCCTTGCCATGCAACAATGGTACGGTTAGAAAGATAGAGCTGGTAGGGTGATAACAGCTGTAGACCTGCGTAGGGTGTAGGCCTAGATTGATAAGGACGGTTCGGTGCTGGTTTTGGTTTACAATGGCAGTGCTGGATAACCACAGCTGGCAGTACGCCCAGGCTGGAAAAACCCTGATCAGGCTCTCAGGTGGAGTATTCTCTATCATTAATGTATTATGTTGTTCTTATCCAGAATCCTGTTTATTTGGACTCCTAACAGTAGAAGTACTAAGACAGGGTGACCTCATGTGTACAGCTGAAATATCTGCAGTCAAAAAACATGATTATATTAACTTTTGTTTACTGTAAACCTAATGTATATTTTCATCAATTATCTCATAATATTTTGTCTGTGCTGATAATATAGATATTATTCATGTATTGTTTTGTGTGTTTTTTTTTACTTAAACACGCTTGACAAATAAGACCTTAATTAAGTAAGATACACACATATATATATATATATACAGTATATGTATGTATATGTATATGTATATATATATTCATCACATTGTACTGTATTTGAGAGACACATGAAGGTGTTTCAAAGTACTTGCAAAATGCAAAAATATAAAAGTCCCCTTTTCTAACTGTAGAATTTGGTGAGAGAGGAGGGAATTGCTGTTTGCAATGTTAAAACTGACCAAGCTGCAGTTTGACCTCCTGGTTCTTGCTTATATTGTTTTGATAAACAATTGTGGGCACAATATTGTAGCTGACATCAGGGAAAGATTTTGTGTATTTTTATATTATTTGTATTCAATAATAGCCTTCATCGGCCTTTAAAACATTTTTTATACATGGCTTTGTTGTATACTTCGTTCTGATTGGTCAGTAACGACATTTTACGGTTGGTTATTTAGTAATAGCAGACTGCTACTATGTAAAATAGACTGTAGCTATGGACATAGTTCTGATCTGGGACGTCATCAGGAGGCACGGCATCAGCTTTCATAGTTATGCTGACGATACGCAACTGTATATCGCCGTGTCTCCCGATGACACAGGACCTATTGATGTCCTTTTTAACTGCATTTTAGATATCAAGACATGGATGGCAGGAAATTTCCTACAGCTCAACCAGGACAAAACAGAGATGGTACTCATTGGTCCTGAGGGCCAGAAAGAGAAACTTTTACCAAAGTTACAGAAATTTAAACTATCACAATCTGTAAAAAATCTGGGTGTGATTTTTGACTCTGAGCTCAGTTTTATTCCACACATCAAAAATATAACAAAAATAGGTTTTTATCATCTTAAGAACATAGCTAGAGTCCGCCCGTTTCTCTCTCAGGCCAGCACGGAGATGCTGATGCATGCTTTTATCTCTAGTCGTATAGACTATTGTAATGCCCTACTCTCTGGCCTTCCCAAAAGCATTTCGAATCAGCGAATCTACAATTATTACAAAACTCAGCTGCACGAGTGCTGACAAGGACCAGAGGGCGGGAGCACATAACACCAGTTTTAAAGTCGCTGCATTGGCTCCCCGCGGTTTCAGGATTGATTTTAAAGTTCTTCTACTAGTTTTTAAGTGTCTTAACGGTCTTGGGCCTTCTTACCTATCTGATTTGCTTTTAAGTTATCGGCCGACGCGGACCCTGAGGTCCTCCGGCACCGGCCTTTTAACCATACCACAGGTAAGTTCAAAAAAGCACAGGGAGGCGGCTTTCAGTTATTATGGGCCCCGACTGTGGAACAGCCTGCCTGAGAGCCTCAGGGTCGCGGAGACTGCTGAGGTTTTTAAAAAGAGGCTTAAGACCCATCTTTTTAACCAGGCTTTTAGTTAAATGATTTATTTTAGGCAGTGCTAATCAGAGCACTTTTTATCCTTTTTTACTGTTTTAATCTCTGTGTTTTAGCCTTCATGCTTTTATTTATTTTTATGGCCTCATGTCTTATGCTCTTATGCTTTTATTTTCTATTTCATGTTTTAGCCTCTATGCTTTTATGCTTTTATGTTTTAGTCCCTCATGTTTTTAGCCTCCATATTTTAACCCTTTACTGTTTTAGGCAACAGTTTTTAATCTCCAGTGTTTCCGCAGGGGGCCTGCCAGTTTGGGAGTTGTCTCTGATCTTGGCCACGGGGGGTGCTGTCCCGTGGACAGTTCCGGCCCAGGCAGCTAGAGGGCTCTGCACTTTGGTGCGGAGGCTCCTGTCTGCCTGGATCGGGGTGGTCTCTGTGGCGGTGCTCCCTGTGACCTTGGACTGGGACCTCTCCCAGTGTGGTTGGCCCCCCAAAGGTAGCTTCCTCTAGACTCCTCTGTACCTCAGGTCTCGCTGCCTGTCTATGTCTCTGTAGTGACAGCGAGTGTTTGCGTAGGTGTGAGTGTGTGTGTCTGTGTGTCAGCGTGGCTGTGTGTGTTTATGTGAATGTGTGAATGAACGTATATACATTTGTGTATGTCTCTGTGCATGACTGTGGGAGGGTTGGGTTCTTTTAACTTTCTTCTCATGATTTTATTTGATGTTTCTCTTTTTCTGTACATCTCTGTAAGGCACTTTGCGATACTTTTCTGTATGAAAAGCGCCATATAAATAAAGGTTGATTTGATTTGATTTGATTTGATCTGGAGGACCACATCCATCAATCTAAGTCCAGTACATTTTATGAAAACAATGTGCTTTCCATTGAAATCAATATTTTGTGTCAAATAATTGTTCTTTTTCGTAAGTCATCATGTATTAAGTAATGTAGAACCAGTAGGTCATTATTGTGAGAGAACCCCATGATTGATCTTGCATCACCCTGTCAGGGTTCCATTCACAATATTGGATGGCTTGGGTTACATTATCCCTTATACAAGTTCTGTTGCCTCAGTTTTTCATTATAGTAAGTTGTGCCTCTACTTTGTTAAGCATTTAAACATTGATTATGCACGTGTAGAAACTGCAACTCTCAGTGATGGATTCTTGACTATTTTAAGGAAAATGATGCACCTTTTACTTTCTTCATTTGTGATCTCTTTGGCAGTTTATCAGTAATCATTGGACTGACAAACTTGGCACTGCAGTTAAATATAACAATAGGTCCATTGTCTCTGTCTTAGAAGAGATAGGGGGGTGAATGATTGGATGACTGAATTATGTACTGCACCTAACCCTCTGCATATGCTCACTTTGTATCCTTGACACAAAATAGTATAGTAAAACATGCATAGGCCTGTTGCTTTTAACATACCTGTTAGTAATTCCCAAGAGGACAAAATATCAGGCATGCAATACTGGGATGTTCAAAACAAAAGCCTTGCAGTAAATAATAGTGTTTTTGTGGAGATCCAGTTTTTTTGTCATGCTTAGCTGTGACGTCGGTTCTTCTGTGATTGTGCAGTTTGCCTGAATAATTTTGACAAGTAATTTTGTGTTTTTAACAGATTTCAGACACTTACAGTTTTAGCCTGATGTATGTGGCTGAAGAACTACTGTAAAGTTGAAATATCTGTAAAAAGCTATTACATACTGATCATTTATGACCGTGTATATGTGTCTTATGAATTAGATAATAACCAGCTGCAACAGTGATGCTGGTATTCACCTTATGAGTCTGTGTATATTTGTATGTGTGTCATCATAGCAAAATGCGGTCCTGGAAAAACCTATTGTAGTAGAAACTATCGCAAGTTTGTCTCTAGTTTTCTTTTTATACAATTTACTGCAATCCCTCATGTTTAAGGTGTCCTGTTTTCATTTTAGTTTGTGGGTCATTGTGCTCAGATTGTGCTTTGCTATACAGACACCAAACTTATTTTGTTGCAATAAGATATACTATATATAGAAATAGTGTTATGGTGGGGCATACAGCTCATGTTTTTACTAAACACTGAGGCTATACTATGGCTAATAACAACACCCTTGAACAGTTTGTAAGCCTGTGAAGCTACAGCTTGCTAGCCATGGTAGATTTGTGCCAGATGTTGAAACAGGTCAACCAGGACAGCTAGCCTAAGCCTGAAACACAGGACACAAGGTCAACCATTTGATCAGTACAGTCCATACAATCAGACCCAGCCTTTACCCTGAATACTCTGATCGGGTAGGTAAAATATACTACGTCCATCACTCTCAATAAAATGGAAGTGTTTTTTTCATTCTCTCTTGCTCAATCACCAAGATTTGGTGCCTGCAGGGGTAATGAATGCAGATATCTAAGGACATGACTGCTCTGAGGCGATTATGAGAAATCGTGCTATTTATCATGAGGATAGCTCTGCTGAATGAGATCACAACAAAATAAGCTGAGTGAGGCTTTATAAAGCCTCTGGCATAGTATAATTTAGAGTTTGTATCCCAAGACCTGGGACAAAACATGAAGTCATGAAACTAAGTTCTTACTTATGACAGGGACACGAGTTGGGACTTGGGACAGGTTGTCAATATACAGGACCTTTTCACTTTTATGATCAATAGGAATGTTATTTATCAGCCCCTGTATAAGCTAGAGTATCATACCAATGCTTTCATAGAGTGCCCCACTAGTTACTGATCAGGGACATGAAAAATCTACAACACGTTATTGCAGAATTTTAAGACTTAAGACTCCATAGACATGCAGACACTGAACTGTAGTTGCCCAGTTTTCATGCACCTCAGGAGGAATTGCTATGACATTCCATTTGTTTAAGTGCTGGATAGATACAGAATGTAGTAACAGCAATTTGATAATGACACGACAAGTGCTTCTGAGAGTGATGGTGGTAGGATCACATAAGATGAGAAAGAAAACAAGGTAGAAAAGGGGATTTGTGTAAATCATACACAGAGGTGAAGTTTGTTATCTGGCTCACTGAGGTGTGAAAGAAATAGAGAAACAGCTGTAGCACTATAATGAGAACATATACAGTGTTTATATTCTGTCATGGTTTATTACAACCTTAACCTAATTACAGATGAAACAACTACACAGATAGTCGCACACATTTTCTGGTTTCTGCAGCATGCATTTATCCTTAGGCTGCCTCCAGGTTTTGTGTGTTTTATGTGTGCGTGTCATCTTCTAAAGTATATTAATGTTGCTGCTTTTACTGCACATGCATGTTGCAACACTATAAATTCAGAAATGTTTGTAATATGTAGTAATGCATTATTTTGAGAGCACAGATGTAAGCACAGGACAGTAGTTCATTATAAAGCATTGAAACTGCTTTGATTGTGTGCTTTTACTGGTGTCACATACAGCTCAGTGAAAATAGCCTTAACAAGTACACTCACTGGTTTGAATAACACTGCTGGCTATTGTCTATCTTAGCTTTGGGCCTTAGCTGCACTAAAAAATAGTCATAATTAGGGCATATAAGATATGCTGTGCTGTTTGGTGGGGGCATAAACTATAGAGCTTTCTATTCTCTGCTCTGTATGATGACTTGTTCATTCAGAGAGATATATTTAGTTGAGAATATGTTTGTTTCATAACTAAGGTGTTCTTGTGTTATGCTGAATTATAAACAATTTATTCACACATTGTTGTCAAGAGTTACATTTAGATTATTTGTTGTGAATGAAAGTGCGGACATATTGGTAGTAATTGTGCTGAAACATTAAAACTAAAAACACTCATTGTGCTTTAACAGTAAAATACCCATTGCATTGTTCATTGCAGTGGCACAGTGCTTGTTGACCTGTCTCCAATGCTCACATTTTTGTTTGAGCTGGAGAAGCTGTGTCAGTAGAAGGGGCCATGGTTAGTTCTGAAATAATACGTCAGTTAACAGATAAGTTGTTAAACAGAAGATGAATCAACAGCTTTGATTAGCGATTTGTCATAAAAGTCAAGCAATCAGGCCAAACATTCTCAATCTTGGTTTCTTAAATGGGAAGAGATTCTGCTTTTCAATGCTCCTATGTCTTTGAAGTTATTTAAGTGACTCCATTCACTGCAGATTAGATGATACAAAGTGCAGGAAAAAACATATAACAGTTATTTAGTGGCAGGACGGTGTTGTTTTTCTGAAGGCGCCAAACCACACTACACCTACAGATTGAATATTTAAGCATGGCCTAACGTGAGATTAGTTTTTGTTTCCAACCCTTCCCATTTGTTATGACTTATTCATACCCTTTTTGCTGTGCTTGGGGGTTATATCCAGGTCGAGGGGTTGCGGTAGGAGCAAAGTGTTATTTTTACTGTAAGCCACACTGTAACAACAATATGAGAAACCCAGTGAAAGTTGAGCTCACCACAGTCCCCAGGCCCCCTGCCAGCTCCGACTGAAGGTCACAGAACTGGGGTAGAGTAGAGGCTGCTAGAAGTGTCTTTGTGTCTGAGGGAGTGATAAAAGACTGCGTGTGAGTGAAAGATAGGAAAATAAATAAATGAAAAGGATATACAGTTGAAGAGAAATAAAGATGGTGAAAGTGAGCGAGAGGCAGAACAAGAGTGAGATAGAGCTCTAAGTTGTTTTTCTTCTCACCCTGTTGCACCGGGGTAACATATGCATGCTGTTATTCTAGTCAGGGTTGTCACACAAGGGATGTGACAAACAACCTGCTTGTAACAGCCCATCATATAGACTAGGCTAAACACTCATATTGCCCACACCAACATGGAGGGCAATGGCAGCCTGATATTTCGTCACAAGAGGGGGTTAACAGAAATAGTACACAACATGGCATCTTCATTTGGCAGTTACATGATGACAGTAGTTACTGTAAGAAGATCAAGCTATGGCTACAGAGCAAAAGCTAAATTGTTCCGTTAAATCTTCTGGGTAAAATAGCCAAATAATCCCAATTTTAGATCAGCATTATGCTGTCAGCTGTTTAATAAGTTTAGGTGTTCTCCACCACTCAGTATCTATTGTTTGACCCTTAAGTGCGACTCAAAGAGCTTATGTTGGCCTGTTTCAAACTCCCAGATGATATTTGTGAGAGAATCAGTTCTTCCCTCACCCCCAAAAGCTGACATATTGAGTTTTTTCCACTTCTGTCATAGGACATTAGTTTTTGAATGTTGAAAATCAAAACACAGACTTTAACAAAACCACAGAACAGAAGAGTTGACTGGTGTTAATACAAATGCAAGCTAGAGAGCCTGTGACATTGTTGGTAGACATTCAGGGCTAGGGGTTTCCTGGAAGACACTGATGTTACTTTTCTCAGAGATCTCTAGAGATATCCATTCTGTTGTGCTGATGTGAATTGCCTTGAGGATGTACAGTGGCCTGTGGCATGCTTTCTGCCTGGTTTATGTTAATTTTCACCAGAAAGAGGAAAAAGTGACACTTCCCTCTCTCAGAGGAAGCAGTATTCTCAGAATACACCCTGCAAAGGGTGTCTACATATTGCTACACAGTAAAACACAGGTCAGAACACACACATACGCACACAACGTTACAAATGTATGCCTGCATAGACTCACACAGGGCTATACAAACATACAGCCACGTACAGTATGGCTAATGCACACACTCTCTAACTGGAGTACAGTATGACTAACCAATGCACTTTCACACTGTTGCCAAAAGTTCCTAACATTCTAAGCCAGTCCAAGTTGGGCCAAACTGAGCCAAACCAGGCTGAGCAGTGAGAGAAATTCCTCCCAGTTCACTCTCTCTCAGTTCAACTCTGGGCTCTGACCCAGTAGTGAAGTATGAAAGAGCCATCTGAAATCCATCACAATCACAAGCACTGTAAATTTGCATATAGCAGACACTATATTCACTATACTATATCCATTTGTTGCATCTTTACTGTGAAAGATTGTAAATGGATAACTGCTGGGTGCACACCATTGGTATAAAATACATGTCATAGTAACTACTGCTCTGAATCTTTGAATCTTACCACAGTTATCCTCGCTGGCAATTGGAATGTGTGTTATCAGGTTTGCACTGAGACAGTCAGCCCAACAGCCAGGGGAATTGTATTGTAGTTTTTTTGCAGTATTATGTAGCAGCCCTAGTCTGTGCTGCTGTACTACACTCACAGCCTAGCTTGTAATAGCTTTGAGTTTCAGGTTATGAGCCAGAGTATTGGCATCATGTGGTGTGCCAGGCTGTGCAGATGCACCATGTACAGTCTAGCCTGTGGTCTAAAGGATTGGTGGCAAAGGGATTGACACAATGCTCTGAGGCCGTCTGTTATGACGTGCCATGGAGAGATGACACGAGTTGTGTTCATTTTGGGGTTATGAGTTGGGGTTGTGATGCTTGTAGGTGAAGAAATTGGTTGTTTCTCCCTGCGTATGTTACAATTTTGGTCGTGGGTTTATAAACATTTTCCATTCTGATCTAAACTTAGTGCATTCATTCCACCTTACATGTCATTAAAGCTTTAGAAACAAGTCTGTAAACCAGTTTGGATCATAGAGGGAATGCAGGATGTTTTCACTCTGTGGTGTGAAGAAATTGGTACAAGGCACGAACACAATCTGTTCTGTAGTAGTGTATTCATATCTGCAAGTGGATGTTTTCGGGAGTTAGAAGGGCAAAAGGAAATAGATTGGCAAACTCTCTGTGTGTTGTCCTGTTGCACTGCCTATTCTACACAGTAATGTGCATCTAAGGATTTAGGGTACCCTCCTTATGGAGAGGCAAGAATCAAGCTCTGCAAAAACATACAGTGAGAAATCACTTTAAAACAACATGGAACAGTTCAGTCCCATGTATAGTCATTCTGTTTCTTCAAGTTAAATGTAGGCTACAATTTTGTGTCTTCACCTCGTGCAGCGAGTAAAATGTCTTTTTTAACCAGTGCAGTAGCATGATAAGAGTCCCTACACATTACCGGAGCACCCACCAACAACATAGTATGTGAACACGGAGTGTATTAAAAGAGTGTTTTGAAAGACTTACCTACTGGCCCCAGAACAAGCTGCTCCATCCAAGTCGATTACCAAATGCAATCCAAGGGAAGGAGCCAATTGATGATTTATTCCAGCAAAACACGTCTTGTCTCAAGCGTCTCGATCGGCGTCACAATGTCCAGATTCAAAACAATAAGCCACTGGTTTATCAGAGCGTGGTCATCGTACCGCAATGGCAGCCTATGAAAAGTTTCTGGGTTGTAAGCTTTCATTTTTGTTTTGCAGTCGGAAAAGATACAAACAGGAACCATTCTGTCTCTCTACACTTCAAGTTGCAGGCTAGTCAGCTTTACCCGTGCCTGCACTCACTATGCGTCTTCCACCAACACACGCCCCCTGACCCCTGAGATCTGCGTAACGTTTCGATGCTGCAGGGAAAGCTGTGTGGGACATTTCACCAAATTGCCAAAAACCACAACGTATATGTGTTTTGCTGAAAAAAAATGATCATTGAGCTCCTTCCCTTTGGATTGCATTTGTTAAATGACTTGAATGGAGCAGCTCTTTTAATACACTCTGTATTCACACTGAACAACAACCGTGTTGTTGGTGCTTAGGTTGATGTGTAGGGACTCTTATCATGCTACTGCAGAGGTTTGGTGTCATCATGAGCAGTATTAGGGGTTAAAAATAGATGTTTTATTGCGTTCAACTTGCTGCCCCAAGCCGATCCGTGTTAGCCGCGGCAGGCTGTTAGCGTCTTTCCGGAAAATCTACGTTAATAGTTCATACATGAAAGAAATTGTCTCGATGGCTTATTTGATGACCTAAAAAGACCCTGGGATGATTTTACAACGGAATTTCACTTTAAGGTCCATAGCTCACAAGCAAGAGCATTATTGTATATTATGTGGTATCAACAAACAGAAACCTCCAGGGCTAAAAAAAAAAATGAAGCCAAGTGAAAGAGCCAAAAACTGCAGTTCCTTAAGTAGCCACTTCAGGCTGGCTCCAAAAGCAAGTCAAAAACAGTTTTGGTTCCCAGCTAATTTCCCTGTTCATGACAACTTTACAGGACGTTTATTTTCATACAGTACACCCAATTATATCATATTTAGGCTTAAAGTTCTGCATAAGGATATGGCCGTTTGGAGTAACAGGCGGGTGCCTTGTTGGGATGTCAGGATTAATCGATTTTGCCATTACAGGTGTTCACAACGTCACAGTTTCATAAACTTAGGAATTGTAGAAGTTACAATATCTGTTGTGTCCCGCATTGTTGTCCTGTGACTAGGAAACTTGCAAGTCATGTAACGTGTGTGCACTGGTTTGTTTTGTCTGATAAAGAGTCTTGCAACTCACCTGAAGCATTGAGGAGAGGTGCTGTAAAAATGACAAAGGGAACTGGCATCCCTGCCTTATACTTACCACATGAATATCCACTTTACTGCTGAAAAGCTACTGCAAAGGGTCCAAGACTTTGAATACTTTGAATCACCACCCTCATATGCCAAAGTCAAGGTAAAAGAAAAAAAAAACTAAGCTTGTACTAAACAGTTAAAACCCGGCCGGGAGTTACTGTTTACCTTTGTAATCTTGCAGGAATATGAAGAAGTATCTAACTCCAGTTCTGTGAGTATGTTTTCAAAATAAAGTAGGCAAGGCTTACGTGGCATATATTACATTTCTGTATGGGAATAATTGTGATATCAAAATCTCATATCATGACATCACTATTGCCATCACAGGTGGCTAGCATAGACTTTAGGCTTTGTTCTGCCTGCCTCAGCTCCATCCACGATCCGACCTCTTTGCCTATTTTTGGATAAGCAAGGAGCAGGTGACGTCAGGAACTGCCAAGATGGTGACGGTCAGAGCTTCATTTTGGCTCTAGAAACCTACAGTATGAGTGACATCATTGAGACTATACCCATATTTTATACAGTCTAAGGTTGATAAAGCAACCCAAGCATGAGCATACTCCACATGACATACCATCATTGTCCTTTTAATGAATGTATTCATAGAATGTCTCCATTACTAATCAGCAGAGAGAAAGAGCACAAGTGCACATGTTAATGCCCTGTTTGTGTGTGTTCCTGCCTGTGTGCATGTGTCGTAAACGTCAGTCTATCATCCGGCAGTCCTGCTTTCTTGTCCAAATGATCCACTACCTGCCATGTGCGCAGTTGATATTCTCCTCATCTTACTGTCATCACCTTGTACTTCCTGTTACTGTGTAGATATGCAAGGACAGTTGTGTCAGTTCGCACAGAAAAATAAATGACCTTGTACTTTCGCTCTGCATTTTCCTGCTTTGAATTCTTAATTAAAAAAATAATGATTACAAAAAAGCTCACTGTAAAAACCTTATTTCTTGGACGAACACTATGCTTTTCGCCTCATTTTACAGGGTCTGCCAGTTAAATGGATTGCTCTCATTACGAGTGTGACATGAACAAGCAGTCTGTGATGGAAAAGCCATATTTCATGCTCGGCAGACTTGTAAATGAGGGGTTGTGTGTAGTGAAGGGAGGAGATTGTCGAGTGTGCCTGTGTTTTCTGGTGTGTTAGTGTGTGGAGTTAGAGGCGATGATAGGATTTCATTAAAAGTATGTTTAGAGTAATACTTTATCTCTGTGGGATATTGTATGCTTTACTGCATAAACATGACAGAAATTAGGAAAGACTCTGTGGTTGTATGTTTACTTGCAGCACTGTGCCTTGACAAGAAATGAGCCATCATACTGTGGAAGCAACTTACACTACACCAGCAGCTGTTTATATTTTGCAGCTCTCAATTTTTTCTGATCTTCAAAATCCAATTTTCTAGCATGAAGATGTGCCATTTATATAGCAGCCCTGTTTCTAGCTTACTGCAGCCTTCCACAAAAAAAAACCAAAATGCATGTATGTCCAGCCTTTCTGCCAGACTCGGTCTATTGTGGTACAAACTGCAGCTTTAGCAAGGCTGCAGTGTTTTAAAGGAGGTCAGTATTGGCTGTGTGCCAGCGCCGGTATCTTACATAAACCAACACGGTGAGGAATGTGTCTGGGCACACTTCACAGGAAACACACACACATGTGCTACTACACAAAGAGCCAGAGGAGTATTGTTTCTTTCTGCTTGGGCGCTGTAGTGCTCATGTTCAATGCACACATACACACACAGAAACACACTTTGAAGTCGATGTTTCTCTTTTCCACATCTTGGTCTTTTTACCTTGTTCTCTGTGTGTCAAAGATAGGTTTGGATGAGAAACAGGTGCAGCAGGTTAGAAAGAGACCGTCAGCAACAGCGAGGGACAAACTATGAGTGTGGATTGTGATGGCTCACTCAGCTGTTTTGCCTCTCTCTCACTCTCCTCTTGTCAGCCGTGGAACGAGATTGAAGCCATTATTGCTACCTCAGTCCCACATCTTCTCAGCTGGTTGTGACATTATCCGTGAGTCAGGTTGTATGCAGTCTGACCATTTCCCACAGTGTGCAAATGTGCTATCACCCAGGCCTGACTGCTGCTTTAAACTCCCTCAGACCGTGGATGAAATCGATATTACAGAAGCCATTAAAACCTATAAGAGTTATTTAGTCGTCCCTGTGTCTTTCTGCAGTCTCATCTGTCTGTATTATTATCTGTCTCGCTGGGCATTGCAGTTGTGCTTGCCCCCGTATTCTTCTCTTCGCTGGCTTGAATCATTATCAGCCTGTGCTTCTCTGTCACTCATACCCCCCACTTTGTCTTTTGTCCCTCTCAATTTCAGTCTGCCTGTCTTTTCATCTATCTATCTATCTATCCATTTATGTAGCTATCTGCCATTGCCTTTCTGTCTTTACTTTGCATTCTGTCACATATCGTCTTCCTGATTCATTACCTCAGGTTGTAACTCATTTGCGACCTGGTGGCAACAGTCATATGTTTATCATATCATATCATTTCATGTTAAAAAAATGTCTTTATTTTGTAGTTTTGCCCGCTGAAAAATATTCCAATTTTGAGAGTAAATACTCAACACTGAGTAATCGCTGGTTCCTGCTTGAGATTATGGCTGTGCTGTAGTTAGAATCATGACCGACTTTTATTGGAGGGCATTCAGTTTGTGTATGTGTGTGTACTAGTGCATGATTAAGCGCTCCGTCTAGCCACTATCTAATTAGCTTATTTCCATTTGTAGTCAGTGTGATTAAATGTTTATATTATAACTGTCAAAGCAGCAGTGTTTATGTAAAGTAGGTGATCTTTCCCCTACAGTATTTGTCTTCCCTTTTGACCCCTTTATTGCTGTTTACCAAAACAGAGCTTGAAAATATTTTGAAAATATTTCTCATATTTTCACGTTTTTTTTAAATGATTATGATGTTGCTGTTGGCGTGCAACTTCAAATATATGTTTCTCTTTTTATGTTGAGTGTATTTTGTGTGTGTGTAAATGTGAGAGAGATGACTCAGTTAGCTGGTGACATCACCAGCTAACTGCATCTGCAGAGAGGCACATCCCCCATATACACCTCCCCACTCGCATGCACTCATATATTCAGTGGTCAAAGCTGTCAGTATCATGGTGGATGTGTATTTCTATACTTACTGTGGGCTTCCAGCTTTCAGCTATAGATTATTGTGCTTTCACGTGCTTTGGTTGCTGCATTTCCATTTGCTGCATTGCTATAATGAAATTGTCTTGAATACTATTTTTGCTTTTTTGTTTTTATTTGGAAATCATAAAGTTATTCCATGATGCAGAGATATATAATTTGCAATGTCCCTGTTAACCAAGCATGAATACATACACTATAAATAATAGTACATAAAACAATGCCATATTAACAGTCATCCTACTATGTGTTATAACTATAACTATGTGTTATAAGAAAATATGTCAATATTACACATACATCACACATTCCTTATTACAATCAGTGGACCAGCTTAATGAGCTTCACTGGAATTGTTGTTTTTTTATGATTTTACATGATTGATTAAAAATGAATCAGTAAGTCTGCAGAATCTGCAGAACAGCAACCTTTGAAACTCTGGAGCTTTTGTGAAGCTATAAAAAGACAAAAATAATGTTACTTTTTTTAATTTTTACTTTGATGAGCAGACAGTAAAACTCCTTCTAAACTAATGACAATACCATTGCTAGACTTTCCATAATTGTTTAGTAGTTTCCAGACCTATAAAGTCACTCTCTTTGATCCTCATTTTGGTCCACTGTTATAAGTCAACAAACTAATTTAATTTACTACAAAATGAAAGTGATGCTTTTATGAAATGCAGCCAAATTAAATGGTATTGTCCAAGGTATACGTCAACAGTTATTGTATAGCAATGTTGTCTTTTATACCGTATGTTAAAGAAAGTTGACCGGCTTGTTAAAGAGCTTTTTTTCCCCTCATTGGCTGTACACAATATGTTTGAGAGGCTAGGTTGAGGTCATCTAACATCAAACAAGCAGTGTGCTGGGTCAGTTAAACTTAAGCATTAACACTGACCAACTCAGTGCATGCTAAATATATAACACGCTGCTGGCCACACTGGTGTGAAATTACAAATGATGATTAAGATTGATGTAACAGTTGTCAGTCTGATGATCAACTGGCTGTTTCCATTTGTCTTTTATTATTTTATTTCGTTTGTGAGCCTCCTGACCTGGTGACCCCTCTTGTTTTTCTCTGTTTCAGGGTTTCATCGCAACGAGGATATGAAGGCCATTGACGTGCTTCCTATCCTCAAGGAGAAGGTCGCCTTTCTCTCAGGTCAGATATACAGTGCACTTTTTTTAATGAAGAGGAGTAATTATAGGAGCTATTCTATCCCTGTATTGCTGTAGAGACCTTGCATGTATGTGTTTGCACGAAATGCATGAGGTGAGGTGAAGTTATCAAGATCATTTTCACAAAACTGGGAGTTTTGTCAGCCCATCAGAAAAACAACTTTTGTTTCAGCTCAAATATAATAAATGTAATATAATCTTTAGTTGTTAATTTAAAGATTTTCATCTAGTTAATTGTCTGTAAAGTTATAATCTATCAAAGATTGAGTTAAAACAATGGTGATTGATTATATGAGCCATGCATGAAAGCACTTGTTGTATCTTTGTCAAGTACTGTATTCCAATCTGTGTGTCGACATAAATGCACCGCCATGTTAGTGACGCTGCTCACAGCGGTTGGTCTGCTGGTGGAGCTCGTCACTGCCAGTTTTGCTGCATTCACTTGTAATCGGAAGTCGGGAACTTCCAACCTCTGAGTCAGGCTTGTAGTAAGGGAAGAAGTGTAATAGAAACATGTGTGTGTGTGTGTGTGTGTTGTGAGGTCATGAGAGGTTTTTCTTTGCAGCAGGCGGGGTGTAGGGCAGACAACAGCCAAACGTGGTTGCAAGCAGCAGAGGGTTTTTATTTTCGAGCACTCTTTCCAAAAACAGCTCAATGAAAAATAGTAGTTTAAACTCAAAACGCTTAACAAGCAAGCAAACAAAAGTGCCTTCTTAAGGCCTTGACAACTTAGCTTTTGAATCTCAGTCTCTCTTCACAAACACGCTTCCTCGCTCTCTGTCTCTGCTGCACCCTTTGTTCCCTTAATGCTTGAGCACCTGCCTTAATCAAGGGACTGAGGCATTTGCACCTGTCCGCGCGATGCATTCTGGGACATGTAGTTCGGGCGGCGGCCATCTTGTCGTCCGATAGCCCCTTCTGTAGAGGAATATAGCGCCCCTCTACCACACGTCCCCTTGTGATGCCACATATCCCTCCTCCCGGGCCTGACGTCCTCGGCAGGGCGAATGAGGACCAAAAGGCATCACGGCGGGACAGGGCATCTGCATTCCCATGGCGTCGTCCTGGTCTGTAAACAACAGCGAAGTTAAACGGTTGGAGCCCTAAAAACCACCTGGTCACCCTACTGTTCGTCTCTTTGTTTTTAGCCATCCATTGTAACGGTGAATGATCTGTAACCAGAGTAAACCTGCTTCCCAATAAGTAGTATCTGAGTGTTGCCAGGGCCCACTTTATTGCTAAGCACTCTTTCTCAACTGTGGCATAGTTCTTCTCTCTTGGCAACAATTTCCGACTCAAGTAAAGAACTGGGTGTTCCTCACCTGCATGGACCTGGGATAGGACAGCACCTAGACCCACCTCAGAGGCATCTACCTGAACCCCGAATTCCCTACTAAAGTCGGGGGCCACGAGGACCGGTTTTGAGCACAATGCCCTCTTCAGGTTCTCAAAGGCGTCGTCCGCCGCCGGCGTCCATTTCACCATCCGGGAGTGTTTCTTTGTCGTCAGATCTGTGAGAGGAGCGGCTATCATAGCAAAGTTGGGGATGAACCGTCTGTAGTAGTTTGCAAGGCCTAAAAATGATCTCACCTGCCTCTTTGTCAAAGGCTTTGGCCACTCCTGTATGGCAGCAAGCTTCGCCTCCTGAGGTTTGACCAGGCCCCGGCCGATGGTATACCCTAGGTAGTTCGTTTCATTGTATGCCAGCTTGCATTTCTTGGGGTTCGCCGTCAAGCCTGCTTGTCGGAGGGAATCCAGGACCATCTGTACCCGAGGCAAGTGGCTTTCCTAGTCCGGGCTCTGGATCACCACATCATCTAAATAGGCAGATGCATATTCTTTGTGAGATTTTAATACCTGGTCCATTAAACGTTGGAAAGTGGCGGGGGCCCCACATAACCCAAATGGCATCCTCCTGTACTGCCACAGGCCTCCTGGAGTGGCAAAGGCTGTCTTCTCCTTCGAGTCCGCTGCCACAGGAACCTGCCAGTACCCTTTTGTAAGATCCAGAGTAGTTATGAATCGGGCATTACCAAGACTCTCAATGAGCTCGTCAACCCGCGGCATGGGGTAGGCATCGAACTTAGACACAGCATTTACTTTCCTAAAGTCATTACAGAAACGTATCGTGTTGTCAGGTTTGTCTGCCAGGACTATAGGACTGGACCAAGCACTTTTGGACTCTTCAATTACCTTCAACTCCAGCATTTTCTTCACCTCCTCCTCAATCAGCTTCTTGCGTGCCTCCGGTACCCGATATGGTCTTTGGTGCACCACTTCTCCAGGTTGTGTGTGTATTTCATGTTCCACTAGATGTGTGCAACCTGGGAGGGATGAAAAAACATCCTGGTTGCTGTCCACCAGCTCCCGTGCTTGCTGTAGTTGGTGAGGGGAAAGATCAGGACCAAACTGCACTGCATCTCGAGCAACTTCACTCGTCTTCCTGGGGGAACAAACAGTGAACAGCGCCTCTCTATCATGCCATTTCTTTAAGAGGTTAACATGGTATATTTGCTCACCTTTCCGCTTTCCAGGTTGTCTCACTCTGTAATTGACTTCGCCCACTCTTTCAACGACCTCAAACGGTCCCTGCCAAGTAGCCAAGAATTTGCATTCCACCGTGGGTACCAACACTAAAACTCTGTCCCCAGGTTTGAATTCTCTAGGTTGAGCTGCTCGGTTATAGGCTGCACTCTGATCCCGTTGTGCCTTTTCCATGTGCTCTTTCACAATTGGATATACGGTGTTCATTCGTTCACGCATTGCCCCCACATGTTCAATCATGGTTCTATGGGGACAGGGTTGCTCCTCCCAGGTTTCTTTGGCAATGTCTAGCAGTCCCCTTGGTTTGTAAGAATACAGCAAGTCAAAGGGTGAGAAGCCTGTGGAGGACTGTGGGACCTCTCTTACTGCAAATAAGAGGTAGGGGAGAAGCTGGTTCCAGTTTCTTCCATCTTCCCTAATGGCCTTTCTCAGCATTGCCTTGAGAGTTTGATTGAACCTTTCCACTAACCCATCAGTTTGTGGATGGTACACTGAGGTTCGGATTTGTTTCACTTGCAGCAGAGCACACAATTGCTGAGTAACTCTGAACATAAAAGGACTTCCTTGATCAGTAAGAATTTCTTTTGGCAGCCCTACTCTACTGCTGAAAATGAATAATTCTTTAGCGATTTGTTTGGCATTAGCTTTTCTTAGGGGGATGGCTTCTGGAAACCTGGTAGCGTAGTCCACCAGAACGAGGATGTATTGATGGCCCCTAGCACTCTTGGGGAGGGGGCCCACAATATCCAGCCCCACCCTCTCAAAAGGGGTTTCTATAATGGGCAAGGGAATGAGGGGATTCCTGTACATCGGCTTTGGAGCTGTGACCTGGCACTCTGGGCAACTGCGACAATAATTCTCTACTTCCCTGTGAACTCCTGGCCAAAAGAACCGCTGCAATATTCGTTCCTTGGTTTTCTCCACCCCCAAGTGAGCCCCTAATAAGTGAGTGTGAGCTAACTGCAGAACTGTGGGGCGGTGAGGTTTGGGAACAAGGAGTTGCTCGACCACTTTGTCATTATTTTTAGTTACCTGATACAACAGACCATTCTTAACAGCAAAGTGTGGGTAGGAAGGGGTTGTCCTGGCGCCTACCAAAGCTCCCTCTAAGACCTGAACATTTTTTAGGGCATTACCCAGGGTGGGATCTTGTATTTGAGCTGTTCCAAACTGACCTTTAAGGGGTGGTGTCACTCCAACATCCACAGTCTCATTTTCACTGGGCACGGGCTGCGGTTCTGAGTCGGCAGTCTCCCCGGGTTCTGACTCCCCGCCCCTAGAGTCCACTGCAAAAACTTGAGCTACAGTGGGTGGGGAAGAACATTGCTTGGTTAGGTTAACCCAGACTTCACTCATTCGACTAACTTGAGACTTACGTTTTCGAGGATCCCGGTTGTGCTTCTTTTGGGCTTCCCCCCACAGCATGGAGAAGGCTGGACAGTCTCGACCAATCAAAACAGGGACAGGAAGTGTCTTGACTACACCCACTTCAACATTGAATGACCCCTTAGTTGTCTTCAGTCTCACCACGGCAGTTGGGTACTCACGGGTGTCCCCATGGACACAAACAGGAACCGATTCACCTTGAGCAAAGTGCGATGCCTCCAACACAGCCTCCTGGACAAGGGTCCGAGCACTTCCTGAATCAAGCAAGGCTTCCACATCACATTGGTTGACTGTTACTGGGCAGGTCGGTCTCTGGTCTCCCATCTCCCCAAAGAGGTCAGCAAAGTGCACTTGAGGGCTGCTTGAAGACCCCGCTGTGGGCATCGGCTCATCTGACTTTTCACACTGCCACGAGATATGGCCCAACTCACCACAGCGATAGCACTGTCGAGATTCAGGGTTCGGGAATCTATTGGACTGAACAGGTTGACTAAACCCTCTTCTCTGTGAGCTAGAAGGAGAACTATCGGGCTTGGTCTCTTTTTGGTGGACCCAGCTGGGCCGAACGGGGATGGAGGCTGAGGGTTCTTTACTGGGAAGTCGGAGCATATCAGAGGCTGCCTGATACTGCTCAACCGCTTCTACTAACTGCATAGCTGTTGTTAGTTTCTGCTGACTGATTATCCTTTTTGCTTCATATGGCAGAGCTCTCAGGTAACGGTCCATCACAAGGGTTTCCACAAGGGCTACAGAGCTGTTCTTTTCAGGTTCTAGCCACCTCTTGGTCACTCGAATTAATTCATGCATTTGAGCACGGGGTGTCCCCCCCCCTTATAACTCCAATTATGGAAACGCTGTGCTAAGCTAAACTTGGTAAGGCCATGACGGCTGAAAATCTCTTCCTTTAGCTTGTCATAGTCTTGGCCAATGCTAGCCTCCACATCTTGAAATGCCTTAAGAGCCTCACCTGAGAGAAATGGGGCCAAGAGCCCTGCCCATTGTGCCTTCGGCCATCCCTCTCGAGTAGCAGTAGTCTTGAATGCATGGAGGTAAGCTTCCACATCATCAGTGACTCCCAACTTTGGAATGAAATTCCCTGCTTTGGGTTTTGGCTTAGTTTGTCGAAGCTCCAGTTCCTTGAGTTGATTTGCCTTTACTTGCTGTTGCAGCAAGGCCGCATTGGTTTCTTGCTGAGCCCTTTGGGCCTCCACCATCATCTGCAGTAGCTGCTCCATGTGGGCTTGGGATTCCCTTGTGTGAAGTCCTGAAAAAGTTCCGCCAAGTCTTCAATATCTTCGGTTTTAATCATCCGTCTCTATGCACCTACCGCCCGCATTCTCCACCATATGTGAGGTCATGAGAGGTTTTTCTTTGCAGCAGGCGGGGTGTAGGGCAGACAACAGCCAAACGTGGTTGCAAGCAGCAGAGGGTTTTTATTTTCGAGCACTCTTTCCAAAAACAGCTCAATGAAAAATAGTAGTTCAAACTCAAAACGCTTAACAAGCAAGCAAACAAAAGTGCCTTCTTAAGGCCTTGACAACTTATCTTTTGAATCTCAGTCTCTCTTCACAAACACGCTTCCTCGCTCTCTGTCTCTGCTGCACCCTTTGTTCCCTTAATGCTTGAGCACCTGCCTTAATCAAGGGACTGAGGCATTTGCACCTGTCCGCGCGATGCATTCTGGGACATGTAGTTCGGGCGGCGGCCATCTTGTCGTCCGATAGCCCCTTCTGTAGAGGAATATAGCGCCCCTCTACCACACGTCCCCTTGTGATGCCACAGTGTGTGTAGGGATTTAATAGGGTAACATATAGGGCACGGACTGGAAGTAAAGAGGTGAATGTGTGTCAATAACGAGGCCAACGAGGCCGCTAGAAACAATGTATCTCAAATCTTACGGACTATGACTAGAAGAACTTTTTAGAGTTCCAAAGTTATACTCTTTATCAGAATAATGACAAAAACAGTCACAAGACTTTGTGCTTAAAATACATGCTAGTGTAGGTGAGAAAGTGTCCCTTTAATGCCACAACAAAGCAGCTTGCGGATGGGAATTTAGGCTTCTCTTTCTGGGACTTAATTTGCTGGTTAATAAAGTGTTCCCACTTATTCATCTCAACTGCTTCTGACTTGTCATGGTGTTGACCTGACCTTTACCCCTTGAGTGTTAACTGCCTGGGCATTGCCATAATTGGGAATTAGAGAGCATGTTTTTCTCTGCACATTATTAGTCAGTGTTGTTTCTCACTGCAGTCTGACTGAAAGGCTATTACTAGTCTTGTCATCGTGAGACTAATTTGACCCCTTACTCTTTAATTTGACTCAGTATGATTTATTCTAAGCTGGTACTCATACAAATTTGCTACTGTCATCTCAGAGCTCTACTGCACTCACTTACAGTACACTATATCTTTTTGGGGTGGTATTCTGCAAGTGTGGTCCTATGTGAAGCATTCCTCTTCCTTCATGCCGTAAAGGGAGTTCATACCTGGTGGCAGACAGAATTACATAGTGAAAGCAAGACTCATAGGGAACCATACTAAATGCGTGCTGTGCCCTTTTTCTATAGCCATTACATTGTGCAATCAACATTTACTTCATAGTGATAACAGAAATGTTAATGATTGCCACTTAAGTACATAGAAAAAATATTATTGACACCACTCTTCCCTCTCCTTTTGCTGGCATTAGCGCTGCTATAGCCATGCTAAAGTATATGAGCATTATCTACATGGAAAGTACCATGTCGGTGTTTTATTTCTATTCAAAGGTGGCAGAGACAGACGCGGAGGACCCGTTCTCACCTTTCCAGCACGAAGCAACCATGACAGAATACGACCTGAAGACCTGCGCAGGCTCATAGCCTACCTGGCTACTATTCCAAGGTGGGAGAAAAGTACTTGGACACACTTATATGCATATGCACTGACTTATGGACCCTGTTCTTGATCCTGGATTAATTTGAAACAGACTCCTCCTCCCAGCCTCTATATGCAGTCACACTCGCACACATATCATCGCTTCCTTTGTGTCAGACTTTCCCACCTTGCTTTGATTTAAAATGCTGAAGCATAACCTGAGGCTACAATGAGCTGGGATGGTTTTATTTTGGATTCTCTGTGAAGATTCAAGTTTCCCCCTCCCCCATTTCCTCCTATTCCTTTTATGTAGGTTACCACTCGTTCCTTTTCTCCTCTCTCTAACTCTGCTACTGATAACATCCAGTTAGTGTGGGTCAGGTCAAATAAGACAAAACTGTCTTCTATATATATATATATATATATATATATATATGGCAGTTTTTTCTTTTCTGTCAGTCTCATAAATGTGTTGCCTTTTCTTCACTGTTTCCCTGTTTGCAGTAGCCACATGATGTTCTCGCAGAGTTGTACTCCATTGCACTCTGTAGCTCTGTGCATGCTGATGTTCAAGTCAAGAAGCGCTTTTCCTTCACATTTAGCACTTCGCCCCAGGCTGTTCTGTTTGGAGTCAGTTGTGATGAGCTTGGAGGGAAGCTCGCACTCTTCTGTTCTGCTACTTCTGTTCCACCATCCACCCCCCCCCCCCCCCCCCCTTGCTGTGCTTTGTATTGATTTACAGGTTGAGTGCTTTGAGTCTCTTTCACAGAAGAGTTTGGAGATTTGTCTTGAGGCGAGAGGTGGTCCACACCAGTTACTGCAAAAAATGTGTCCAGGTTTCTTCAAGGCACCTTCAGGGCTTTCTGGGAAGTGCTGGGCAAAATAAGAAATAGTAAAGGTCTGCATATATTTTAGTCAGTATAATAAATAAATGACAAGTAGCTTGCTCTCAATCAGGAAACACTGGTCTCAGTTGGTGTATTAAAACCTCCAGGCCTCCAAGGGAGGGGTGGCATTGTGTTAAGAGGTAAGACTCGAGAGGAGAATAGATCTGTCAGAGGTGGCCAGCCATTTTTGGGCTCAGAAGGAACCAAGTGCCAATCATTTAGAAGTTCTGTCTTTCCCCTTTCTCTCTTACATCTCTCTCTCTCTTACATCTCTCTCTCTCTCTCTATCTGTCTGTCTCTCTCTCTCTCTCTCTCTGTCTCTCTCTCTCTCTCTCTCCCTCCCTCCCTCCTCTACACGGTTTTTCTTTACCCATTTGGCCACATATCTGTTTTCAGAAAGAGAGGTCAGAGTGAGTTAGAGCAGGAGGGCCTGTTTCTGTATCCTAGCTAGACACATTCAGATTAAAGCTTTTAACACCGAGAAACAACCTTTTATGGACTTATACAGCAGCAGGACTCCTGGTAAGCAGCAGTGGAAATTTCAACGCTTGAATGTTTTAACTATTTTTTTTCCTCCCCAGATGCTCTGGAGATTTGCATGGGATCTTTGTACTTTAAATCTTGTTGGCATCTTTGCCGTTTGATTTTTTTGCAATGAAGCTTTGTTTTATTTTGTGTATAGGGGCTCTATTTCTGTTACAAGTGCAGTGACAGTGGTGTGACTCAATAGTTTGACATTGTTTCTTTTAGCTTATCCAGTTTTGTTCAGTCTAAAATCAATCACTGATCATCTGATTGCCTTGTTCATTTGTTCTTTATCCCAGGATCTGACCTCTTTATTTATGTTTTTTGCAGTGAGGAGGTGGCAAGACATGGCTTCACAGTCATTGTAGACATGCGTGGTTCTAAATGGGACAGCATCAAACCTCTGCTAAAGATCCTCCAGGAGTCTTTCCCGTCTTGTATCCACGTTGCCCTCATCATCAAGCCAGACAACTTCTGGCAGAAGCAGAGAACCAACTTTGGCAGCTCCAAGTTTGAATTTGAGGTTTGTGACACTCTACTAACTACTTCTAATACATCAAACTAATTATTTTAACATTTCCAGCCTGATTTTGTTGTGGATGTTGTACATGAACCCTTAGTATTATAGCTTGCTTTTGAGTGTACAGGATTCTAATTATTTTTATTGTTTTCTGCAAAAGATGGAGATATTGGTAGTGCTCATTACATCAATACACTATTATATATATTATTAAGTTTAACAATTTGCTGTAAGCTATAGGAGTTCTTGTTAGTTTAGCATAGCCATCGGCCTTAATTCATCAGCTCTAGTGGGACTGCTGCTCAGTGATAGTGCCACTGTTCTGTCCCATGTGGGCATGTGATGGTGGTATATTTAGTCCTGACCCAGTTACTATGGGAACAGGATATATAGGACATGGTGAAGCATTTCAGGGCAACAGTAGTAAGTTGGTTTTGGACATGTCACTTGGGTTTTTTTTTATGATGTCAAGCATGTTCTGTATATAAGTATTCACAATGATAAGCAGGAGGTCAGTGGATTGAGTCTCTGGCTGCAGAGTTCTTTATAAGCAAAGTGATCAAGATGTGTTTTCTACCTCATCAAGTAATTTTGAGTTTTCTCAACTGGTGCTCATTATCCAACAGTACAAGATGATGTTTTTATTGCACTGCTCCCTGCTGCTAACGTACATTCCCCACTTCAAACTACAACTACTCCTGTTAGTGTACCTCCCCATCAGAAGCTCTTCCTTCAATCAAGTTACAAAAAAACCCTCCAGTTATTATAGCAGTTGTACCGAAATGCACCCAGAAAGACTCCAACCAAAAATGTCCCCGTTTATTTTGTTTTTTCATTGTGTTTCCCTTGCTAGTGAACCTTAGTAGTGTCTGTATTTATTTCTTAAGAGTTTATATCGGTGTATTTCAATCTTATTAATGATAACATGAAAGCTGCTTAAAATGTCTGGAATGTTTTTTTTTGGTCACCCCACCTATCTAAACAGTAGACATGTGGAGCCACTGACTCTGCACAGTCTTCTCAGTAATCTAGTCAATAGGTTTGACAGAAGGACATATGTTGACAAGTTAACATTTGATTTGTTTGGAGTATTGAGATAATAATGACAGAATGTGATGATAATTAAATTGTCTTTTTCTCTCTACTGTTCGCTTCTTTTCTTTGTCTGCATTCACCACTCTTTCACTTGCTCGGTCTCTTTATTGTCACTTCCGACTTGTGCCATATACACTCACCCATACCAGACGGTGATGGTCTCCTTAGAGGGTTTATCCAAGATTGTGGACCCATCCCAGCTGACGGCTGACTTTGAGGGCAGCTTAGAGTACAACCATGATGATTGGATTGAGGTTTGGATACTTTCTCTTATGTTGTGTTCTTCAGCACTTTTAAAGTCACACAGAAAAACATCAGCCTTTGACTTTGCTTTTTTGTGCTTTATTAAGTAAATAGCTCTGCTCTTCTCATTAGGACTTTATCAACGACCCTTGTCTTTTACCAATACCTGTAGTGTTTTTATTTGGAAAATTCAGGTCACTTTTAAAATTCATTCCAGGTGCGGCTGTCATTTGAGACCTTTGCCAGCGATGCAGCACGGGCACTGTCACGGCTTGAGGAGCTCCAGGAAACTTTGTCCCAGCGTGATCTCCCGCGGGACCTGGAGGGGGCTCGGCGGCTCATGGAAGAACATGCAGCGCTGAAGAAAAGGGCCACTAAGGCATCGGTGGAGGAGCTGGATGCGCAGGGACGAAGGCTGCTACAAAGGCTACAAACTGCAGGAGGTGGTAGTAGCAGTGAAAGCGGGTATGGTAACCGCAGTGGTGGAGCTAGTGGAGATTCCAACGACCATCATCACGGCTTCCATGTGCATGCGGACGCACACAACCTAGTAGCCAAAGTGATGGGTTTGTTGGAAAAGCTGCATGGGACACGCCAGAATCTGCAGCAGCTGTGGCACATGAGGAAACTGAAGCTGGACCAGTGTTTCCAGTTACGTCTGTTTGAACAGGACGCAGAGAAGGTCAGAGTGCTATTCCTTTGTATTCCATACTATTATTTATCCATGAAATTTACACGATGGTTTATACCATGTAGATTTTAATTGGTGCCCCACTGCCTCCTAATATTCTTTACCCTTGGTGTTTCTATGCAGTTTATTTCTCGATATAAATATTTCAAGCTGCACAGGAGCTAATATGATGCGTGAGCATGAATGCATGTCAGTCTTCGGGGGATATTTGAAAACATTACATTAATCCAGACATTCAAATCCTCAGAACAACTTTTATCCCTGTGTATCCAAGATTAGTGAAGCTGGGAATGTTTATAGACATGGACTAAAACTACTGACCAGTGTTGACAGAAGGTTAATCTATAATATCCGAATAATATACTGTATATTCTCATGTTTTTGACCACTGTGGATTTTTTTATTTAAAAAGCTTTTTTGGTAGTATGAGATTGAGTTTGTTATGTTTTTTGTGTACTCAAACCCTATTTTATATCTTGGTCAAATATTATCCGAGCTGTGCATTTGTTTGCATGAAAACAGAGAGGAAATTAATGTGTGTGATTGTGTGCCTGTATTCGGTCAGTGTTTCAGAGAGTGATGTTGTGTGCCTGAAGCTTGGAAATGTAACAATATGAAAGTGTGCAGAGCTGGAGGCAAATGCAGAGCTGTAATTAGACACACCTTTTCCGTACACCAAACATGTAGAGAGAGGAACACAGAACACAGAAAGAACACATTGCCACATAAATGAAGCGTAAGGCTTAGTTGACACCACATGGACCCACAGACAAACACAAACAGAGCTTGTTCTTTTGTTCTTACTTAGTACAGAGGAGCTTTAAGGTGACTTCCTTCTAGCAATCAGTGCAGTGATGAAAGGTTTTGGCTAATTACAAACAGCAAACTAGAAAAGTGCATTCAGTAGAGTATAGATCTCCACCAGGTGTGTCTACCTCTCTTCTTTTTGGTTTCCCACAGGACACACACAGCAGTCTCCTGGGTGAAAGGCATGTTTCTGTTTGACCCAGCCATGCACCCCCATATCCCCCTCCACCTCCCAAACAAAGAAGAGCCAAATCTCACTCATTTGTCTGTCTCAGCTCTGTTAAGGCCAAAATACACCAACAAATGTGGACAGGACAGTTCCTGTTATCAACCTTGCCTTACCAAAACTTATCCCTGCCATAGCGTGGCAAAATGGCAACAAAGCTGACAAAAAGGGGATTTATTCAACTAATTTCATGTGTAATTTTAGTCGATTATAACATACCAGTTGTGGAATTAGTCTGCAGATGCTCCGGTTCAAAATGAGACCAAACTTTCCTATGAATGTCGTTTTTGAGCCACAACAAGAGGCTAAATGTGTCCTGCAACAGACAAAGTAGGGCTTGTTTTTAACTTAGCTGATTGTCAGAAATGCCTTTTACTACTGAAGTAGTTGTTGATCACTTGCGGACAGAAGAGTAAAGAGTCAGCAGTCAATGATAGTATAAAACAGTAAATAGAAATGTTTTCCAATAATTGTGAAGCATCACAACTGCAGTATACAGTAAAGCATGTGCACAAAAATAGGCTAATGTGTCTAGTAGTATGCGAGTTAAGCTGTGAAAAGATACAAACACGACCGAACACATGATCTCCTATGGGCCTACACCATGCAGAGGTAACCACAGGCCCTCTCCTATTCTCACTGCTGTTGCTGTGAGTAAACACGAGATGGAAAGGCCCTTTTCATTTGTAGTGCATTCTGTATGACTAACTGCATTTTCTCTCCCTCTTGCGTGTCTAGATGTTCGACTGGATCATGCACAACAAGGGGCTTTTTCTCACCAGTTACACAGAGATTGGAGGGAACCACCAGCATGCTGGAGAGCTGCAGACCCAGCACAACCACTTTGCCATGAACTGCATGGTAAGACATTGTCTTTGTCTCTGTCGTGATCTCACACATGCATAGAAAAGCGCTCGGACACAGGCGAAGCAGTCACAAACTATTATCATTACTGTCATTCACAGTAACAAGCTAAGGCCTCCCACCACTGTACAGTCCCCCCACACACATACATGCACCTCCTATTTTATCCCAAACCATCCTCTCCCTTGGGTTATGACTTGTCGTGGACTGATACATTCTGTCCTGCTACTGCATCCCTCATATTATTCAGCTGTTTTCCACTCCGCCTTATCTCTGCTCCCTCTGTCATGTCATGTCACAGTGCTGTTCCCATAATTGACCCATATTACCTCCCTACCCCTCTGCTGCTCTGCTTTCCCTGCCCTGACGTGCCTTACTGTAGTCTGTGGAGCTCTGCTGCAGACTGATTGGTGTGACTTAGGACAATATATTGTATCGACTCTGCAGTCTTACAGTGCTCTGCTAGTGCACTGCTAGTTCTTATCAAAACCTTTAAAGGGAAAATACAACGGCTTTTTGTGGATGTCTAATTAGTGCAGATGGTACATGTAGTCCATTGAATAAGTTAATTCCCCAGTGCCTGCTATATCGACACTGGTGGAGCTGTGCCGGACGTGCTTACATGTACAAGAAAGCATTGCACACCAGTTGTGAGATTGCAAACAATCGCTCTCTAAGCTTTCTTAGACTAAATACACGAAATATACTCATAAAATGTCATAAGAAATATTCTTTCACATAAAGAGTGAAATGCAACCATAATGTTACACCGCCTGAGTTCAAGTTTCTCTCTTCCACTGCACTAAGTCTCGTAAAACACGATTCACTCAAACTGGACGAAATAAAACAAAATATACCACTGTTCCAAAAATCACAAACTCTGGTTCGGTCGAAATAAATTCTCAATTTGGAAGATGTTACAGTATATTGTACCACCAGCTGTACTCGCCATCGCCCCCCGCTGTCTCTCTCTGCCATACTGACTGTCTGCGGAGCAGCTGCCAGGTACACAGCGGCTTTCACTCCACCCTCAGAGGCAGACCATTATATTGGCAAAATACGACAAAAATCAATGGAAAATCTTTCTGTTGATTCTCTTCTCCAGGTAATTTTCAGAAACCTGAAGGAGTCTCCAGCACATCTTTGTCCAAGTGAGAAGTAAAACTTTCATGCATAGTAATTAACACATAGCTCTCTCCGTATTGTCTGCGGTGACATGGTCCAACAAAGACAGCTTACGCTGACATTTATTCAGCAGAATTATTCAGTTTCTTTTGACATCGGATGTTGATTTGAGCAAAGGCACAGTCTGTCATTGTTTGTTCACAGCTAACAAATTTTCCCTTTAACCCCTAATGGTTTTTGGGTTCTTTAGGCTACGACGAACCATACATTGCCCTATATTGTCACATTTTTCTAATCACAAATCATTAGTGTCAATCACATTGAATCTATCAAGAATGTACAGGATGCACAATTTGTGTTGGACTGAAATTGGCTTCAAAACTATTGTAAAAAAAACAAAATACATATAATGACAACAGAAACAACCACAGGAAAACATGGTGTATCACACATATTTCACTTTTAACATCAAACAGTAACTATTGTTGGTGTGACAAAAGGGTAGCCAAGGAGGAGAGTGTCACAGTGTCCCTGGTGGTAATAACTATGCGCATTGAGTGGTGTCAACATCCGGTCCCAAAGGCAGCTTCAGGTACCACCCAAAACCAGTTTTGTTAGCACTGTAGGTTGAAATGAACCAATAACCAGAGACAACAGGAGTAGAAAGGATAGATGGCACTGCAGTATTAACACACACATACAGTATTCACAATACAATGGAAATATATACACAGTCGGGTACACCCTCTCCACCCATTCTTCCACAGGAAGCAACATTTCCCCTTCCTGTTGCCTGCATGGCTGATTGGAAATACATAGTGTCAGGGTGTGTGCGTATTTATATACATTCATGTAGATATGCTATATATATATATATATTTGAAATTTTATGAAGAAAAAAACAAGATGAAACAACACAATTACCTGTACAGTTGTGTTCCAGTTTCCTCTTACGTCTAAACTTTGGCATTACTTTAAAGATGTGCTGTTGCATCAAAATTGTTAAATTTGCAATATTGTATCGGCATGGAAATTCATTTGAGCTTTTATCATCTTTAAGTTAAAGATTTAAAACAAATGCTAATGGTGACTGTTTGCAATTATCTAAGTTACAATGTTCCATGCACAATACAATAGATGGAGTTATGTTACTTTTATGCCCCCTATGGGAAACACTTAACAAATGCAGTTTTGGCAATGGAGGAGTTTCTCAACCCAACTAACAGTTCAAGATCTGAGATTTCTACCACTACCATTTTACACCTAGTGAGACAGTTTGTGGGTTGGCTACTACGTCGCAATTGTGAGAAAAGTGTAGATTTTATTGGCTTTACAAAGTTGGAAATATTTTTTCACACGTAAATAATTGTAATATTACTAATTTCATTTATTAGTGGACTTCTTTAAACTGCCTTGTACAGTTTGTAGTTGGACATAATGAAATTTATAGATGAATTGTTAAAAAGTAGGAATATAAATGGTAGACACAGAACACAATACATCACACCTGTAATAGCACAAAATAACCCTGAAAACATACTGTAAGAAATAATAAACAAATTACTAGACCTGCAAGCAGGTATCAATGGGGTCCAAGCCCCCCGTGCAACTCGGGCCTGGCAACCTGCAGAATCGAAGTAATTCGGACCCGCAGGTCCATGGGCATGACTCAAGTCTCAGCTTGAATGCAGCACAGATTGTAGTTTGAAAAAGAAAGTGTAGGTATTTTTAATAAGTATATATTGTGTTTGTTCTGATAATGAGACATAGGTTTAGGGAATGTGTGGATGTAAGATTGTTTTGTGTACAAGGTATGATGCGGGAGTTGCAGGCAGCAACACGTTCAACTTGATAATAGCGTCACCTGCTAGTGGACATGTCTTTTTCGGTGTCTGCCGTGCATACAGGGGTCTGAACCAAAGTTCAAAGTCTACTTGCATAATGTGTAGGGTGTGGGCTGCAGTATGAGTTTTACCGATGGAAAAAGATAAAAAGATAAATAAAATTTTTGTGAAAACAATAGGGCTCCCAGCACCACTAGTACTGGGAGCCACGCTGCTGCTTGCATCGAGTTGCCCCAGCCCTCTCGGGCTTATACCCCTAATAACACGGTTATGCATATACGATCTGAACAAGTGTTTGTCCCTTTACGTAGTAGTTACATCCATCATGTCTGGTCTCAGGCTAGTTGTGTTTGTAGATGAGCTTATATTCCGAGTCATTTCTGTCTTCAGGGAGGTATTTGTGCAGTTACAGCTGAATGGGATGCTGCAGGCTACTTCTTTTAAGGTTTCGCTAACTAGATGTAATAATTCCTCTTTCATTTGCTCCTGTGAAGGCAAACAAAGTTATTAACTAAGATTATGTCAATTTATAGCCATGACTTTTCCATACTGTATTTATCACACACATACAGACAAATCCGCAAAGATATTCCTCACCTTAAGCACAAAATCTTTTCGTATGCACAGGTCATACCCAGTGGAACAGTTAAAGTTGTCTGCGCTGGAAACGTTGCATAATGGTCTGGGGTGGTTTCTCAGATTGTCTGTTAGGATGAACAACAATTTAGTTTTAAAGAACTTGTTTGACTTTGATTGGAAATGGTATAAATAAAATATTTGATCAATTTTGTTTTCTTATTTCTTTCTTGCACACTTTGTTGAAAAGAAATCCTTCTAAATTTCTAGCTTTGATCATATGTTCTTTGGCCACTCACCTATTTCCTCTTTCAACTTATGATTTTCCTTATGTAGACACTCAGCCATTCTCATGTGAATCTCAGACAATCTGTTATCTGTTGTAAAAGAGATGTAAATGTTTCTTGATTAGATCTTATATTTACACACACATTTCATACATGTACATATATTGTTTAACCTGTCCACCTTTTGCTATATTTTGTCACAGGTTGGGATTTGATAAAAGAAAGTTTACACTCACAGAAGAAGCTTTGACCGAGCATCCCTCCGAGAAACAGAAAACACAGTAACACCAGACACACTGTAGTACGCCTGAGGAAAACTAATCAGAAGATAATACATTGTTATAGTAATTAACCATTACGATATGCTGTGGGGTTTTTTTGTGTCTGAATTTTCTGCATTTATATTTTTGATTTTGAGTATATACCTTACCTGATTGAGGTGTTCTTTGTCCTCTTTTGGTGTTCTTCGAAGGACGTTGGATAGGGATGTATCTGTCAGCTAGTGGGATGGCAGGCTCTGCACTGGTCGGGTTTTGGGTGTTTTGCCCATTACCAGCCTTAGTTGCATTTTTTGCTTTTTTCCACTCATTATTCGCCTGTCCTCTTGATTCAGGGTCTGATTCATGTTCGCTTGAATCAATTTTACCTGTTGTTTCATTGTCAAGTATATCCCCGTTTTCATAAATGTCTTCATGTTCCGACAATTTGTCAGCATCCATTGTCATGTATTCCTGATCAGCACTGTCTGCTGCTACAGATCCCTCCATTTTCTTCAACTGTTTGTGACTGTGTGTTATGTATGCATCTTACTCGTATTTTTTTAATGGGAGGGACATCATGAGACCAATTTAAAATATGTTCATTGGAATTATCAGACAGAACAAGGCTCCGCCTTTTACCAACCCTAAACTTACTACATCTTATGTAACCATAAATTAAATCTTACAAAGACCAGATAACCAGGAGACAAAATAGAGATGCAGATTCAACTCCTGGCAATGATGCCGGGTAAATAAAATGCTTGACTATAATCTGTAATGGCTGAAGGCCCTGGCAGGTGTTGGTCTATTGACTTTTAGAACATTAAACTCTGTATATAAAGCCTACAAAAGCGACCATGAAACTTAAATGACCCTTGTGGGGGGACTGGGTAATTTCAGTAGCAAGTAGTAATAGATGACAAAAATGATCTGAAATGCTACATACAGTATGTGTGCAATACAGATTTTACAAGCTACACAAATGAACGAATTTTAGCACAACAACATCAACAACACAGCAACAGAAACCTGAAGGCATGGTGATGATTTGCCTTTAATTTGTATACAGAAGATATTTAGTAGAGATTAGGAATAGTAGAACAAGGTGAACTATGTGTTGTGAGGTAAGAAGTCTATCCGGAAAGAGTGGCAATTATTCAAAGCTGTGGTTTACATTGATAGGGTGGCTTGTCCTTGTTTATCAGGTCATTTGGAAATAAAGACTTTAAAGTTCACTGGTCTGTCGAATCACACAGTAAATAGACTTTAGGTGTTGACACAAAATTGCATCAGTATTTTCGTTGATGTTACAGCACATGTGGGGTTAGGTTAGATTTTTGGACTGATAAGTTGTTATTTTTCTCCATTGCATCTGTAGATGCAGCTTATTGAGTATATGTATACATTAGGTAGGTGTTCTCTCAATGTTCAATGTTCATGGTCCAACTAGTACTATATAAATCAATAGTAGCATTTTTTCTCAGCAGTGGAACTTCTGAGCTCAGTTAAGTAATCTGCTTCCTCAAAGTATCTCCTCCTGCCCGAAATGACACTAATAGCTGCATTGAGTGAGTGGATAACTTCAGGAGGGAATTTGTAGTCTGAAGGACAACAAACTCATTTAAAAAAACTGGTTTTGTGAATCTAAATGTTTGGGGCTGTGCCTGAACTCTCCTTCAATCATTTACTATTACCTACATAATAAATATCAACCCATGTCTTTACTAACATGTGCCATGTAACAGCACATTAATTTACATATCTAGAAAAGGTGAAAATTAGTTGAGGTATATTTAATATAGCATATACAGTAAATGATATTATGAATGCTAACAAAGGGCCCTATGATACTGGGTACATGTTACACTACACACGTGATCTGGTTACAACCTGGGCCCCTCAGTCACCCTTTTGCATGACAGGAAGTATGTTGAGTTCTGCTGATATTGACAGTTGTTCATCCTGTTCTGTAGTTCATTTACAAGGCACATACGACTCTGGACTTATTTGTTTCCCTACTCTGTAGATTAATTAATTTCTGGATCAAAAGTGTTGCTCATCAGGTTGAGTTAGGAATACCTACTCCCAATCTCTGCCCTCCCATTTTCCATCCATCAGTTTAAGATTAAGGCTTTACCACCCAGTAAGGAGTAGCCTAACCTCTGTTATTTAATCTTATTCATGATGTCCTACAGATGGTTTGAATGCCTTCTAGCTTTATTGGTTGTGACTCTGGAACTCTGTTCTTACTTTCTGCGACTGTCCCCTCCTCTCCTGTATGTGTGTATGTATGCATGTGCTTATGGATGGGAGTGTGTTCTTCTTGAGGTCTTTTTGTGCATGTGTCCTTTCCAAAAATCACCACATTTCCATGTGGTATCATAAACATGCCATTTGTCTAATAGATTATTAACCTTACGTATCTGTGTCTTTGTAAAAATGTATAGTAGGATTAAAGTAGTTCTACTGTGTTCTTTTGTGTATACAAACTTACCTACTGATTTGTATTCAAGGGAAGTTGGACTTGATTCTCATGTGAGCCATACTCCTAAGTACACCACTGTCTCTATATCCTCAAGATTTTGGACACTGGGGTGCCTCTGCTTTTTTAGTAGAAGTAAAGCCACTTCTAAACCCTAATTTCAAATAAAGACACCATCAGAAATCATATTTATTCTTATAGGTTCAACAAATCTCCAATCCAGTGTCTGTAACTTTTATGAAAACTCATAATGTGTCTTGTTAGAATCACCCCGTCTCTGTCTGAAGACTGTAGCTGGTGTTTGGTTCATCTTTCCTCCCCATTGTGATTGAAACAAGCAAACTAAGAGCCATAATAGGCTCCAGGAGCAGTAATTGAATAGAATAATAACAGGCTGTTAACACAGTTGTTAATTAGCGTTTGCTGATCCGTGCCTATCTACACAAAACAGCTTGGAGAAAAAAAAAAGACTGAAAGATAAGAGGCAAATGGGTTTCTTTTCATTATTCACAGGGGGTAAGTTCTCCCAAGTGAATGACGTTTTAATGTCCACAGGGGTGTGTGTTTGTGTGTGTGAGTGGGACGTGGAGGTGTAGCTTATGACAAGGGTGCATTTATTGACTTAAATTTTCTGTAATATTACTCGCTGTGGCCATTAATGTATTTGTGGCTACTATATTTCATCAAACAACCAATCTGGTTGAAAACATGGTTTAAGCTTCATGCATCATGACACCCAAAATGAAACTGCAACAATCTTGAGACTGGCAGCCCATTAATTTACCTGGGCAGAATGCCCTAATATTAACGTTACAAAGAACAATATTGTTAATGTGAGTCACCAGTGCCTCAAGTCAGGTGTCTTTAGATTTAGACCACGGGACTTCTATTGTAACAACTTTGTTAGCACACTGTTCACAGATAATTAGGTACTTTATTGAATTGAAACCAATTCATTTTTGTATGTATTTTCATTTGCTATCTTGCTTCTCTTCCTCTGCCTTAAATACAGAATGTGTATGTGAACATCAATCGGATCATGTCAGTAGGGAACCGGCTCCTGGAGTCAGGCCACTACGCCTCCCAGCAGATCCAGCAGATCTCAGGACAGCTGGAGCAGGAGTGGAAAGCCTTTGCTGCAGCACTGGATGAACGCAGCACCCTGCTGGAGATGTCTGCCAGCTTCCACCAGAAAGCAGACCAGGTACAGACATGCAACACTAAAAGACATTCACAAAAGCAAGTACAGTTCTGATGTCATGCATCACTTGCATGCATAGGTTACAATAATGTGTATTCTTTGTTTAATGATATGTAAAAAAAAATAATAAAAAAAAAACACATCTACATATCCACATGTAATCATCTTGCACATGTGCAAGATACAGTCATGAAATGAAGAGCAGGCACGTAGTTGAAGCTGTCAAACTGTAGGCAGAGTTCAAAGATGGGTGTGTTTTCGAGCAAAGGCGCAAGAAGTAGGGGGGTACAAAGTCGAGAAGCACCACTTTACACCCCTGGCCCAAATTGGCGTTGTGGCTGGTGTGATTCTATGGCAAAATGGTCTCTAGTTTCATGTTGTTGTTTCTATGCTGTGATGGAAAGCATATTTTCTTTCCAGAGCCTAGTCAGGCTCCAGAGACATACAGTTTTGCATTCTCCTCTTCCTAAAACAGAATAATTGTATCGAAGATTTCGACAGAGCTTCAATTTCTGCTTTTATTCTTTGTTGAACTTTCCCCAGCTCTTATTCAAAATCTCTCTCTCCTTGTCAGCCTTTCCGTTTCCAACTGTAACTGTTTGGTTGCCAAACCTTTATGTAGAGCGAGTTTAGCTGACAGCCGATCAAGAGCTATTCTAATGCAGAGTCATTGTTTTTCTTTGGCTTATCGTGGATGTTCACTGGGGAGCAAAACTGTGTCTGAACTCTGCATTCATACTCATACAGCATGGACTGTGTTGATAAGCACATCTTGTGTGTAAAATGAGAGCATTCAAAGTTGCTGTGTTTCAACAGAGAAGGCTTTAAGTTTGAGTACAGGTCAAACACTTAGATGTGAAATCATTGGAAAATAAAACTTGCCTATGGTTTAGGTGGTTGTCCACAACTCATCTCATTGTGCATTTGAACAGAACACAGTGTTAATGCTTAGATCTTTATATTAATGGATGCCTGAACACAAATGTATGTCAGTCTGTGTTATAGAATGTCTGTATTGTGTGTATTTCAGTACATGAGTAAAGTGGAGCCATGGTGTAAGGCATGTGGTGAAGGAGAGCTGCCCTCTGAACTCCAGGATCTGGAAGATACAATCCACCATCACCAGGGACTTTATGAGCACATCACAACCGCATACTCTGAGGTAAGCAAACACACACACACACACACATTCATAAGGCCACACTAAATAGGACTAATTATTGCAAAAAAAAAAAAACACGTACAGACGTCAGTACAATACAATACAAACACTATAATATAAACTCTCTCTGTGATCCTTTCATTTGTGTAAAAGTTTGATGTACTACTGTTAAAAAGTGTTAGGCTACTGAGGTGAGGTTGTGGAAGACAGTTTCATGTCAAAGGTCATACACCATGGCAAGACTGAGCACAGCAACAAGACACAAGTTAGTTATACTGCATTAGCAAAGTCTCTCCATACAGATTTCAAAGCAGACTGGGGTTTCAAGATGTGCTGCTCAAACTTTTTTGAAGAAGAACAAAGGAACGGGCATCGTTTAGGATTGTAGTCGCAGTGATCGGCCAAGGAAACTTAGTGCAGCAGATGAAAGACACATCCAGCAGTCCAGCAGTGCCATCAGCTCAGAACAGGCAGAAACCAGTGGGACCCAGGTACACCCATCTACTGTCCTGAGGAGGCTGGCCAGAAGTGGTCTTCATGGAAGAGATGTGGCCAAAAAGCCAAACCCCCGACAGGAAACAAGGTCAATCGACTCAACTATGCATGGAAACATAGGAACTGGGGAATAGAAAAATGGCTGTAGCAGAAGGCAGTTTGTTTGCCGAAGGGCTGGAGAGCAGTATAATTATGAGTGTCTGCAGTAAACAGTGAAGCATGGTGGAGGTTCCTTGCAAGTTTGGGGCGGCATTTCTGCAAATGGAGTTGGAGATTTGGTCAGGATTAATAGTGTCCTCAAATACAGGCAGATACTTATCCATCATGCATGATTGACCCCAAATTTATTCTGTAGCAGGACAGTGACCCCAATCATATAGCCAATGTCATTAAGAACTATCTTCAGCATAAAGAAGAGCAAGAAGTCCTGGAAGTGATGGTATGGCCCCACAGATCCCTGATCTCAACATCATCGAGTCTGTCTGAGATTAGATGAAGAGAAAGAAGGATTTGAGGAACCCTACATCCACAGAAGATCTGTGTTTAGTTCTCCAAGATGTTCGGAACAACCTAGGAGCCGAGTTCCTTCAAACACTGTGTGCAGGTGTACCTAGAAGAATTGATGCTGTTTTGACGGCAAAGGGTGGTCCCACCAAATATTGATTTGATTTAAGTTTCTCTTCTGTTCAGCAAAGCATTCTTAGTTTAAAGCATTTTTTCACGCCCGCCTAAAACTTTTGAACAGTAGCATTAAGTTCAAATCTAACAAATTACATAAAACCAACAATGGAAATTGATGTATGGGAAGAGGGAGGGAACCCAAAGTGGCTTATTTACTTGTTTTAGGTAAATTATATAAACAATATTCACACAGATATGTGTGACATTAAAAAAAAGAATAAAATAGTTAATAATCCTTTTTAAATAAATCAATGGATTTTCTAGTTATACTAATATATTTAGTTATTGTTTTGCTAGC